>NC_058135.1:194335487-194382160 GCF_016433145.1 Gracilinanus agilis | reverse complement strand
TCTCTCTCTCTCTCTCTCTCTCTCTCTCTCTCTCTCTCTCTCTCTCTCTCTCTCTCCTATATAGAGATAGAGGACCATGGGTGTAGAATACTGTGTATGAGGTGAGACATTTTTTGATCAGTTACTTTATTTTTGCTCCATTTTGTTTACCCTCTTTTATTCTTCATTACAAAAGAAGACATTCCGGGAGGAGGAAAGGGAAGTTTCTGTTAGGAAATATAAGTGATGTAAAAGTTAAAGATGCCAATAATTTTTTTTTCAAATAGAGATATTGAGTACACAAATACACACAAATTGATTTGTGATCTCATTAATATAGGATCTTCCCCCAAAAATACATAGCACAACTCATTTATGTTTATGAGACTGATCAGACTTTTGTCCATATCAGTGTTCACCAGAGTCTAGCCAAGAGAAGTAGACAGCAGCTTGGAATCTTAGAAGCTTCCCTAGATTTTAAGTGATTTCTTAATGCTTAATAATAATGAGTTCTTCTTGATTTCTTGACCTATTCTAAATATACTATGAGAGAGGTGTCAAACAGGCAGCCTGCAGACTCCTGAGATCCCTGTCCCCCAACCAGATAAACATGTAAGTGGGAAATATTTAGCAAAATAAATAAGAATACAAATAGAACAAAATAGATAAAAGAAAATGAGATATTCTAAATGAGTTCGTGACCAGCAGGGATCCTTGTTTCTATTTGAATTTGAAATCACTCCATGTCACTATGCTCCCTCCTATACATACTGAAAATATCCATAATATGTTTATATCCACATATATAGTATATATGTATTTATATGTTTAATTATACAGAGTTGGTTCTAACTATCCACCCAAGAAAAATCAAATAGATAAAGAATTTCGATTGGGCAGACTATTTTGCAGACTACGTTGCTCATCCATCAGTATGTCTATCTGAGTTAGCCCAGGCCAAGAATTGAATGGAAAAATGGCAGGCTACACTGGCTTTGGGAATGGCTCTTTTAATAATCCTAAACTTCTCTTACATATACATTCTCTTCCAGTGACCTTGTATATGGCTGGGAGACCTGAAAAACCTAGACTCCAGAGAACTCGATTTAAAGACCACTCAAAGGGCAAGAGGCATATGGTGATTATGAGTAACCTGCAACACTTTACAATGGAGAACTACCCCAGAGAAGTGATGCAAAAGATTTCATCCTGGAAAGGATGAAATAAATAAAGACAGACTAGGCACATAGAGGGAGAAAAAACTAAAGGATAGCCCACACATGCCATTGATATCCCTGCAGTGCTACATGGAAATCAAGAAGAGTCCTGGGAAGTTGAGTTAACTCCCTGTGGTAAGTTTATGGGAATCCATGTACTACGGGTACATGGAATGGTGGGCAAACATGGGTAGGGTGTAGCTGCATCATTAGAATAATAAAAGCATGAATGATATCACAGATTCACTAGAGGACTATAGTATATTAATGTTCCAGGAAAGTAAAATAGGGCATCCTAAGAAAATAACCATTGCTGCCACTCTCCAGTTAAGAGGCAATTGCAAATGGAGACCTAATGTTAGCTTCTCCAAAGCCAGTCAAATCTCTAAAAGCATTAAGGTACGGAAAATAATTCAATTCTTTTCAAAACTATACAGAATATGAATTCAATTTATAGGAGATGTTTCAATATTCTTAGGTCTGTAAGGGGAAATTGAAGACATGTATAGACTTTACAGGAATCGAAGTGGGTTGACATCATCTAAGATATTCTGAACTAAGGAAAGTCCATGTCTTTTATGTGTAGTAAAATCCTACCGATTAATTTGTTCATCATCTTCTCAATTACAAAAGGACAAATATATGAAATGACCCATAAATATACTGACCAAAAGCACCACCACCACCATCAATGTGCCATTCATTATTTAAGCTGCTTACTGAAGATACTTACTGGATAGTTCACTTGGCGTAAGATTTTCAATGGCCTCTATTTTATACATTTTTGTAGTTAAACTAGTAATAACAGCATTAAAATCTTAAGAACTGAGTAGTATTATATTTAATTATCCTCTGCCATAATTACACTGATTAAACACAGCATAAGAGACCATAAAGATAGATAAAACATTATGGCTACAAAACTTTTTTTTAAATGACCATAAAATCACTATTAAGCCCTAGGTGACTAAATTAATATCACCCATACAATTTTATGTGATTTTCTTCCACTTAAAACAGTATCATATGCAACGACAGCAGAATTTCTTCATAGCAGCAAGAATGGCAAGAACTAAATATACAACAAAAAACAAGTTTGGAAAAAAAGGGACTGGCTTCATTCAGAACCCTAACAGAGGAGTTCCTGTCCATTAAATACTTGAGAAAAATATCATTATATATTTGCACCAACACTCATACACACATGCCATATCAGTCTTGGGTGCCATTTGTTGCTTGGTCTCCATCTCCCTTTCCTTTCATTTTTCTATTCTTTTAAATGCAAGATGTGGTGAGTTGGATTCGCAGTAGAGATGCAAACAAATCATAAGGACTAGAACCACAGATTTACCTCTACTATCTGAGTAATGACCTTCTGGAAGATCCAAGGATTTTCATACTGGGTGACTAATGCTATTTAAAAAAAGATTAAAGAACATAACAAAATCCCAAGAAAAATTCACGCTAAGAGCCAGTCCTATGGCAAAAAAAAAAAGCAGCCTAAACTGTTTGAAAGGTTTTCCAATATAAAAAACATGGAATCATGACTTAGCAATTTAAGGGAAAAGTTTGATTAGGTGTATCCCAAGAAACACCTACTGCACATTGATTCTCCTACATAGGCAATGACTTTTAAAATGCAAAATATGAGAGAATGAGGAAACTGGTCCAATCAAACCCAAATGTCTTATCTCTTCTGCCTAATGACCAACATAATGTACTGTAGGTATGTTTACCAACAATATGTACTATTCATGCAATGAAAATAAAATGAATTCAGTTCTAAAATATATAGTCTATTCTATCTCCTTCGCATTGCGTTTTGAAGCTATATCCCTCCCTGCTATCCAGGTGGGCCTGTTAGTCCCCCCCCCCCAAGTGAGTGCTCTGGGAGAAGACCTGGAGTATTTCCTCACTTCCCTTCAGGCACTTTATAAGGTGCGTCTTATTTGTTTCCCCTGCACTGCGGCTGTCATAGTGTAATGAGAGAATGAGGAAAAGGAACAAGGTCAATTTAAGACATGAAGAAAGAAGGCCTGGGGAAAGGCAAGAAGGGAGCAGCAGGGGAAGGGAAGTAAGCACCCCTCCAAAACCCTCTCTGATGTCTTCAAGAGCTTCCCCTCAATCGATGCAAAAGTACTTGGCTTCTTAATCAAGCCAACTTTACTTCCCATTCCAGAACTCCTCATAGCCCACGATAAGAAGGTGGAAAATGAACCATGTACAATAGCAGAATTAAAAAGGGAGAAGTATTTGCTCCCCTTCTCAATTCTTAGACTTTTGCCCATGTCTGCATCTAACTTTGATTTTCCTGGGACTAACAGAAGAAGGTTCCTAGACAGATCATGTAAACTCTTGGATTTGCATGAAGGTAATGAAGAAATGATAATAATTTTTTTATTTGTTTACTATTAGAATGGATGAACTCTCAGATCTCTGGCAGCTCTAAGTAAAACAATCTATTCCACAGCACAATAGAGGAGAGAACAGCATCAGTCCCTCAGATGAGATAACACTTCAGGATCCAATTAGTTTGAACACAGGAACTCTCACTAGCCTTCCTTTTCTAACTCCTCTGTACTATTCATCTTATGGTTGCAATTACCTGCCCACAATCTCTTCTCTGCCCAACCTAGTGCTGTTTCCTAACTCTATCCCAAATGCTACAATCCATGGCCTCTAAAAAGCTGTGCCACCAAGAGGCACAGAGCTTTCCAAAATTATTAATTACCCAGTGTGGCATATACAATGCAAAATTCTGGGTTTGGACTCCAAAGAACTGGGTTTAAATCCTAGCTCTGTTCCTTATTAATTAAATGATCTTAGGCAAGTCAGTTCCACATTTCCTCATTTTCTTCACCTATAAAAGAGTACCCCCTCCCAATGCTCTTCCCCATAAAATGATCCTAGCATCTGGAAACAGTAGTGACAAAGTGCTGAGAGAACCTATATCTGAACATCACAGCCTTGAGTACCCAGCCACCACACTATACTCAGACAATGAACAAAAGCAGCCCAGCGCATATGTGGGTCCATGATCTGAATTTCCTCTCCAAGTGTCTGTTCCATTCTACATGCTAATGATTGTTCCATTTTCCCTAAAAACTGCCCTCCCTCCCCATCTTGGTCTTCTTCCAATCCTCTCTCCATTTTGAGTCCCATTAGTAATTCCTAAAAAAATCCCACTAGTTTCCTGTCTTACCACTTAATTAATACACTCGGCCATGTCTTTTCTCATTCACCTACATGTTCTTTCTCCAGAAGATATAGAACTGAAAAGTTCATCAGTTTCACTCTTAGCAGCGACTGCTGGGTGATACATAATTAGAGAAACACAAAATTCATAAATAATTTAATTTTCCACTTTAGTAAATATCCAATTTGAGATTCACTTGATGCATTTTCCTCCTCAGAGCAGGGACAGGTTTTGAGAGAGCTCTGTGTGTATGTGTGTGTGTGTGTGTGTGTGTGTGTGTGTGTGTGAGAGAGAGAGAGAGAGAGAGAGAGAGAGAGAGAGAGAGAGAGAGACAGACAGACAGACAGACAGAGACAGAGAGACAGAGAGACAGAGACAGAGACAGAGAGACAGAGAGACAGACAGAGAGACAGAGAGACAGAGACAAAGACAGACAGAAAGGCAGAGAGACAGAGAGAGAAAATGAGTGTTACTTCAAAGAAAGTCAATGTGTAAAATGATCACCTGCTACTTAAAATGATTTTTATTCATTAAAAAATGTTAAAGATAGGCAGTTCAGAGCAGTGGATAGAGTGCTGGGTTTATAACCAGGAAGACCAGGATTCAAATACCACACGTAGCCTGCAATTCTGCACCTCTGGCCATTTTCTATATTGCTTCAGGCAATGACTCCCTAGCACCCATCTACCAAGTCAAAGGCACTTTGCCATCTACAGTAGTTGAAGGAATGTCCTACACAGCTAAAATCAGACAACCTCCAGAATAAGAATTTTGGTAGCAGTTTGGGGCAAATCCCTCCCTTTTAAGAGTGAATTCACAGCATGCAAATACCACACTCTCTTACAAACACCCTTCAGTCCAATTATTAGGGAAAGGATATTGAACTTGTGTGTGACAAGATTGACAATGGGGCAGCTTTTATTTCCTCCTGCCTATGCCTGTCTGGGTCTCAGTGTCCTTGTGCATAAAATTGGGGCAGGCTCCTCCAGATAAGCTCGTAGGTCCCTTCCAGTTCTGAAAGTCTGGTGATCTTTAAGTTCTCCCAATAGGTATGTATGATGATTCTACATCAATCAATCAGCAAGCATTCATCAAGCCCCCGCTCCGTGCCAGGCACTTTGCTAGGCACTAGAGACATAAACACAGTGAATGAAACGATGCATGCTTACAAGAAACTAACATCCTAATGTGGAGAAGAGAAGAAAACAAGCATCTTCATAATAATATAAAGATTGTTTATAAAAAAGAATAAATACGAAAGAATTAAAACCAAGGTCCTTTGGAAGTGAGGACCCTAAAAGTTAGGAGGAATCCCAAAACCTTCCCAGAGAAGGTGATATTTGGGATGCAAGAGAGGTACAGGTGAAGACATATAGATTTCTTGTTGTTCTCTATTTCATGCATGTGCATATATACATATATATTTTTGTCTCCCCAACTAGATTGCACCTCAAAGATAATAATGTATCTCAGACTCTCTCTGTACCTCTCATTGTACTTAATACTCAAGAGTGTGATGCTCAACTCAAGGTTGTTGAATGATCTCTTGAGGTCCTTCCAGATCTATGATTCTATGAATTTTAAAAATCCTTTCTTCCATAGCAGAGTGGACAGAGGTTCATTAACTGATATTACCATGGTCTTTCTGTAAAATTCATAGGGCTACTTAATGCTTAGCATACAATCTCAGATTTCAGGTGAATACCACAATATACTCCTAATCCAACGAGTGCTGCCAACAATCGAACTAATGTCTGTCTAATGCAGTAAGATCCATAAGCTAGTCCCAAGTGACCCTTTAAAATAATCAATCATTTTTTCAAAAATCCCATTTCCCCTTAAATACCAACCTGATTTCTTTACTAACAAACTAGGTGCTTATTCTGCAAGCCACAAAGCATAGCCGATTAGCAAGCTGGGGAGGCAAACAGACATAGGGGGACTGAAAGGAAGTGGTGATGCGGAGAAGAGCCGATCCATCTGTTTACTCCTGTGTGGGCTAGGAGAGAGTCAGGAATAATGGGCTCCCATCTTCATCAATGTTTTATCAACTGAATCAGCATAAGCAAAGGTTGGAGAAGGAGTCTATTTTCTTGTTTTCTGTAGCTGAAAACTAAGCCACTGATGCTTTTGATTATTGAATCCTGGGGCTTTGGGAAGGGTGTGGTTTTTTTTCTGATATTCTGAAACTCCAGATATCCTAGGCCCATGAACTGGAATCCTTTGAAATGCCCTAGGACCAAAGCTTTGGAACTTGGTAGGAAATGTTTCAGCACTTTCATTATTTACCTGTTTCAGAGGTAGATAATGAAAACAGCAGCTGGGTGCTTCCGATACTCAGAGCCATTAAGAAAACTCTTGACCTAAGAAACAAGGGCCAATTTTTTGGACATTAAAGACACAGAGATTTTCACTGAGGAAAATTCAACTTCAGATCGATTTTCCAAGGTCTCTGAAACCTTGTCTATAGATGTGTGGCTTCAGGGGGAAGTGGCCACATTTCTCCTTATTCTGTTTTACTATTCAATTCAATAAGCATTTATTAAATGCCCACTATATGCAGGGTTCATGTGAGTAGTACTGGTGATATAGAAATAAAAAAGATACAAGTCCTGACCTCAAGAGGATTACATTTCGTTATACAAATAAGAATAATGCAAAGTAGCATCTGACAGAAACAAAGTCAAAAAAGAACTAGAATACATTAGGAGAATTTGAAGAGGGGAAAAGCAGCAATGACTGGCCAGATGTCATGCAGAGGTAACACTTGATCTGGGTCTTGAAAGAAATTCAGGATTTTGCAGGGTAGAGCCAGGAGGGAAGAACATTCCAGGCATGGTGAACAGCTAATGCAAATATAGAAGTAAGAGAGGGCCTGGCACATTTAGGGAACAGCCAAATTAGAGAATGTTTTAATTTGGCTGGAACATATTACATAAAGGGAAGTAATGAGAAATAAGACTGTAAAGATAAAGCTTGATTATGAAAAATCTTAAATGATATGCAAAGAAGTTTGCATTTTATCCTAGAGAGAAAAGAGATCAAAGGATCTCAGAATGGAAGGAGACTTCAGGGCTTTCTACCTGAATGAAAAATCCTTTCAGCAATATACTCAACAGGAAGTCATCAAACTTTTCCCTCAAGACCTTTAATGACAGGGGAAACATCTATTACCTCTCTAAGAATACTCATTCTACTTTTAGATAAGTTTGTTGCTATTCAGTTTTCAGTCCTATGCAACTAAATGACTCCTTTGAGGGACTTCTTGGCAAAGATGCCTGAGTGTTTGCCATTTCCTTCTCCAGTTCATTTTACAGATGAGGAAATTGAGGCAAACAGGGTTTAGTGACTCCCTAGGTTCACACAGATAGCAATTGTCCACATTTGAATATAGGAAAATGAGCCTTGTTGACTTATTGATCAGATGTGCTATCCACTGCACCAACTAATTGCCCCTAAGTCTAATCAAACCTATACTTGCCTCTCTGTAACTTGCATGTATTATTCCTAATTTTATCTATTGAAGTAAAACAAATCTCTTTCCTTTCTCACAATGCAATCCTTCAGATACTTGAATACCAACATCATGTCACCTCCCACATCCACCTGACACACAAAAGTCTTTTCTTTTCCAGACTAAACACTTCCACTTCCTCCAAAAAATAATCATATATCATGGCCTAAAGGTCCTTCACCAACCTGGTCACTTTTCTCTAATGTGGTTCCCGTGAAACCTATGGAGACTTATATGAATGCCTTCAGAATGAAATGAGCAGAGGAGGACAATCTGGGAGATAACAACCGTAAAGCAAACCACTTTGCAAAACTTAACTCTGATCAATGCAATGGCCAAGCACAATCCCAGATGATGGATGATGAAGCAGGCTCCCTAAATCCTAATAGCTGATGGACACAGGATACAAAACAACACGACATATATTTGGAGTATAAATAATGTGGAAATTCAATTTTGCTTGATTGTATATTTGTTATAAAGGTTCTCCACACACAAAAGGCAAAACAAAAAGTAGAGAAAACTTATTTTTATTCACTAAAAAAAAGCAAAATTTAATTTTAAGAAATGTGGCCTCCAAAACTAGCTAGAATTCTTTAGATGTGCCCTGAGCAGGGTACAATACAACGGGATCATTCTTCCTTACATCCTGAACATGTAGCTTTTTTTAATGTATTCTAACATGATATTAACTTCTTTTTTTTTTTTGACTGCTATATCACAGTATTGATTCAATATAGAGCTTGTGGGTGGTTAAAACCTCCAGATTTGGTCCTTTGTGATCAACAACATTTTCCTCACTGGAGTTTCACTAATTATCATTTAAATAATACATTCCAAAATTTAGCCAGGAACAAGAGTTAAAATCAAAGACCTCTAGTTTACAAATTCTGATCTCTTCCCTATTTTTAAAATCCAGAAATTCTCAGGTCCTGCAGTCCTCCCCTGTTCTCCATTATCTTTCAAGAATCACTGACAATGGCTTGGTGATAACAAAAGCCAGCTTCTTTCAATACTCTAGATTGTGGTTCCCATAGACCTGATAATTTGGATTTATCAAGGGCTGAGAGAGGTGCTTTTTTATCATCTCCCTACTTATCTTGGGTTTCACCTCACATTTGTATACTATCCTATCTAATCCAAAGGTTATTTTCTTTGGCAAATAAAACAAAGAGTTGAGTTGTTCTTCCAGCCTCCATAGTTTGTCATCATCCTTTCCTCCCCATATTCTTCATATGACACTCTTTTTCTACAAGATATGACTTAAAACACGGTGTGTCCAAGTGCATGTACACACACACAGAGAGACACACATACACACACACAGACACACACAGACACACACAGACACACACACACACACACACACACACACACACACACCTAGAATGCAAGTGCTTAGCACAGTTCCAGGCACATAGTAGGAGCTTAATAAATGTTCAATGATTGATTGATTGGTTGTTTCCAACATTCCTTCTCAGTGGTACAATATTCTAAGCCTTAGAGCTCCTGACTATTCACTGATAGTTTGGGTGAGTAGTTAGCCTGTCATGATCCTTCCTGTGCAATTGGAAAATTATATTAACAGCCAGGTAAAGGATACAGTGGAAAGGGAAAAGACTAAGAGCAGGGAAAACAGGAAGGTATTCGTGCAGGTAAGAGACACAAAAAAAGCCTCAACTGGGAGGACTAGGGGGTGTTCAGTTCAATTCATCAAGCATTCACTTTGTAGAGGTACTATGCTAGATAATGACCATAAGATGTCCCTGCCCTCATGAAGCTAAGGTTGTACAACATGTATACAGATAGTAAACAAGAAATACATATAATATACAGTAATTATGGGAGGAGAGCACATGCAACTGAGGGGATCAAAAAAGGCCTTCTAGAAGAGGTGACACATGAGCTGAGTCTTAAAGGAAGCTAGGTATTCCAAGAGGCAGAAGTAGAAGCAGTGTATTACAGTCAGGGGGAGAAATGGAATGTCCAATATGGCAGGAAATAGCAAGCAGGCCAGCAAGTAAGGTTTAGGAAAGTATTACTAGGGTGGTAGTGGGAAATAAATATACTGACATTTTATGAAAAGACAATTTTATAGTGCTTTTAATATCTATAAGATTCCTTGTTATTGGTTTTCTGTGTCAGAAATTTCCATAAATAAATTATGTAGGGTAAAACCAAAATGGAAAAGAATGTGTTCAGACAGAACACTAAATTCTCTAGCAGATTTTGCTCGAGTGAAAAGTGGCAAGTGCATTTACTCCACAGACCAACTCGAAATACCAACTCCCCAAAGAGAGCCAAAAGGGGCTCACAAATAGTTGCTTTTGTCATGACCTTAGTCTCTTCCCCTATTTTACAAACAGAAACTGCTCACTCTTACAATGACTGATAGAATGGGAAATGGGACCTACCAAAGTTTTAAAAGCTTTGTCAATCATCCTTTCTACAGCTTAGGAGTCCCAGTGAAACTTCAGTCCCATTAGCCAGGGGACATGTTGAGCGGCTTCCCAACCAAACTATGCAGATGATGGCCAGAACACAAAGGGCAGGCAAGACTAGAGTGGAGAGAGAGTAGTTATAACCATCCCTCCCACCATAACAATAGCTTAATGGGTGGGCAATACTCTTGTTTGTTATTGGGGTTATTAGGATCTTGTTTATGATCTCTTCTGGTAACTCAAAACAGCTTTGTTTCTCTTTAGTTTATTATAGGCATCACTAATTCCCAATGAGAAACAGAGAATTTCACAAGCAGGTATGAATCGTCTAGGGGAAGGCAGCTGAAGGTTTGATGTAAATAAATAAATTGCTTCCCCATTAAAAGCAGGATCCTGCTTAATATGCCATGTTCCTTGTTCATGGGCATTTTCCAAGTTATCTTACAACACATTCGGGACAAAATCTTGCATCTCAAACTCAACATGTCCAAAACAGAGTAGGACTTTTTCCTTTTAACTTCACCTACACAATATGTGTGTTCCTAACTTCCCTACTTCAATCGAGGACACCATCATCTTTATAGACACCTAGGTTCACAACCTAAGCCATCCTTGACTCCCTGCTCTCTTAGCTCTCCTATCCTTTGCCTGAATCTGTATCTCCACGTCATTTGTCCATCTCCTCCCCACTCACTGGCTTGCAATCCTAGTACTGGACCTCGTCACTTCTCACAGATACTATTGCAATCACTTTCTCATTGAGCTCCATGACTCAAATTTCTCTCCCCTAAACACTCCATCCTCCCTACTGCTGCCAAGGTGGCATATGCAAAGCAGAGACCCGGGCACATCCCTCTCCTCCCTCTTGTCGCTAGGTTAAAATACCAACTCTTCTGTTTTGCAGGTGAAGTTCCTTCCCAGCTATTGAACATTTCTCTTCTCAGGGTAAAAATTTTAGGGCCAAACTGGTCTACTTGTTGCTTCTCATACATGGTATTCCTTCTCCCATCTCTGCCTTTGGACAGGCTGTCCCTCATGCCGGGAATGCAGTTTCTTGCCTCCTCTTGACTAAATCTCTGAATTCCTCCAAGACTCAACTCAAATGCTATCTCCTGAAACCCACCCCCAATTGCTAATGAACTTATTGTAGAAAATGAATTTGTAGTTTCTTTTCTATATATTTTGTATTGACCTGGCGGTATAGTGGAAAGAGTGCCGGACAGAGTTAGGAAGACTTCAACTCAAATTCTGCTTCACATCTGTAACTATGTGACCCTAGGCAAGGTACTAAACTCTCTGTGATTCAGATGTTTCATGTGCAAAATGAGGGGATGAGAGAAAATTACCTCTTGGGCTTCTTTAGGCCAACTCTAAACTTGGGATCCTATGACGCATGCACATGCTGCTTCCTCCCAGTAGTATATTGGCTCCTTGAGAGCCAAAACTGTTTCACTTTTTTTTATATCTGGTATCTTAATATCTGCAATGGGCAACTAGGTGGCACAGTGGATAGAGCATGGGGCTTGGAATCAGAAAGACTCATGTCATGAATTTAAATCCAGGTTCCAGCACTTCCTAGTTGTGTGACCCTGGGCAAGTCACTCAACCCTATTTGAATCAGTTCCTCACCTACAAATTGAACTAAAAAAGGAAGTAGCAAAGAATCTACCCCTGTAACTTTGCCAAGAAAATCCCACAGGGGATCACAAGGAGTTGGACATGACTAAAAAATAACTGAACTGTAGTGCCTAGCATCGTGTATATATAGTGGTTGAATGAATGAACTTGTTGAAATGTCTTTTGTTAAGCCTCCACTGAAATATCACCTTCTACATGAAGCATTTGCTCAACTTACACCTTGACCCAATGTCCTTCCCCAAAAAATAATGTCACCCTCTTAAGTGCCGTTTCATCCTCAAGTGAACTTTTCCCTTATATTTATCAATATCTTCCACTTTGTCTCTCGTCTGGCCTATTAGATGGGAAACTGAGAATAGGATGGCATTTCTCATCTTGCAGAGGGTCTTACATCTAGTCATTGTTTAATAAATGTTTAAATAGAATTGGATTATTCTCTAATTAAAGACCACAAATCCAGAGCAAGAAAAAACCTCAGAGACAAGCTATTCAAATCTTCTTGTTTTATTGCTGAGGAAACTAAGGCAAAGAGAAGCTAAATGACTTGTCTAAAGTCATAAAGATAGGAATTAAAGTAAGAGAGTCGGGGTTTAAACCCAGGTTCCCTGATTAAGGGCACAATTTAAATCAAATACAACAATTTTAATTTTCTCTTTCTCAGCACTATACATGTTATTTATGTGGTGTGAGAGGCAACATGGCATAGTATAAAGAGCTCTTGACTTGGAATCAAAAACCTGGTTTCAAATCTAGCTTTCCACTTGCTAGCTGTGTGACCCTGGGTAAGTTATTTCACCTCTTTTACTTTGTAAAATGGGGACAATCCCTAAGACTACCTATTCCAATGGATTGTCATAATTTATAAAGCACTAAAGAATTGGAAGCTCTGGTTATTAGTGTGCCTCTCTGGATGTGGTCATAACAGCTATTTGTACCCTGTGATTACCACGACATGGCTTTTCACTAATTGCTCCTCTGGTTCTGTAGCTTTCTTGCTACATGGAGTCTTCACTAAAAATGAGTCACAAAACATATGATGGCACAGTACAAAACTGCAGTCTAGACCTGTCATTTCCTGGGCTGCTTTGGGCTCTGCTTTATCACATTTCTCTTTCTGCTTGTTTTTCATCCTTCTCTGCTTCATGGCAACTTAGCATTGGAAGGGACTTTAATGATCATCTAGATATCCCACTCAGTATAGGCCTTCCTTTCATAATGATCCTTCTCATAAGTGCTCATCCAGCCTTTGCTTGAATACTTTAAGCAATAGAGATCTCATTATCTTGAAAAGCTGCTTTTTTCCCCAGTGTTGGAAGGTCCCAATTGTTACATTTTTCTCCTCTCAGGAGGAGTCAAAATTATTTCTTTCTAACTAAGGATTCAAAGAATAGTTTTGGTCCTAGTTTTGTCTTCTGGAGAAACACAGAATAATCTTTCTCCTCTTCCAAATGACAGTCCTAAAAATACTTCAGGATATCATGCTCTCCTTTTATAATCTCTTTTCCAAGATTAAGATATCCCATCCACTCAACCTCTGAAGTCTTCCTACCTTCCCATATCTCACATGACATGGTCTCCAGTCCCTTTGCCTCCCTCATTGCCCTTCTCTAGATGCACATCCATAGCTTGTCAACATCCCATTTTAAAATGTGCTATCCCAGAATTGAATACATTATTCTAGATGCAGTCTGACCAAGAAAAAGTACACAGGGGCAATCAATGGAGAGGGAGCTAGATTTAGAGTCAGAAAAGCTTAACTCTAATACTGAATCTACTACTTAGTCTGTGATCTCATGCAAGCTACAATTAATCTCTCTGGATCTCAATTTCATCTGTAAAATGGGACCATTAAACTAAGTAGCCTCTGAGGTCCTTTCAAGCTTTAAATCCAATAACTTCCTATGGTCTAGATGTTACATTTCCACCAATGAAACCTAAGGTTGTGTTAGCTTTCTTTTTTGGAGACGCATTCACTGTGTTGGCTTCAACTCAGCATATAGAAGATACTGTAATTGGACTCCACACATATTCTCCATAAATACATTCTCTTTTACACACACCAGCCCCAGAAGAGAGACTTTGCACTGAGTCTGGTTTCAAATCTGTCAGAATGACTACACACAGGAGTGCCATTTCAGAAGGTATTATCCTGTAATTTGGTTAAGTAAAGTGATGGTAAAGAAATTGTATAGAGTAATTTCATGGTTTAAAAATCTGTTTTCTTCCTCTATGGATCTCAAAGATATAAACAAGATCATTACAGGAGACACATAAAACCTTGCAGATCCCACAGATACCTAAAACTTTCCAAATGATGTTCATCTGACATAATTGAGCTGTTAAATTCTTAGCAAGATAGCCACTAATTAAGGGAGCTTTGCTTTTTTCCATATATAACCACAATTGAATAAGAAATACTGCCTACAAAACATTGTTCAGAAGCAACTAAGGGAACAGAAATTAAATATGTACTCACAGAATCACTCTCTCCAAAATGATAGTATGTCCTGGAATCTCAGAATCGCAAGAAAGGAAAGAACTTTAAAACCCATCTAGTCCAAATGAGCCGAGTCAGAATCCCCTCTACAACACATTTGATAAGTGGTTATTCATTCTTCACATGCAAATGTCAGATGAGAAGTATCTTCATAACAGCCCACTTCATTTATGGCAAGATCTTGTAATTGGGAAGTTTTTCTTTACACTATCCCTAAAACTACCTCTGCAATGGCTACACATTGTGCCCTTTTCTGTCCTCAAAAGACAAACAAGTCTAACCCCTTTTCTATAGGAACATTTTTTAAATGCTTGAAGATATCAATTATGCAATCCTTCCAAGTAATTTCTCCTCTAAACTAATTCTTTCAAGAACTCTTCATTTGGCATAATCTCAGAAATTTCTAATATTATGGTCACTCTCCCATTTTTCTATACATTATTTTCATGGCACTTAGATCTAAAGACCACAGTGGAAGGTTAAAGCAAAACCATCATCTCCTTAAACCTAAAAATTATACTTTTCTTCATGTAGTCTCAAAATACCTGCATTTTTTGGATGCTAAATCAAGTTGGTCCCATTAGACTGTAAGTTCTTTATCAGAATGGGGAAGAATTGTTTCATTCATTATTTCCTAAGGCCCAGAACAACACACTTAATAAATCTAGATGGGCTCATCTTGAGTTTCTAGAAAAATCATCAGCTCTTTTTTTCTCATATTTGTGAAGTTGATTTTTTATACCTCAGTTTTAACACTTTACATTTACATCTGCTGAATTTCTCCTTATTAGATTTGGCCCCTGGTCTAGCCTGTCCAGATATTTCTAGCTCCCAAATCTGTCATTTATCATGATAGTTCTGTGTCATCTGTAAATTTGCTAAGCTTTATCCAAGTTATTAATAGAAGTGTTCAACAACAGAGAGTCAAGCACACACAACTCTCTTGGTTATTCCACTAGTGACTTTCTTTCAAATTATTATGGAAACATAGACCAGTTTGGAGGTCTATCTATTCCCAACTATATCTGAAACTACCTAACACTAGTCTAGCCCATATCTATTCATCCTACCCACAAAAATAGTATGTTGGGATACTTTGTACATGTGTGCAAAATTTTTTTAAATGTTTAAAAACCCCAATTCTTGTTAAATGTTGGCACATTTCTAAATCAAATAAATAGTCCTAAAACCTTTTTTTTGTTTCTGCATGAAGCAAATCTGATTACCTCATTGAGGAACTGCCTAAATGTAGGCCTCTATATCCAATACATCATCACAGAAAAAAGACATTGGGTTTCTAATCCCAAATTAAAATATTTGTTCACTTTTACCAAAGCAGGCAAAGATTTCTCACTCAACCAGCACGGATAACCTGAAACACAAGAACAATGTAGAGATCCAGAAACAAGCATCAGGCATGAAAAAAGGAAAAAAAAATTCTTTCTCTTCTTTAGAAGAGATGGCCAGACCCTAAAGACCCTAAACCAGAAGAGTGAATGATATCCACAGCCATAAATAAAAGGATAATAAAAGTAAACTAGGCTAGAACCTGATCCTGACATTCAGAAGAATTTTCTTCTGTTGCAATGAAACTTTAATAGCAAAAAAGAATCCAAAATAAAATTTGTACTTCATTCTGCTTTGCTCTTATACAATATTTCTCTAAATTCCCATTTCTAGATGTCTTATTCCCAAGATACATTGTCATCTGTCCCTACTCCCGGCCCTGCCCCTGCTCACCCTTACATGATTGGGAGAATGGGGGTGCTATCTGCCTGGCAACATTATCTATGCATCACATCCTATCCTACCAATGGACTGCTGCCAGGAATGAAAATTCTAGATCAGACACCTCAAAGACAAGTTACCTTTTTTTGCTGATAAGCTTTCCATTTCAGTCATTACTCTGGACTAGGAAAAAGCAAATATCCAAGTGATAAAGAGATGCTTAGAAACATTAGGACAGAGTCATTCATCTTTACCTTTTCCACAGACTAAATTTTACAGCCAAGAAGTAGTCACTTGCAAACTGTATTTGATTAATTCTAAATTAAAGCATTTATTTATCTGCTTTCCATGTTTCCCCCAGATCATGTGTATTTTTTCTTAATGGCTTGTTCTGCAAAACATTCACACATAGTTGGTAAATCAGCTCATCAAAATTACTAGAGTAAACTTTGTGATAGCCAGCATAGCGAAGGAACAGACTGTTCTGCTTAATATGGCATTCTGGTAAACAAAGAAAAAGTACCTACCTATCCCTTACAGTACCCACCCTCAAAATTCACATTGTGCCTTTGTTTGACCTTCAAGGAAGTTTCTTGGCATTGTATTAGCTGACTTCAGCTCCTGAGGAGAGTTACTCCCAAGATCCAAGTGTTTCAGACCTGATATTGAAGGTTGGGAATATGACTGAAAATTACAACATCAAAACAAGAGAAAGGGAAGAAAATGGAGGCATGAGAGAAGCTAAAAGTGCCCAGATACTCCTCATAGACCCCAGGTAAGTTGTAAGAATATACTAGAATGAATGTTGATACAGAAAAACATAGACTAAAGGCTATAAGCACCTCCAACCAGTTCAAGTTAAATAGAAACAAACAAAAGTAGACAAGATAGTGTGTAAGCAGCTCAGCCCCTCAACGGGTCATACCCATGCCCAGGCAACCTACCTGAACCACCACAAGAGACAGGACCAAACTAATACCTGGGCAGCATGGCCAGAATTCAGGCAGCCTTTGCCACAGCAGGATGGGAGAACAGCCAGACCACTACCCAAGCACCTATGGCTGATCCAGAGCCTCTGAAACCCACACTTGAACAACTGCAGAAGAAGAGCAGGGGTATGGGCCAGAATGGATGGTAGGAGAAGAGGTTGAATAAGGTATGAAGAAAGTAAGCAAGGAATCATAAGGTAGAACCTGAACCTCTGTGAAGAGATGGAGGTAAGAAGGGGGAGTTGAAGGGAAGGGATCATCTCCTTAGAGTGTCAAGTTCTGGCTAACTAAACTGGTGAGCAAGGGAAGCTTTCGGTTAGATAAATGCTCAAATGCTATAGCTTAATTATACCCTACCTTAACCCAAATCTATCTTTCAGCATCAAAGGAACACCAATACAAAACAATGTTTTATATTTAGAGCTTTTCATAACTTAATCCTTTGCCCCCTTTCCAGATTTATTACCCATTATTCCTTTTCATGTGTTCTATGGTCCAGCCACACTGGCTTATTTACTGTTTCTCACACACAACGCTTCATCTCTCATCCCTTGTCCTTTGCAATGGTAGTCACCTATGCCTAAAACTCTACTTCTCAGAATCTGGCTTATATCTTTTTTCAAATGGTGCCTTCTCTATTGGGAGGCAGGGAGGGAGAAGGCAGTTATCTTGGTATTTTCATGTAACAAATAAATAATTTTTAAGTTAGTTCAAATTGTGCCTTCTACAGGATTCCCACCGCCATAAAAGCAAATTTCCACTTAATGTGTATGTATCCCAGTATGTACCTATTTATGTTCCTAGTATCTCTTCCTTTAGAATATAAACTCGTAGAGGTCAGGTTCTGTCACATAATAAATACATAATGAATGCTTCTTAATTGATTAGCATGAGTCAATCAAGGGACGTTACTAACTTCTCTAGAACTTAATTTTAGGAAATTCCCTGACTGTCTTATTTAGATAACACAACTAGTCAATTCAGAAATAAGACCTGAACCCAAGTCTTCCTGACCCTGAGCTTGTCCTCTAGGCATTGTGCCATGTAGCCAATCATATTATTTTATAAATTAATCACATTCAAGAAATAAGACCTACTTGGATATGGTATGAAGGTGACCTTGGGTTCTTAAAAGCTAGGCCAGCAGAGTGTGAATTCCTGTTGGTCCCACCAAGATGGAAAAGTTTTCATTATAGGTTCAAGATGGTATGTCTGTTACCAACCATCTTGTGTTTGGAAAATACCAGTTTGGTGCCCAAGTAATCATTTTATTGGTTATATTTACTTTCAAACATCATCCATTTAGTTACAAAGGAAATACAAAATGTATCAGTCAAGGGATGGTCCACACCATCAGACCTCCCTATAAGTCCCCTAAAATACTGAATTCCTTTCAGGACAGCCCATCCACATACGATTTCTGCCTTCCTACATAAATGATGCCTACATAAAACCTGCAGAACGTCAAATGGATGGTGCCAGAAAAAAAAAAGTCAAATCAAACACATTAGTGGTATTTCTAACCTCACAGAAATTTAGGGCCATTTGGCCATTTCCAAGAAAGAAAAACCATGTTGGTGTGCATTGTTCCCAGGCTTTCCTAAAATGTGTAGTCTATATTTATGCAACAAGATCCTACAAGCTGGGCCTAAATATTCATATTTGTTCAATATAAATATTTGGTAACGATTGGGGATGGGTGGAAATAACATAGCTAATTACCACTGAGCAATGGCAAAAGTAACACAGAAATACTCAGGATAGTCAGGCTAGGACAAAGTGAGTCCATAGGATAGCATTGTTTGGCAATAGCCCATAATCATCAGGTTATTATATTAAAGTGTTACTAAATATTCACTTAGCTACAAAAAGCACAGTGGGTGTGAGGTCTCTCTATACGCTGTGGAATGGAAACTGCCCTCTTTGTAAGATGGAAGCTTGGTGTGAAACCTCAACAAAAACTGACTGCAAAAGAAATGTTTACCAAGGCAGAGAAATACCCACAGAAGGAATCCGTTTATCATAAACAATACAAATATTTACCCTATTATTTAATGTGTGCCCAGCATGTCTGTCCTTAATGTAGCATTAGCTGACATCAGGAACACACCATATGTGCAAATAATTAATTCAAATTATGCTTTCTTCCAGTGTGTTGTATGAGAAAGGGGCTGAATTAATGTAAAAAGATATTCAGTAGCAAATCATCGAAAGATCTCTCTATGTAACAACCTGCCCATATTTGCCTTTGTGAGCACATAGTTTTTAATACTTTGTCCTCATTGTTATTCTGGTGCCAAGAGCTGATGGTATTTGAAATGCTCCTACAGTGTTCCTTATGTAATCAGGAGTATGACTAACACAGCGATTAAAAAACTGACTGGGCTAAAGATTTTCTTATGAGATTAAGCCTCAGATACTAAGATCTTCTGAACATGTCCAGCTCTTCTAACAACAACAACCAAAAAAGGCAACAAAAATGTCTGAGATACAAACAGGAGATGATCGATCATTCTAGCTTTTCAAGATAGAAAGACCAAAAAGCCTATTCAAATGTGAATATTTTTCAAGCTAAAGGACTTACTTGTTAGTTATACTAAAGACCTATAGATTATGTGAAGGGGTTTCTTGTCAGCAATTACATTATACATTTCCATAGTAAAATTACCACATAGTAAACTTTTGTCTGCATGGATTTGCAAAGGGCAGTATCTCTTTTAGGGCAATATTTAGACAAAAGGCACCGCATAAAAATGGTGCAGGTACTTAAATCAATCTTTGGGAATATGTATATTCTTATGACATCATTTCTAAAGAAATTGCCACGGGAACTTAATTTCATCCTCTGTCTTTGTCCCAGCCATCCTCCATGCTTGAAATGTACTCCCTCCTCTTCACCCCTACCTCAGAGAGATTCTGTTGTCATTTCAGTCATGTCTGACTCTGTGTGACCCCATTTGGAGTTTTCTTGGCAAAGATACTGGAGTAGTTTGCCATTTCCTTCTCCAGCTTATTTTACAGATGAGGAAACTGAGGCAAGCAAAGTAAGGAATTTGTCCAGGGTCACACAGCTAGTAAATGTCTGAGATCAGATTTGAACTCATAAAGTTGAAGCTTCTGGGCTCTGGGTCTGGCACTCTATTCACTGAACCTCCTAGATGCCCCCACATAGCCTCTATTTCTTCCTTTTAAGAAGCATCTCAGACGCCAGCTTCTGTATATAGCATTTCCTGATCCCTACCATAACTCCCGGTGTCTTCTTTCCAAAACTACCTTGAATCTAGATTTTTATATATTTTATAGTCATTATCTTTATACTATGCTTGTGTGTGTGTGAGTATACATGTGTACACATTTATATTTGTCTGTCCTTGCTCCTTGGGAGTAGGGAATGTTTACATCCCCAGCATCCAGAACAGTGCCTGGTCCATAGGGTGCACTTAATAAATAATTACTGACTGATGACTTCACCAAAGTTCTCTCCACTGAGATGAGGAGAAAACTCTGGGTTCTCAAAGGCTAGGCCAAGTTTGTCAAAGCAAAGCACATTCTACCAACCTAAAAAGGTTTTGAATGTGTGCCCTGGAAAGCGACTGTGTACCTCATTGGAGAATTGATCTAGCTAAGTGTGGAGAAGCTCATCATCAGAGGGAAGGTGAGCAGGTGACCCATTTTGGGAGGAGCCACTCTGGCAACTAAAGCATGGAAGGATTGTCATCTGCTGAGGCAGAGAGAATACAAATACAAGGAAATCATCATTTCTTGAAGCATTAAAGAAAATTTGTGTTTATGTCTTATCCTCCCTTCTAAGCAAAAAGAAGCTCTCAGAGACCAGCAATACATTTTATCTAGCCTTTGTAGCTTTCCCAGAATCTGGTTCATAGGAGACCCTTGATAAATGCTTGTTGGATTTCACTCTTTTACTTATACGGACTAAGCTTCTAACTCTCCCTTATATCACTGCCTTATCCTTGTATTCTATTTACTAGGTTTTCAAGCCTCCCTGCTGTCTAACAATAATTCTTGGGGGAAAATATATCTCCACAAAAGATTTTAAATGAGTAAATTCCTGACCTCAGATCTCCTCACAAATTCAGAATTTTTAAACCAACAAGGTATGGCCAATCAGTTTCCCTAAACTAGCTACAAATAAGGAAAACCAACTTCTTCTAATTTAGGGGAATCATTGTATTGTAGTGACAGCAGGATGCTGGATCTGAAGTCAGAAGATCTAGACTCAAATCCAGTCTTTGCAAATTACTACATGTATAACCTTAGGCAGTGAACTTAATCTTTCAGGGTCTCAGTTTCCTCATCTGCAAAGTAAAGGGATTATATTTGATGCTCTCTAAGGTCCTTTCCAGCTTTCTGATCTTAATTCATTAACTTTTAAAATGCAGAGTTAATTATTGATTTTCTGTTCAAAGAGAGGAGAAAAATGAGAAGTTCCATCTTAGTCCCTTCCTCTTCAGTCTTACCACTACCATCCTAATTCTTCCTGTTAAATCTCTTAGTGTCTACACAACAATAGCTTCCTAAATGATAAACCTCCTCCTTCCACTCCCGTTCCAGTCCATCCAGAATATTTCTAGATATATATAGATATAGATATAGATATGTATATATTGAGAAAAGTGTTAGAGTCTAGTAGATCATATTCTTGGTAGGTTCCAAAATGCTATGAGTCCATTGAAATGTTTACTTTTATGGTCCATCCTACCAAAAAAATTTGTTAAAGTCTCCTCTAAAATTCTAAAATTGCTCTAGCTACAACTTGCCAGAATGACTGAGACATTTTTGATACTTTCAAATTATATAACAAATAGAATAAATCCAAAAGAAAACAGATAACATAAATCCTTTGCTTACATTAAAATATGACATAAATATTAAGTAGGTTGGTCAACTGTGAGTTAGAAACAAGAGAGAATTAATTTTGAAATCCTTCCATATTGAATATATTCCTTAAGATTTTCCACACACCAGCCTACACATCTCCAAATTAGTCATCAAGGCAATGTACCAGCCATGCCTACCTCATTGTTTCCTCTATTAACAAGGGATATTAACCTACAGTCTAATCTACATTCCCCATGTTTGGAATGCACTCTCTCCTTATTTTAGAGAATCTTTCTCTTCCTTTGAGATGAAATTTAAGAACACCTTCTAAATGAAAACTGTTCAGATCCTCCTAAGCCAATGGCTAATGCCCCCCATCTTTCTTTCCTGTATTCAAATACTTAGAATATCCTCCTATTTGCTTTCTTTAATGGAGGCTACATAGAATTCTGTCTTTGTTTTCTCCTCCATTAGAATGTAAGCTTGTGAAAAGCAATTATTTTATTCTTTGTACTTCTATCCCATAGTGCCTGGAGCATAGCAGGCTCTTAATAAATGTGCATTGACTGAATAAAGGCTATATAATGAGCCTCCTTCCATCTATTTGCTCAGCCAGTATAAATCAAGAGATACTGTTTCAGACACTTTGATGCCCTTTAGGAATGCCAGAATAGGATAGAGAACATAACTATCTCAGTCACTACAACTTCAGTGAATGTAGGTTAAAGATGCTAAGTGGTAGAGTGGATAAAATAGTCGAACCTGAATTCAAATATTGCCTTACACACATACTAACTGTATGATCCTGGGCAAATCATTTACCCTCTTTAGCATCAGTTTCCTCATCTGAAAAAGGGGCATGGGTGATAATAGCGCCTACCTCCTATGTCTGCTGTAAGGACTAAATGAGGTGACATACATAAAGCATTTTAAAGCTATTATATAAGTATTACGGAAGTCACTGAAAAACGTGATATATATTGCCTGGAACTTTGATCCAATAAATCACATGATCTATACTGGTAGCCCATATATCACACTACCCAATGGAAAAACTATTGGTCATAGTCAAGAACAAAGATAAAGAAAATTGTTTTTAAATACTTTAACAGAACTCTTTCCTGTCTTCTCCAACTGAAGAAAAATCAATATACACACACTGATGAATTCTCTAACACCCTGATTTCACAAGTTCTTTAGCTCTCAATTGCTATAGCCAACGTCACAACTCTCCTTCAACATCTACCATAGTGGCAACTTAGATTTCACCATCACACAGAAGACTCCACTTCCAAGTCCTTAAACTCTGAAATCTATCTTGCCAATCATCATCTTCTGCCTTTACCTTTCCTATACCCTCTCTTCCACTAAAACTGATCTTCATCTTTATTGAGGTCTTGATCCTGCCATATTCTCCAAGTTCCTAAATTCTGTTCTGACTTCACTTGTCTCTCTACCCAGTATTAAGCTAATAGTCAGCCATCTCTCCCTCCCGACCATATCATCTCCATCTAATGTTCCTCCCGATTTTTTCTCTGCTAATCCCTATCCCTCTAAATCTATTTCCTTCATTCCTAATAAATGTTTGCTAAGCATCGCTAGGAAAAATTATGAAACTTTACTATTCACTGTAAATTCACTTAAAATTTATTTCTTATTCATTCTCTATCAAATTCCTGGTAAAACTGTTAAAAATATCAATACTCTGTCAACGCTGTACTGTAGCCCAGCTCACCACTTTTCTCAGCAAATAAATTCATTTCCAACTCTACTGAAATAAAGACTTCTGACCTGAGATTTTTTAACTCTTCTCTATAATATAAAATTCGTTTTGACCTATCTCTGCCTCTACTCTTAACTTGAAGAACAGCATTGTTTTTCCTCCTTACCAAGGGCTATTCCACTTGTAACCTTACTCCCAAACCCATTCTTTTATGTTCTTCTCTTCTGTATCTCCAACCTTTCCCTCTCTGTAGCCTACTTTACAAATATACTCAAGTATTTCCTATCCTTTTAAAATCATAAACAACTTTTCTCCAAGTACCTCCTCAAACTATCATTCTCCTTTCTATCCTCCAAAGTCAAATTCCCAGCAAGAACTATCTATGTTTGCTATCTCTAATCTTTTATCATCTTCTTACTCTTCTAAGACCACCCATTACCACTCTTCTAGAACCATTCTCTCTTAGGTCAACAAAGTCCAAACTAACAAACCCAGCGGTGTTTTTTCAGCCCTCATCTTTGATATCTCATTCAGTATTTTACACTCTCCTCTCTCTCCTCTTGCCTTTTCAGTACAAAGTTCCAACATTTATTCTTTGCTTTATTATCCATTTCCATAACTGTAAAAATAAACTTTATATGGATGACAACCAAATTCTGAGTTCCATGGCTGAGGCCCACACCCACATTTTTAACTATCATGCTAGAAATCTACCCCAGAATGTCAGGATAGCACCTAGAGCTCAACATGTGTAAGACTAAACTATAATCTCTAACCGTTTAAAAAAAAACACAAAAAAACTCTGCCCTCCAAACTATTTTTTTTCTTTTTGTGGTCCCATGTTCCTGGGAACAAAATCATCTCTGAATTTTTCTCTCCCCCTTAGACCTCCTCCTTCCTTCTCTTGGATTCTATTTTCCAAATATATCTCATATTCATCTCTTTTTTTTCATTTGCACTGACACCATGCTCAGGTGCCATTACCTCTCGTCTTAATTCTTGTAGCGGGCTGACTCTTAACAAGCCACACACTCTCTTGTCCCTATTCAAATGCTACCCTTACCTGTCAGAGTTATTTCCCAACTTCCCAGCTCTGATCATATGTCTCATTCTCTGGTTCACAAACTTTTAAGAACTTTCCATTGTCTATTAAAGAAAGGCCATACTCCCTCAGCCTGGCATTTCAGGCTATTCTACCTGGTTGTAACTTACCTTTCCAGTCTTATCTCCTATTAAACCCTTTCATGCATCCTATATTTCCAAACAAACTAAAAAAATCATGAGCCCCCAAACCTCACCTTGCCCTTTCCTGCCTCTCTGTTCTATGTCTTTACACTAAACTCTAAGCAGTTTTCCCTAGATGCTATATAATTCCTTCCTCCATCCTTACCAGGGTCTTCTTCCCACCCCCTCAATCTTTATTAATTGAAGTCATGCAAAAATATTTATTAAGTGCTTATTGTGTACAGAACACTGTAATAAGTACTGAGAGAACATTTAGATCAAATGTGGGACTTGTCCTCTAGGAGCTTATAATCAGTAGACATATACAAGCAATTAAAAAAGATAGCTGTAGAGAGTAATATAATAATTATAATAAATTGTTTCCTTTCTAATGAATGTTTAAGGGGAAAACTGAAACAATAGCAATGAGCAATCCATGGCCTCTGTATTGTATTAGCAATTAAATGAATCAACCCAACAATACACAGAAACTAGTCATCTGCCACAGTATTTATTTTATTTCATTTCATTTCCTGTATCTTGAGTATCCCCCAAAGCAATTCTATGCAGTAATTTTACCTTGCATGCACAAATCTAATAATCCCTCTTTGTTCTTTAGCATTTCAGGCACCATTGTTATAATATTATTAATGTATATCAGATAAATTCCAATTGTATAGCAAAAGTCCAAATGCCTATTTTCCTAATCTTTCATTTCCACTTTTCCCAGGTAAACATCTACTGACAAGGTCTTACATATCTTATTTCCTTTATTAGCCATAACTGTTTTCTTCCAAATTGTACACTCCTCTTCCTTTTTTTTCTTCCAAGTGTTTTTTTTTGGCTAATAAGAGGATTTAGTCAGTCTTCCCATGCACTTCAGAAGCCCATAATACTAACAAGCATTATGTTGGAGATTGACAGCTTCTATTTGACAAGTTCAGAATTAGGGGGTAGCCAATGAGAATTTCAGAACCACAAACATCTGCATCCTTTAGACTGCTGCACTATCCCCTTATTTATTGATTGATTGATTGATTGATTGATTCATCCATTCATTCATTCATTCATTTGTTTGTTTGTTTATTTATTTATTTATTTATTTTTGCTGTGGTAGCCCTAATGTGATTCCTCATCTAACTATCCGAACTGAGGGAAATGGGTGTGGAGAGGAGAGGAGGCAGCCATACATCTATTTACTGTCTGACCTATAGCTCTGAGAAACTAGCAGACTTTTGCAAATCCTAGTGTCAACACCAACAGAGAACCAATACTTGAGTCAAAATGCACACCATCGTAATATGAACTCCAGCTCCATTCTATAAACACAGGTCTTTGATACCTGGTTTAACCAATCCAATACCCTTTTCATATATTTTTTTATCCTCTTCCAATACATCTAAAGAAACCGATTATTCTATAACCATTTAAATATTCTCTGAGAAAAGAAAAATTTTTGGTGTTTACTTAGATCACCAAACCAAAGTTTACTTGCAAAAGCATTTCATAAGGGAGTTTCTGTTTTCCTCAAGTCTTCCTTTTTAAGAAAGGATTGATTGGGGAAGCTAGGTAGCATAGTAAATAGAGCACCAGGCCTGGAGACAGGAAGACCTGGGATCAAATCGGACCTCAAATACTTCCTAGCTATGTAACTCTAAGCAAGTCACTAAACCCTAATTGCCTAGTCCTTGCTATCTTCTTAGAATTGATACTAAGGCAGGAAAGGCAGGGAAAGCAGGGAAGGCAGGAAGGGAGGGAGGGAGAGAAGGAGGGAGGAAATGGACGGTGATTTCTTAGACAAGAAAATGTGACAGCTCTTAGTGAACCAACTATAGATAAGGGAGTCTTCTTATTTGCCCTAGATTCTATTTTTACTTTTCCTAACCATCCACCCCACCACTCATGGTCATCAGTTTTCTTCCGGTTTAGTAAGATCTCCATTGCAGTAATGCCCACAGCAACTGAAATAATGACATTTAATGCTTTGGCAGTTCCAAAGGCCATGCTTAAATGGGTCAGATATGACTCAAGAAAGGTGAACTTTCTTCAAGATCAACTATGGCATCCTCCTATAAGATTTATAAGCTTCTGAGTTTTGGGGGGGGTTCAGTTTGGCAGGATTGCTAAGGCCAAGCCCCCCAAATCCCACAAGTCCTAGCACCACACAGGATCAAGGGATACAAGATACTCAACAGCTTATAGCAGCTGGGAGAGTTCCTTCCTTTCCAGCAAGCTAGGGCACAGTACATTCTATTGATCAGAGAAAATTCCCCAGTGACAGGTCACTATATTATAAGTACACATGAAGAAAAAATAGACTGTTGGCTCTGTTTAAAAAATGTTGCTATGTCCTGTTTTATAAGTTTAAAGTTTGTTACGATGGGTAAAATTGTATAAAAGAGGTTTTGATCCTTTCAAAATGCAATTGTTATTGGCAGAAGGCAGTTAGGCTATTAGTTCTCTCTAGCAAGAAGCATAGAGGTCAGTAAATGAATTCCTCTCAAAATACATAACCTGCCCTAAAAAGTGAAAGTCATGGAAGTCACTTAGTGAAAGGGTAGGTGGCTAGGAGGAGTTTTTCTTCTCTCTCCTCTCCCCATGGGCTCCTACAAGGACAATCCCACTACTGCCAGGGCTAACTTCCAGTAAAAGGGCCAGCACGTGAGGCAGGTCTCTGCACAGGATTTTACAACAGGAATTGATCTTAATCATGTCTGGAGACAAAGGCAGAGCTGCCTTCCCAGAGTTAGGCAATTGCTTCAAATGAGTTGTGGCTATCTATGGGGCAACTGGGACAGTATATGAAGATCTAAGGTACAAGCTCTCCCTGAAGTTCCCTGGAGGCTATCCATCTAATGAGCCTCCTGTGAAGTTTGTCACACTTTGCTACCATTCCAGCATGGACACCCAAGGTAGTATCTGTTTGGATATCCTCAAGGACACTTAAGTGGTCAGCCCTATATGACATCTGAACCATTACTATCTATCTAGAGCAGGGGTTGGCAACCTATGGCTCTCGAGTCATACCTGGCTCTTTTGAGGGCCAGATATGGCTCTTTCTGCAGGAGCCATAAAGTCAATTTTTTTTTCAGGCACTGTTACAGGAGCGCGCACTGTGAGCACTGTACGGCTCTCACGAAATTACATTTTAAAAAATTTGGCGTTTATGGCTCTCACGGCCAAAAAGGTTGCTGACCCCTGATCTAGAGCCTACTCAGAGAATAACCCAATATTGATGGCACATGCTGTTGGTTTTCTCTGGATGAACTCTAGAGCCTTTAAAAAGTACCTGTGGAAAACTGACATGAAGCAGGTGACTAGCCAAGAGGTCGAACCCTGGTTGCCCAGCTTTCCTTCCCTTTGTGGGTGTACATCTTTTCCCCTTCCATAGGACCTCTCTTCTCCTTTTTCATACATATATTCTGTGTCATAGAATATTTTCCTATTCTTCTGATGTTTTTCTTTTTCTTCTTAAACTAAGTCATTAATCCAATCCTTGACATTAATGCCTAAATGAATTTTATTTTAAAATTGTGTCCATTCCATTGGCCTGGCCTTTTAGAACCCATGTAATGATAAGACATCTGAGAGGATATCAGTGGAGAATTCATGTGAATACTGACATAATAGTTAGTGTTTAGAAAGATGGAGCCCTCTACTTTGAATGATTCTCTCTAATGGCTAAATCATTCACATGGCTCAAGAGACTTGGACAAGAAAGCATTGCCATTTCGAGTCCTTTGAGTATTCAATTCAACAAACATTAAGTGACAAAATGAGATCAAGAAACTAGCATATGCAAAGTGCTTTGCAGACTTTTAAGTGTTGTATAAGTGTTAACCATTATTTTCTCATTATACTGTGAGGTCCTTGAGAATAGGAACTTTTTTTTCTTTTGCTTTTCTTTACATCCCCAGTGGTTCACACAGTGCCTAGCACATACTAGGTACTTAATAAGGGTTTATTGATAAACTGACAACTATTTTGGGAACACACTGTTCTCGGTAAGGAGCAAGATATGTAGTTTAGATTAGGCAAGGTCCCTGCCCTCACAGAGCTTACAGTAAGCCAGAAACACTGATCCCTAAAATACAAAATCAGCAGCATTCCTTATAATCTATGAGCACAAAACTCAGATAAACACATTCTATCTCCAAGGTACAGTAAACTAACTCAAACTTATATTTGAGGGAAATCAATGTCAGAGAGCAGAAGCATCCTGTGTTTCTTCTCTGTGCCCAACTGTGATTTTCCCCTTGATATTTTGGAGTAAGGAAGGGGCGAGCTTTTCAAAATCAAGAAAGCTGAGTCTTCTACAGATTTCCTTTCTATGCCTAGCCAAAATACCAGAGAAATTTCTAATTCTTTTTCAAATCACAAAACTATGAATGCTTTACAGAACGTTAAGAGATGAGACCTGAATCGTCTTAAGCAGATGGCTCAAGAATGAGTTAGAAAAGGTACTAAAGAGAATTAATTTTTAACTCCTTTTGCATGATACTTAGCTTTCTGAAACTGGCAAATGACAACCTACTAAGAAGGGAATTTTGAAATGATATGTAATTTTTAGATTTGGAATTCTGAAATAGACTATTTAGTATAGGGAATCTAGTAATCGCTGGTGAACTGAAACTTTAGATAAACAATTCAGGTTCTTCGCAATCACGATAACCAGTTTGTAAATTTGGAAGACTAATATTCTTAACTGTCTCTTCACAGACCACTTTACTCGTAATAACACCTCTAAAGTCCTCTTTCCTGGTCATAATAGGCATCATCTCACTACACCTCATATAACAGTGAGATCCAATCACTATACTTCCCCTTTGTCAGGCAGAACTTGGCCATTTTAAATATCATTATCATCATGTACATTTGAACATTTGCAGAGTACTAAATTTGCCAGAAGATGGGAAATGTCTTAGAATCTGCCTGGCTCCTGGTAGACAGCACAGTAAAATAAAAACATTTTAACTTATTTTATTATAAATGAAAAGTTTTATAGTAGAAATCCAACATGCATACAAAATAAAACTTTGGCCAAGCCCCAAACTAGGAAGAGCCCTATCCAAGAAAGAGGGTCCTTTAGGGAAAAAAATCTTTATTCTCCCCTTTCCAATACCAAAAGATTCAAGAGTAATAAGTGGGGTGGGGTGCCAGAAAGATAAATTTACAGGGTGTTAAAAGCCCTTTCCATCCTTTAGCAACAGAGAAACAATGGAACTTAGCACTGTTAACAAAAATAATTAGTTAAAACAGGAAGCCATCAGATGACAAACTGTTATGAGCTTCTTTTCTCTTCCTACCTCCTCCCTCCAGCAAGTCCTGCTTCCCCCTTCCAAGCTGGGCAGCATCTTTACTTAAATTTTCAAGGGTCTCCAACGTATTTGATCCAAGTACAAAATTTCCTAGCTTTGAAAAGACTTAACTATAAAATCTCCTGGAAATGGAAACAAGTTGAGGAATGAGGTCCAGCTGTGTGCCTCAGTGGGATTCTACCCTCTACCAGGACCAACACTTTTTTTTTAAACCCTTGTACTTCAGTGTATTGTCTCATAGGTGGAAGAGGACCAACACTTTTGAGAGAACATGAAGACTAGGTAGCTTCAGCATTTTTCTCCAGATATTTGAGATGGGGTGGTAGTAGAATTAGTAGTCAACACAAGAACTACCTATCCTTCCTTTATGTAAAAGCTAGATACATTTGCAAAATTTTGCCTTTCAGGAGCATTGACGTACAGGGGAAAAAAATAACTTCTTGACTTTACACAAGTAAATGAATAGAGGTCATACAGTGAACAGAGTGCTGGACTTGGAGTAGGGAAGACCAGAGTTCAAATCCTACCTGAATTACATATAAGTTATATAACCTTAGGTAAGTCACTTAAGGTCTCTCTCAGACTCAGTTTTCTCATTGGTTAAACATTGATTATAATAGCACTTGCTTCTTAAGGTTGAGAATATCAAATGAGAGAGCATGTAAAGTAAGATAACATGTAAAATACTTTTCCAACTTTAAAACACTATTAAAATCCTGGTTATTAGTAGCTGGGAGAGACAATTTGAGGTAGCTAAAAGAACCTTGGCTGGCAAGTCAAAAGACCTGCCAAATTCAACCTCTGCTACTGACCCAGCTGGATAATCTGAAGCTTTGTGATTTAATGTCTCTGGTTTCAGTATACTGATCTGGACAATGGGAAGACTCCATTAGTCTGGATCATATCAGGGGTTCTTAACCTAGAGTCCAATAAATTGGTTTTTCTTTTTAAAAAGACATTTTGATCCATGTATTACAATATAATTGGTTTCCTCTCTAATTCTATGTGTTTTATTTTGTCAATTTAAAAACTTTATGATGAGGACAGGGTCCACAGGTTTTACTAAAAAGCCAAAGGCATCCGTGACACAAGAAAAGGTAAAGAACCCCTAGAGGGTTTCTAGAGATTTCTAAAAAGAAATTTTCATCTCTTATGCAGTGGGACCTCATTTTCCATGACCAATACATACCAAGACACATCGAGTAAGCCGAAAATTGCACATAATAATAAACTCCATTATTTAATAAGTATTCTTTATGTGAACATACTCAGGCACTTTATGACTTTTCTTAGGCTTATAAGAGCTACCAGCATCACTACTCATAGTTGGGGCCATTATTAATAACTAAAAAGCATTAATGAAACAGAGAAACACTACTCTGATAGAGATCGGACTTGTTATAAGCGAGAAATCCAGACAAAGAGAGTGAGGGAGTGAATGTTTGGCGCAAAACAGTGTAATGACTCACACTAACACTTCTCAGAGCGATAATGAGCGTGACTAGGTGAACTGCTGTGAGACTTTACACCACTTGGGAAAATGGCATGGATTTAGCGAATAATTAATTTTTTTTTATTTTACAAATTTTTCTGCCTTCGTTTTTTTAATGGCCAGTCGCACATACCTGAATTCATATGTGTTGTGTTCACAACTGTATTTTACTTTGTAGATTCTCTGTGACTCAGGCTACCTGTGACTTTAGCTCTCAGATTCCATTTCTCAGATTCCATTTCAACCATAAAGTGGGAATAATAATATTTATGCTATATTTGTATACATACACATGTTCATCTACGTACATATATACACATACACATGTGTATGTTATGTTTGGGTATGGTCAATGTAGGAAATCATTCTGCTTGAATATGCATATTTGTTATGGTACTCCAACTCCCACAATGGTGGGAATGGAAATTAAAGATAGGAAAGATTTTTTTAAATCATTTTTGTTCATTAAAAAAAAGTTTTCATTTTAAAACCTACCTTACCATATCGGGATATTAGGTGGAAAAAAATTTTTAAATGTATGTGAAAAGTACTTTGTGAGATGTTAATCATTAAATAAATGAGGATATTAATACATTTATATTAACAAAGATGTTATTATTAGTGATAATGATGACTGGTAGAAAAAAAAAAAGAAGGGCCAAACACACTTACTGAAAAGAGATAGCCAGTAGAATTGTTTAGCACCTGGTTCGAGTGAAAAGCTTCTAAAATTTCTTCTACCAATCCATTTGTGTAGGTCGCAATGATCATAAACTACTTGCACTAAAAATGCTATTTTTAAAAAGTTAAAATTTCTAATGTCATGTGGAGGGCTTTGTAATTATACAAACTTGCTGACTGAGCAACAGACTGTACCCAGCTGGCTGGTCACAGGTTCCTTATCTCATTTCTAGCATTTTCTGTGTGTGGTCCAGACCTATGATCCATGAATATAGAGAATTCCTGGTGTAGAAACTTGAAGTGCCTCCTTTTATGCAGATTTTCCATTCAACTGTAACTTTGGAGGAAGCTGGTACTTGGTTCTTGGGAAGGAGCTGCTTGGGAAGAAGCAAAGGAACAAGATTTGTATCAGGTCTATCCCTTACTACTTGAGGGACCTCAAATAAGTAATTAGACTTCTCTAAGTTTTAGTTTCAACTGTACGACTGAAGAAAGCTGAGTTGGATAGCCTCTAAGATGCCTTCTTGCTCTAAATTTATGATCCTATGAGTCCTAAGAGACAGGGAAAGCTAAAGTGACTTGTCCATGGTCACACTGTTAGTATGTGTCAAAAGGAGAAATTGAACCCAGGACTACCTAACTTCGTAGACTGGCCCTTTATTCCCTAAGCCACATTAATTTTATTAGAGAAAATGAAAGATCCACCCTAATAAACACAAAGGGAATATTTACTTGATGAACAAACTCATGGAGGCCCATGTTAGAATTCCCTGGTCTCTTCTCTGCTCCTTCAGGTTGACAAGGTTTTAGAAAATGTGGGAACTCTCCAGACAGCCCTAGAGTTAAGATAGTCTCATATTCCTCAAGAGCAGTACCGTTGTGCCAGGACAACCAAGCTGTTAGCCCAATCGATATGTTTTCTTTCAAGATTGGATTGAAGTTGGACCACAAGCTGATCCAGTGCCAGCAGCAGAAGAGAAATGTGTGCTCTACTTCCCCACTTGGAGCAGCTGAGAAAGAAAAACAAAACCACATTCCCCTTCTCCCACCCATCAGGGTCCCTGTAGGGTCTGTATCTGGTACAGACACATGGTTTTCTAGGCCATTTTTCTAATCCCTCGGAATCATCCTCCCTTTGTAAGAATATCATCAGGGCTTTCGACCCCAAGTCAACACCTTGAAAATGATCAAGCTGTTTCAAGACTTGCCTGGTAAGCCATTAAAAGAAAACACCACAACAAAAAAACAAAAACAAGAACTTTCTGATAAAAGGAAAACCCAGGGGCTTTATCTTTACTTAGATCGAAACTCCTTGATGCTGCTTTTGGGAAAGGTATCTCAAATACACTTCCATCTTTTCAGTAAGGATGGTGGGGGTGGTGCCTCAAGTACAGAATACTGCATATGCTATCAGTTGTTTTATTGACTGTTTTCTCTTGACAATTTTCTTTATTACAGAGGAGAAGCGAATATGAGGTGCAAGTGACTAAAGTATAAAATGAGTGAAAATGCACAATAGAATGAGAGAGAAAAAAGAGAAAGAAAAAAGAGAGTGTATCGGGGAGAGAGAGACAGAGACAGAAGGAAAAAGAAAGAAAAAGAAAAAGAGACAGAAAAAAGTCTAAAGTACTAGACTATGATAATAGGCTTCTAATGTGATCATAATTTTATAGAGAGCCAAAATATTCCCAAAACAGTTGTCACTGGCCAGGAGTAAAACCTATGAACTTTAGATGCTTCAGAGACCAGAGTCTTATTTATTAGTAGGAGTTCTTATCCAATCACATATTTTCTCAATCAATAGACAATATTAGTATGATTATTATCACATGAGAGTCTACAGGCTTTTTTCTAAATTAAAAAGGCGCCCTTGCTGCCAAAAAGTTTGGGAAACACTGATTTAAGCTATTGAGGCTGGGTCTTGGTCTTTGCCCCAATTGCAGAATGCCAAAAGTAAGAGGTCTAGTAGTAGCAAGACCAAACTGATGGAATGAGTATCTCCTGGCCCCTAATCTACTCCAAAGGTGTTTAGAGTAAAAATAAACAATTAACAGTCACTCTCAAGACAGAAGTTCTTCATGCTTATTAAGGGGCTGCATGCTGCCAAGAATACCCCAAAGAAATTTTCCAGACCAACACCAGGAACCAGAGATACTTATGTGCTTCACAGGCTGAGTTATCCTTCAGTGCTCAGCAGTACCTTCCTTGTGTCAGCTGCCCATCATTTTGTCAAAAGGAATCAGAAATTCTACATTCTGAAATGTGAAAAATAGAGACTCCAATAGAAGTTGTTTAAACTAACGTAACTACCAGCAATGTGGCAAGGCGTCCAGTTAATGGCCAGCAGGAAAGGGAGAGGGAGAAGCAGAGGGAGAGAGGAAGAGAGAGAGAGAAAGAGAGTGAGAGAGTGAGAGAGTGAGAGTGAGAGAGTGAGTGAGAGAGAGAGAATGAAAAAGGAGGAATAAAGCTAAAGAACCAATGACCAGAAACATCAAGGCTGAGGGGAATTTGGCACAGAAAGTGGAGCGAATAGGAATAGCAAAGCAAAGGAAGTTGGACAATTCAAAAAATTAAGAGGGGAATACAAAGAGTAGGGAAAACAGAAATCAAAAGGAGAAAATGAAACCAACAAATTAGAGTACACAAGAGGATATTTTTAAAATTATTAAAATGATTGATTTGTTTGAACCATAAATTAGACCATTTTTGCAAAGAGTAAAATCAAAATTCCCAAGTGGTAAATTTATATTTATGCATAAATATATAAAAAGTATCTTAAAATCACTGTGTTTATTCGTTTTTAGAGCTTGTGTGGCATAGGGATAGAGGGCTAATCTTGGTGTCAAAAAGACGTGAATTCAAGTGCCATAGGCTGTATCATCCTACGTAAATCATTTAACCTTTCAGTGTCCCCATGGATCAATCTATGCCTCAAATTACAGACATTTTGTTGATCTACATGAATGGAGCAAATTCTCTACACAGAGGAAATGATGTAACCTAATCAAAACAAAAGCACGCTTTTTTTTTCAGTCTGCAATATTAATAATGACATTTGGGGAGTTTTTGATTCCTGGGAATATGACTGTTATGATTGCAAACACAGCTTCGTTGAGATTGATGTAGGAATCAAAGCTCAGTTATCAAGTTTTGTTTTCCTTTTCAATCTAAGACTACATGAAACGTCATCCAGAAATTTCATAGGCTTCCAAAAGAAACCCCAGATATATGGTTTAAGTGGTTTCTATAATGACTATGATCCTTCCTACTGATAAAATGGAAATGCTGAATATTAGCACATCCCAAAAGAAGGCTTACTCTGCAAGGAAACCTCTGTGTCTAATGACCTATCATGGTCAATTTTCTTTTAAGGTCATTTCAAACCTTTTGTGTTGAGCCCACTGTTTGACTCACTTGGTGGCACAGAACTCTTCAGAGAGAATAAAAGAATCATTTCACACGGTCACATTGTTCTTCTTATAGGGTCCTTCCTAAGTGGAATGGTTTCTCTTATGACAAAAGGAAATCCTTAGCAAAAAATTCTTGACATTCAGAAGTGCCGCCTTCTAGTTCAGGAACACAACTGACTTGTTTTCTGATCATCAAAACAGGTGTATACTTTATTATTAAGTTCTACCACCTTGAAGTTTTTCCTCCACTATTTAAAATCACTCTCCTACAACTGTAGGAGAAATTTCCAAAGGAACTGGGTGTCTTTTCCTCATAATGTCAGAAAGGAGAATTCACCTTTTGGCTATGGTCGTATTTTCAAAGGTCAATGTTCTGGAAATATTATGAATGGCTAAAAACAGAAGGCTATTATGGAAATGTTTGTTCGTTCCCTTAGCTATCATAATTAGCTATTCTGGACAGATCTATGGTATAGCCTCACAGTGAGTGACACTTTTCAAACACATTTTGCTTTTCATTTATGCATCAAACATCTTTCCATGCTTGGCTTGGGCCCAGAAGAGTGTAAAGATTTTCTCAAAGTATGTATAAAAGGAAATTCATTTTGTTTTCTTAACATACCAAAGAAATCCCTAAAAGATGGCTAAAATTTAAGTGATATATGTTTTTAGTTCTCTGATACGGACATTTGATGGATAAGTCTAAAATAAAATGGCCAAATTGCCCAACCTTTCAGCAATAAAAGCATGAGCAATAAAAATGCTTCAGGGCACCAGTTACAGAACTGCCATGGACCAGAGAATTATTAGGTTCCATAATTCCACACTGCAAAACTAAGTTTGTAGATTTTTTTAGTGTAGAAAAATCAGGAAATTAAATGGAAAGACCTGTAGTAATGAAATATTAAATGCTATTTCAAGTACACAAAAGGTCGGGGGTGGGGGTGGGGAAAAAAAGGTTTTTAGAACAACATTAATTTTTTTCATGCTTCACACTTGCAAACAAGATGGCCACCTGGAGCCTTGACACACACAAAAAAAGAGGGAGTCTAAAATGGAGGCAAAAGGAATTAGAATTGCAAAAGGCATTATTTCATTAGCATTTCAATTTGTGCAGGGAAATCATATTGCTTTTGCAACTTATCATATATTGCTAAAATAAGTAAACACAACAGCAAACGATAAATGACTTCATTCAGCTGTCACAGGTCAGTTGTAAACAAATCCCTAATGGTTATGTCGCCTTGTCCAGGAGATGTGGAGAGTTACTGCTAGAGTAATGCTAGAGAGGAGGAGAAGTGGCAGAGCCAGTGCCATTCCCAGAGATTGACCTTGGGACTGGAGTGCAGGGCGGGGTGGTGCATGGGGTAGGGGGGAAGTTATCTCCAGTCACATTCGGTCAGAGGGATCAAATCTAAACTGATAGGTTTATGGCTTTATTCTTACTGTGGGACAAGAAGAAAGATTTCGTCTATGATTACGTGTATGTTTTCTGAAAAATAACTCATAAAATGGTGTGTAAGAAACTTGGCAGAAGCTCTAAGGGGATAATCTTTTCTATGTAGGAAAAAAGACATACATGATGAGTTCCTACTGAATGTCTACCTGGGTCAACCAAAATCTCGCCATGTCTTTTAGACCATCTGGCCAGCAGATGACTCAGTGGACAGACCTCAACTTGAGATTTAAACTCAGCCAAGAAAATCTGAGTTTAAATCCAGCTGTGTGACCATAGGCAAGTCCTAACCTCTGTCTGCTTTGGTTTCTTTGTCTGTAAAATGGAGCTAATAATAATAGCACCTATCCCCTCCACGGTTATTGCTAGGATCAAATGAGATAACATTTGTAAAATGTTTTTGCAAACCTTAAAGCATTATATAAACACTAGCTATTCTTCTTCTTCTTCTTGTTATTCATTGAAGGTGGAAAGTACCAATTATTGCTCCTAGTTAATCCTCTCAGATATCTAGGTATGCTTCCTATCTATTTTCTAGGTATGTATGTATGTAACAATGTAATTTCTATATATGAAATTTTGCTTCTAATTTCAAGATATGTCATTTTATTTGCAGCTGCTACAAATAAATTTATGAAATCTGCCACTGCTGCAATTTTAAAATCAAAACTAACCAATGTGATATAATTTGTGTGACTATAATGCTCCACATAATGAACAAGGATTTATATTTACCAACACACTATATTAGACTCGTTTTTACTTATCCTTCCCTGTGTCTATCTTGTCCAACAACTTCAATAATTATGTTTAAAAAGAAAAACATCGTTTCTACTCACTGCCTTTCACTCTCATAATAATTCCACAATCGTAGGCTACGCTGAAAAAAATTCCATGAGTCATCTCTCGATGGATCCCAGATTATTATTCTAAAGAGGGTGGTTATTAATGGTCAGTCACATGAAAGAGTTGCTCTTACTTTGAGAATCTTAAATTCAGGTAGTGGGTTGCAGTGTTTTATGTGTAACATTTTTATAAAATGATTTTGTCCTTATATAATAACATTCATCTTCAAAGCACTTTACAAATATGAGCTACTTCAGTGAAAGGCTACATGACTGCAAAGCCAGAAACAAGAATTGCTCCATTTTTCCTAGGGAGACTTACATCTCATTATACACTACAGCTGGTTTATTATGAATATTTATTATAGTTCATTATGAATATTTGTAAAGTGCTTGGCATAGTGCCTGGCACATAGTAGGCTCTATATAAGGCTAGTTATTATTATTAGATGAGCTTGATAGCCAAAACTATGGGGATGGGAGTTGCTTTGTTTTCAAAAACCTAACTTTCTTAGTATCATTTCTAAGTCAGAAGAGAGGCAAGGGCTAGGCAAATTAGGGTTAAGTGACTTGCCTAAGGTCACACAGCTAGGAAGTGTCTAAGGTCAGATCTTAACCTAGGTCTTCCCAACTCCAGACTTGGCACTCTATCCATTGTGCTACAAAGTTGCCCCCAAAACTGTGTTTTTAGAAATGTGTCAAGCTACTAGTTGGTCGCTATTTTGAAATTAGCCCTGAGTTCATTGGGGTGAAGAATTCCTAGAGTAAGTTTGGGAAATTCATCTGTTAGTTTTAAGACAATTGCCTGGAAATGTTGAGAAGTTTGAGTGATTTAACCAAGGCAGCACTGCCAGCATGGGCCAATGGAAGGATGACTTCTTGCCCATGCTTTCCTGACTACCATGGCTAGCCCTCTTCTCTTTGCCATGCTATTTCTCTGAGTTATCAATAATTCATAAAATCACTATATGCAACTTCATATCAAAGAGCCAGACACTTTATTGTCATTTTCCCTAAAAACTCTTTTAACTGAATTTGTAAAATTCAGACAATTTTTTTATTCTGTAAAAAAAAGTTTCTTTTTCATTTCATGATCTATGTTAGTATTAATAAAATAAACAATTCAACAATCTAGACTCCACTAGCTGCCAACAAATGCAATGCTTTAGAGTAATGTTTGCATATGCTATTTTGAAATAAAAGAGAAAAGGGAGAGAGGGGTTGAGAAAACAAGGGAAGTGAAGGAAGGCTCTAGACAGGTACTTCAAACTATCTAAATATTCATAAAATCAAGTGGTTTAGAGCCATGCTTCTCTAACTTTTTAGTCTCATAATCTCTTATACTCTTAAAAGTTGTTGAGGCCTCCCCCCAAAAAAGTTTTCATTTATGAGATTATATATTCATCAATATTTCTCATATTAGACACTGAAATATCTTAATATTATTATGAAAACTTTGATCTCATATTCTCGAGAATGGGCCTTAGGGATTCCTAGGTCATCCTTTGAGAACAGCTAGTATGGAGTCTATAAAAAATTGAGAAATGATATCTAAAAATTACCAAGAGAGAATTCAATAAGGAAAACTATTCCAAGGTTGGGCTTATATGCCACCAAAGGCACACTGCTAGATTCTAACATCACTAATTTAAGTATTGTTCTCTCCACATTCATTCTCAAGAAGTCAGAAAGAACACAGACAAGGCGTGTATTCTGAGCAGAGCTAATAGCAAAATAAAATTTATTTTTGGTTTTTATCTATCATTTTAACTAAAACCAAAGTATTATTATGTATAACTAATAACTATATAAAACAGGGGTCATATGTAATGGAAGCAGCTCTATTCTAGGTGATAGGAGACCTAAGTTCTAATTCTCCTACATTATCTGACCTTGTTTCCCTCTGTCTTAACTTGACAAGGTCAAGGACTTAAAAAAAATAATGGCTCTGCTATTTCATGATCCTTGGGTCTTTAAGGCCTTTTCCAACTTTGCAATTATAGCAGAATATGGTTGATCCATCAATCCATCCACCTATCTATCTTTTCTTCCTTCTCCCTCCCTCTCATTTCTGTTGCTATTGGACCTAATGGGAATCTGTTCATTGCTAACCTATGGAAATTTAATGAATTAGCTTAAATAAGAAGACAGGAAGACAGCCCTAAGCAAAGCCATTTTCACAATCCCCAAGCAATTTGGCCCAGCGCGCAAGAAATAAGCATGGCAAACAGGGAAGTCTGCAGCAGAGTTAGCCACAAAAGCATCCCACAAGAATGAAAAAGGACTGAAGGTCTTACTTCAAATAAGTTCAGACTTTGACCACGACTGATAGAGAATATGCCATATTTGTACTCCTCCCAGTATCGATAGCAGCTAAGGATATACAAAAATTGAATACTGGTCACCCCCTTAAAAGAAAAAGTGAAAGAGCAGAAAAACAGTCTATCTTCTTTTCATATTCTTAGGAAGAATCAAGAGGAAAGAAAAAAGCAGATCAAGAAAGGAACAAAGAAAAAAAAGATTAAAAAAAAAAATAAATGAGGAACCCCAGCCTGGATCTGGAGTTTTTGTGGTAAAAGAATGTGACCCAGAAGAAGAAAAAAAAGACCTGAAAAAATTTGGAACTAAGTCACTGGGGTGAGAATCTCTCCACAGAACAGCAACAAAGATCTCAGGAAGCAAGCAGTTCCTTATGATCTAAAGAATCCACAAACAAGATTTTAAACAATTAGATTAGAAAAGAGTAAAGGGTTAGTGCACTACATATTTGAAGAAAACAGACTCATGTAAAGAAATCCAGAACTAGCAAGAGAAATCACGGTGGAAAGTACTTGAGTAAGGGTCAAAAGACAGAGAAATAGAAGTAATATTATTGCAGACTATCAAGACAGGAAAGGGAAATAAACAAGGTCAGTAAATAGATCAACCTGGCACAGAAAAAAATATAGCAGTACAAATAACTTCAATTATCCGGACCATCAGATAGAGGTCATTCTCTTACAGAAAACCGATACATTCATGACTCACTTAATATTCATTTCATTCTTCAAAGGTAGAAAGAGAAATTAAAATAATTGCTATTCTGAACCTGATTTTGATCAACAAAGAGAAACTGCTTGCTTATATGATAGTGATAGGAACATTTTGGTGAGGTAAGCCAGGAATAACCTGATACACACCCTACAATTTGGGAGAATATATTTCAAAGAGTTTAGGAAAAGGATCAGTAGAACCCGATGGCTTCAAATTCTGCAGAAGCTGGACAAAAGATTAGTATTTTGTGATTCTTTCAAGAATGAAATTCTGAAGACATTAAGAGAAATGATTTCCATGGAAAAGGAAGCTTGTCTAAAAAAGAATGATTGATGTAGATGCACAGGAAAATCAATGACCAATTCATATTTTTAAAGATACATACAAAAGATGGAAATAAGGCCATGTAATGGAGGATGAATAAAAATGCAAAAGATAAGAAGGTAGGAGGTGAATACTAAAGATGACTAAAAATGCTTTTAAAGAAAAACTAGGGTCAAGAGAAAAATCAAAGCAGGAATAGAATCACCCATCTGAGTGGACAGGAAAATGATATCCAATGGGAAAAGGCAGAATTACTCAATTCTTTTTTTTTAATTCTGATTGATCTGTCAAGGAGAACAAACTTTGGGCTATAAAGGAAAGAATTAAAATTTTCAATAGGGAGTTTAAACCCAAAATAAGGAAAGAAATAAGGGAGAAGCTAGAATCAAGGGCTCTTAATCTTGGGTGTGTGGTTCTGGGTTTTTCAAATACATTTTGATAAGTATTTCAGCATAATTGGTTTGCTTTGTCTTTCTATGCCTTTTTTTCCAGCTAAAATAATGATTCTGAGAAGTGAGCCATAGGCTTTGCTAGACTGCCAAAGGGGTCCATAACATTTAAAAAAAAAAAAAAGAGGTTCTATTCCTTGAGTTAGATTTCAATGAGTTGTAGCCATTAGAAGTTATCAAATTCCATTGTTGCACTAACAGAACTGCCAGCTATCATCACTGAGCTATTGTCAGTGACCTTCAAAAGATCATGAGGAAAAGGAAAAGAGCCATAGGACTAGAGGAGAACAAGTGTCCCAATTTTTTTAACAAAAGGGAAGACAGAAGTCTGCAAACAAGAAACTGGTGAATTCAACTGATTCCTGGAAAAATTCTTTAAGAGATAAAAGGGAAATAGTGATCACTGAGGTCACTAGTATGGCTTTACCAGGAACAGAGATGGTCAAACTAACCTCATTTCTTTTCTTGATAGGGTTATTACATTGGTCTTAGTACATAGATGCTACAGAGAGATTCTGTAGATGAAAATGTACATAGATTTAAACAAAGCATTTGAGAACTGATGAAAAGTGAAGTGAGCAGAACCAGTAACACAATGTATATGGTAAGAGAACAGAAATATCATATGACAATCAACTTTGAAGGACTAAACTATTATCAGCAAAACAAGGTTCTAAGATAACCCTAAGGGACTCATATTAAAAAATAAAACTATCCATAGGCAAAGGAGGAACTATTGGAATCTGACTGCAGATCAAAGCATTCCATTCTTCACTTTATTTCCTTAATGAGTTTTTTATTATATATGTGATATGTCTTCAATAAGGACATGGAGAATATATGGAAATACATATTGCATGAAAGCACTGGTATAACCTGTATCAGATTATTTACCACTGGGGGTGGCAGTTACGAAGGGGGAGAGAGAGAATCTGAAGCACAAAATGTCAGAAAAAAATTGTCAAAAATTTTGTTTATGCATACCATTTTTCACTTCTTTATTTGGGTATATGTTTTGGGATTTTAATTTTACGAGATTATTCACTTACAAAAATGAATAATATGGAGTTATGTTTTGCATGATAATACATTACTGATAATACAGACTGAATTGCTTGCTAGTTCCAGGAAGGGGGGAGGGAAGAAAGCAGGGAGACTATTTGGCTCATATAACTTCAGAAAACTTATGTGGAAATTTGTTATCACATGTAATTGGAAAAAAATTTTTTTCATTTATTTCTCCATATAATTAAAAAAATAAAATTTAGTTTTAAAAAACATTTGACAAAGTTCTTCAGGCTTATCCATATAGACAAAACAGAAAGATATGAGTGAGACAAAGTAGAGTAAGGTGGAGTCAGAACTAGATAAATAATCATGTCCAAAAAACAGTCATTAAGAGATTACTCTCAATTTGGAGGAATGGATTTTTCATCCAGTAGGATACCTCAAAGATATTAACCTGGTCTTAACCCAACAAATTTTCTAATCAATCATTTGGACCATCAAGCATTTATTAAGCACCTTCTATATTCCAGGCACTATATATTAGGTGTTAGGAATACAAAGACACAATTGAAGCAGTCTATCCTCTCAAGGAGTTAGAGTCTCTCAGGTAATGCTATATATATATATATATATGTATATATATATATATATACATATATATATATATAACTATACCTAACCAGAGACACACACATATATGTGTATGCATATATGTATGTACATATACAAATGTATGTACATAAGTATTTATACATTCATATATGTGTACACACATACAAATTTATGTTGTGTGTGCATATGTGACATGTATGTACATAGTGGTTGGTACAGGGGGTTATGGAGTGAGGAGAGAAGGCGAATTCCACAAGTACAGAAAGTTACCCATCCACTCCAATATGTAGGATGATAGTTTGAAGAAATGGTCAGGATTTGGGAAGGAATTGGGTGAGGTAGCTGGGGAAGTATAGGCAAGAAGGAAGGAACTGAGAGATGTGGAGGGATTAAAGATGAGAGAGAGGATGACTGTGGAATGATCTACCAAAGAAGAAGGAAAGGGATGAGACAAAGGCTACAATTACAAGGGACTGCTGAATTGATCAAATTTATAGATGACACAAATCTGAAATGGAGAACTAATGGATCAAGGATGCAAAATAAGATGACATTTAAATGGAACAAATGTCAGTGTCTAACCTTGAACTCAAAGAATCAGATATACATGTAAAGAATCAATCTCACATGTAAAGAATCAAATGCACATGTAAAACATGGTGGAAGTGGGGCTAGAAAATCAGTCGCTGAGAAGGACCTAGGATGGTCAGCAGAGTGCAAGTTCAGCAAAATATGGCTGTCAAGAGGTTCCAGGTTAAGATGGCGGCAGAGTAAGAAGCAGCTCTTAACCTCTCCTGACCGAAACACACAAAACTCCTCAAGGGGACATAAAAACAAGTCCAGACGAAAGGAGGAACCCCACAACAGGGCACAGCGTGGAAGGTACGTGGAATCGAGGCATTTCCATGCTATAAAGGGGTGAAACAACTCTCACTAAATCGCGGGCTGAGCAACCACCCCACCCCCACCCCCTCCACACACAACACCTATAGCGCCGAAGCCAGCTAAAAAGAAATAGAGCAAGTTTGGGGCACCCATCGAGTCATTGGCAGTTCTGGGGCCTGTTCCTGAGAGCAGCAAGATTTAGGACCCCAATAAGCAAAAAAACGCACGCGAAATCTGAGCGCGGGAGCACAGTGGACACAGGGCGCAGAACGCCAGCTCAGAGTACAGGCACGGGCAGAGGCGTGGGTGGAGGCAGACACAGCCAGGAGCTAAAGCTCTGAAACCCTGAGTGGGGAACCAGCGTGGACGGGTATACAACTGTGGAAGCAGCGCCCTGAGACTTGTAAAGAAACCTCCGGCAGAGGATCAAGCAAGGGTTTCCACCAGGGGGCTTGACCTTGGAAAAAACCAGAACTCAGACCTCAGGAGCCAAAAGACCACAGACAGACCCTGAGCACGAGGATAAACCTGAGAAGCTGCTGGGCTAATGTTGGCTACCCAGTCTCAGGAAGTTCAGAAGAGAAAGATTAACAACAAGAAAAAGAAGTCTTTAACACTCAACAACTTTTACACAAAGAAAATCCAGACAACTGAGCAAACAGAGGAGGAGAACAAACAAGCATCCGGACCCTCCTCAAATAAGGAAAACTCCTCCCAAGCTATGAAAGTGTTCAAAACTGAGATTTTAAGGAAAATGGAAGAGCTCTGGCAAGAAAATAACTGTTTAAAAGGTAGAATCTTGCAATTGGAAAGTGAGGCTCAGAAACCAAATGAACTGATAAGCAAATTGAACACCAGAAATGACCAGATTGAAAAGGAATACCAGAAGATTATGGCCGAAAACCAGAAGATCATAGCGGAAAACCAGAAGATTACAGCCGAAAATCAAAAGATCATAGCCGAAAACCAAAAGATTATAGCCAAAAACCAATCCCTAAAGGCCAGAATTGAGCAATTAGAAGCTAATGATCTCTCAAGACAACAAGAACAAATAAAACAAAGTCAAAAGACTGAAAAAATAGAAGGAAACATGAAATATCTCAATAAGAGAGTGACAGACCAAGAAAACCAGTCTAGAAGAGACAATTTGAGAATAATTGGTCTTCCAGAAAAACCATAAATTAATAGAAACCTGGACTCCATACTGACAGAAATAATCCAGCAAAATTGCCCTGAAGTCCTACAACAAGAGGGCAATATAGACATTGAAGGGATTCATAGAACACCTGCGACATTCGATCAAGAAAAGAAAACACCCAGAAATATAATTGCAAAATTCAAGAGTTTCCAAGCAAAAGAAAAAATCTTACAAGAAGCCAGAAAGAAACAATTCAAATATCAAGGAGCACCAATCAGGATCACACAGGATCAGGCGGCCTCCGCGCTAAAAGATCGCAAGGCTTGGAATACGATATTCAGAAAGGCAAGAGAGCTGGGCCTGCAACCACGGATCAACTACCCATCAAAACTGACTATATATTTCCAGGGGAAAGTATGGGCATTCAACAAAATTGAAGAATTCCAGGTATTTGCACAGAAAAGACCAGGGCTAAATGGAAAGTTTGATATCCAACCACAAAAATCGAGAGAAACATGAAAAGGTAAATAAGATACAGAGGGGAAAGAAAGAAAACATAATTTTTAAATTTGCCTTTTTAAGGGCCTCAGTGAGATCTAATTATCTGTATTCCTATGTAGAGAAATGTTATGTATAATTCTCTGTAGTGAACTCTATTCACTATTATAATATTCATTATTATAGTAATAAGAAGAATAATTCACAGGGTGAGGGTGGAACACTAAATAATCTAAGATGGCATGGGGGATGGGAAAGAGGGGGTGAATAGCAGGGGACACCAAGAGAAACTTGAGTGTATAAGAAAATAGGATATTCTATTACACCCAAAGAGGGCATGGGAGGGAGAGGGGACAAATACCATTATAAGAAGGAGAGGAAGAGAGCATAAAGAGGTAATAATCAAACCTTACTCTCAGTGTAATCAACCCGGAGAGGGAAGAGTAGCTATACTATCCATTGGGACATAAAACTCTTATCTAACCCTTCTGAGAAAGTTAGAAGGGATAAACCAAGGGGAGCAGGGGAGTGGGGAGGGG
>NC_058135.1:194334269-194335397 GCF_016433145.1 Gracilinanus agilis | reverse complement strand
GGTAGAAAGGGAAGTTAATCAAGGGAGGGGATAAGGGATAGCGGCTCTATAGCAAACCACTGGTTTAAAAGGAAAAAAGTATAAGGAAAAAGGGGGTAGGAATGGGGGAGGATTTGAAAATGTCAGCAAATGCACAACTGATGATTATAACTCTGAATGTGAATGGGATGAACTTGCTCATAAAACGGAAGCAAATAGCAGAGTGGATTAGAAACCAAAATCCCACTATATGTTGTCTACAAGAAACACATATGAGGCGGGTGGACATACACAAGTTTAAGGTTCAGGGTTTGAGCAAAATCTTTTGGGCGTCAAATGAGAAAAAAAAGGCAGGAGTGGCTATTATGATTTCTGACAAAGCCAGAGTAAAAATAGATATGATTAAAAAAGACAGGGAAGGTCATTACATCCTGATTAAAGGCAGTATAAACAATGAGGAAATAACACTGGTCAATATGTATGCACCAAGTGGCATAGCACCCAACTTCATAAAGGAGAAACTGGCAGAGCTCAAGAAGGAAATAGATAGTAAAACCATACTCGTGGGAGATCTAAATATTCCTCTTTCAGATCTAGATAAATCAAACCGAAAAATAAATAAGAAAGCGGTAAGAGAGGTGAATGAAGTCCTAGAAAAATTAGATCTAATTGATATGTGGAGAAAAATAAATAGGGACAAAAAGGAATACACCTTCTTCTCAGCTGCACATGGCACATTCACAAAGATTGACCATGTTATAGGGCATAGAATCATTGCAAACAAATGCAAAAGAGCAGAAATAATAAATGTAACCTTCTCAGATCATAATGCAATAAAAATAATAATTAGTAAGGGCAAAAAAAAAAAAAAAAAAAAAAAAAAAAAAAAAAAAAATAATATGATTCTTCAAAACCAATTTGTCAAAGAAGGAATCATAGAAACAATCAACAATTTCATTGAAGAAAATGACAATGATGAGACATCCTACCAAAATCTGTGGGATGCGGCCAAGGCAGTACTCAGGGGGAAATTTATATCCTTGAGTGCATATATTAACAAATTAAGGAGGGCAGAGATCAATGAATTGGGCATGCAACTCAAAAAATTAGAAAGTGAGCAAATTAAAAATCCCCAGATGAAAACTAAAT
>NC_058135.1:194268447-194333893 GCF_016433145.1 Gracilinanus agilis | reverse complement strand
GCAGGATACAAAATAAATGCACATAAATCATCAGCATTTCTATACATTTCCAACACACTAGAGCAGCAAGAAGTAGAAAGAGAAACACCATTTAAAATCATCCTAGATAATATAAAATACTTAGGAATCTACCTTCCAAAACAAACACAGCAATTATATGAAAACAACTACAAAACACTTTCCAAACAAATAAAACTGGATCTAAACAATTGGAAAGCCATTGATTGCTCATGGGTAGGACGAGCTAACATAATAAAAATGACAATTCTACCCAAATTAATTTACCTATTTAGCGCCATACCTATCAAGCTACCAAAAAACTTCTTTACTGAATTAGAAAAAACTATAACAAATTTCATTTGGAATAACAAAAGATCAAGAATATCAAGGGAAATAATGAAAAAAATGTGAAGGAAGGGGGCCTAGCAGTACCAGATATTAAACTATACTATAAAGCAGCAGTCATCAAAACATTATGGTACTGGCTAAGAGATAGAGAGGAGGATCAATGGAATAGACATGGGATAAATGACATCAGCAAGACAGTGTGGTGGCAACAAATTGGAAAAGGAGGGTATGTCCTTCAATTGGGGAATGGCTGAACAAACTGTGGTATATGCGGGTGATGGAATACTATTGTGCTAAAAGGAATAATAAACTGGAGGAGTTCCAGGCGAACTGGAGAGACCTCCGGGAACTGATGCAGAGCGAAAGGAGCAGAGCCAGAAGAACATTGTACACAGAGACTGATATACTATGGTAAAATTGAATGTAATGGACCTCTGTACCAGCAGCAATACAATGACCCAGGACAATTCTGAGGGATTTATGGTAAAGAAGCTACCCACATTCAAAGGAAGGACTGCAGGAGAGGAAACATATAAGAAAAACAACTGCTTGAACGCATGGGTCGCGGTGGACATGATTGAGGGTGTGGACTCGAAACTACCACACCAATGCAACTACCAACAATTTGGAAATTGGTCTTGATCAAGGACACATGACAAAACTAGTGGAAATGCGCATCAGCCATGGGTGGGGGGAGTGCGGGGGGTTAAGGGGAATGGAGGAGCATGAATCATGTAACCATGTTAGAAATGAATATTAATAAATGTTTGAAAAAATAAAAAATAAAAAAAAGCTATAAGTATAAAATAAAAAAAATATGGCTGTCAAAAAATGAATGCAAATCTGGATTGCTTTAAGATGGCCATTCTGTACAGAAGAAAGAAGTTGGCAGATCCACTGAGCCACCTAGCTGCTCAGCCTTTGAACTCATAGCATTTTGTTCATACCTCTCATACAACATTATGTTCTGTTTTTTACTATCGCCATTCATGTTTATATTTCATTTTCCATACTTGATTATAAATTTCTTGAGTGTAGGAAGTGCTGCCACTCTTACCTTTGTCTAATGTTAAATATTACATCAATCTGGATTGATGAGGAAATAATGAACTCTTAAATGATTTAAAATTAACAAAGTGTTAGATCTGTATAGAAGACGAAGACCTAATTTTTATATGACAACAGACATCACTCCATTGAAACATAAGAATAAGAAACAAATTATATTTATATATCTTTTTACTGATTTCATATTAGATAAGTAGATATTATATTAGCCCTATTTTATACATGAGGACAACTGAGACCAAAAGAAAAAATGACCCGTCCAAAATCACACAGCAATTTAATGAATTAGAACCTAAATCTAAGGATCATAGATTTAAAGCTAAAGCCCCCCATTTTACAAATGAGAAAACTGAGGTCCAAGAAAATGGAGTGATTTGCGGGTATTAAATTACAGAGGCAAGATTTGAACCCAGGTCTTTTGACTCGAAATCTGGTACTTTTTCACTCATCACTTATGGCACCCAGTCTAAAGATATGGCAGATTTTGTGCTCTAATAGTCTAGTCTTCAGTAGAGAAAAAAAAAACATATGATATGCATAAATAAAGTTGATGATTAGGGAAAACTGATGAGATTAAGACATTTTAGTTTTCCTTTCTTACTGGCTCAGTTGCTTCTTTTTCTTTTAAACAATAGGCATAGAGTAAAGCTTTAGCAAATAATAATACTAAAGAAATAGAATGTGCCATGTAAAAACATTTTCTGGCAAAATTAAGGTAAACTAGGTATGCAAAAAATGCAATATGGCCAAAATCCTCTTTAGCTGCCATATCCAAAGTGTCTACAAGATTTCCCTAGGAAATTAGACCTTATCAGTTTCAAAATGAGATCCTTTTCCAGAGCAGATTTTTTTTCCTCAGCTGAAAATGAAGAAAGAACATATTTTCACAAATACTTGTGTTTGCAGGTTCAAGTTAAGGTTTTTCCTTACTTTATATAATATTTATGGTAACGCTTATCCATTGCTTTACTTAAAGAGTTGTATTTTTTTACAATCGTGATCAATAAAGTAGATCTATACTCTAAGGAATTTTTTATAAACAATGAATTTCACAAAAAAATGGGGAATGAACAGTTATGTTTCCTATCTTCTTCTTATATTCCCTTTCCTGCTATAATTGTGCTTCATTTCCTTACCAGATTTCAAACTTATTGAGTAAAAGATGTCGTCCTTTACTTTGTCTCTCCCAGGAACTAGCATGATGCCCTATTTAGTTGTGTTTCCCTTGATGACATGTTGTCCTTTTTAAGACTTCTCTGAGATCTCTTGAGAAGAAACGATGGCAAGAGGTAAAGGAGACTAGCACATCTCTGTTGGCTGGTGCAATTTTGGTCCTCACTTTTTTAAGAACAGAAATTAGTTTCATGGATGCTTTAAATTTAGACTTGAAAACTATCTCACAAGATATAAAAGACCAAACTCTTTAAGGGGGACAGTCTAGATTTTATTTATATTAATATCTCCTCCAGTGTAGTTCATCGTACATTGCACATAGTAGGTACTTAACAAATACTGAATGAATTCCAAGTTGTCTGACCTTCCATGATTGTATTTAAGATAGGTGGTTTTCCAAAGTGGCTTCTTACCTATTTTTTTCTTTTCTTCCACTGGCATCGGACAGAAGCGTCTAAGTGCCAAACCTCACATTTTGTGTCTCTTTCAGTTCTTGGTTGAATGGCTTCCCTGCCTAGAAGATGCTATAAAAATGTAAGGCATGATTATCATTATTATGCCTTTGAAAAGACGACAGTTGCTTAAATGTTCCAATTAATGGAAGCTTAACTGCACAAATTTGTTGTTATTTTTCTTAAAACCTTTTTGGCTGAATTCTGTCGGGCTATACCTCCTTTCATGCCAGTCTGAAAAACACAAGGTCTTGATCTCTAGCAGTGAAACTGAAATGACTGCCCAGTGCTACTGTTATAGTTTCAACTGCCACAAATAACGGGCCACTACCCCCCAAAAGTAGATTCATTTCTGTTATGGTAACATTAGTCAATATCGACAGTGTTGTTTATAATTCTTTTCAAGGCCAACTTAATAAATATACTGACAATGAAAACTAAATTTCTCTATCTTCATTTTTCAAGTTTTTCCTTTCCTTCGTGGCCCAATTCTTCTGAAGTCACTTGTTTCATAAAGTCCTCCCTAAGGCAGCTTAAATGGAAATGAAAAGGAAAAGAAAAAAAAAAATGCTGGTCCTAGGAGTCACGCAAATCCTGCCTCTACCACTTACCTCTTTGGAACATTTAATTCTGGGTCTCAGTTTCCTTGACTTTGAAATGAATGGTTGAACTAGATGGCATCCAAAGTCCCTGTTAGCTCTCAATCTATGATAGCGGATCAGAGAACTTAGGTTCAAAACCCAACTTTTTTAACCAAACTCAGTGTCCAAAGCGAGTGACTCAAAATCTCATAGCCAGTTTCCTCACTTATAAAAGGGAGCTAATACCTAGACTATCTACTTCACAGGGCTTTCATGAGGCTCAAAGGAGATAATGTTTAGAAAGCCCTGCAAACTTTAAAGAGCTATGCTAGTTATTACCATAATTATTATGATGATGGTTAATCCTCTCAAAGCCCAAACCATTGTACCTGCTATAACAGGAGATTGCAAAGCATAAGAATGCCTTCCAGGGTGATGGGGGGGGGGGGGGAGTTGGCATGCTCTGAGCCGGTTAAGATTATCAAGTGACTCTGAAGGCTAACAGGAATCCTAAAATGCCAGTTTCCTAGTGTCTTGCACACAGTAAGAGATCCATAAATGTGGATTTTTTTCAAATATTGCTATTTATAATAACTGTATAAGTTTTATGTCATTAGATGCCAGTTTCATAGTGCTTGTATACAGGAAGTGACTAATAAATGTTTGAATTTTTCAAATATTCCTCTTTCATAACTGTATAAGTTTTATGTCATTTTGAAAAATCTTTCCTGTGCCATGGTAAATATTTTCTATAAATTCACAAAATGCCTGTTAGCATGAGTTATACTGTAACACTGAATGAAGAATAAATATATTCCACTAATGCTCTAAGTAAATTGACTGTCTCCCAAACTTGAATGAGGTGCTTTGTTTGAATCTAACTTTATCAGTACTGGTTGGCACTTGAGCTGTATATAGCAGATATGCTGAATTTTTAAAAATCTATAATAATGGTGCAGTCTCCTGAGAATACATTTATTTCTGCAGTATAAAATAAAATTAAATTCTTCAATCTCAAAAACTATTAAAAGGTTGTATTTAAAATGCATGAAGCATTAAAAAGACATCAAAATTAAAATAATCTCATAAATCTCTTTATTTAAAAGACTTATTAGAATACAGATAGAGGCAGAAAACAGCTGCCCTGGACTCTGAAGCAATATATTATGACTATTTTAACTTTTTTTATTTTCATCATTGAAAATTCCTTCACAGAATAATTGTATTGCTGTAGAAAGACCAACTGTCCCATATATTTAACATGTGAATAGTAAATTACTTTCAATGGGCTCTGTAACAGATAAGCAGTATATTCTGTAAAATATCAGCAGACCACAGGATTGTTTCTAGACAAAGGACATGGGAGATACAAGCAGGAATTAGTTTTTTAATTCAGAATTGATCAAATTAATTATTATTTCAATTCATTTTGGCAGAACAGTATGAAGACTGCAGGGAAATTGTGTTGGTGACTCGAGTCTTTTTGTACCTATTATTTATACTGGACACCAGAAGCTCTACTTAACAGAGATCTACAATGGAAGGACAGATGTATCTGTCGAATTGCCATCAATCAATAAAATTCATCTCTATTTTAAAAGTGATTGACAGGTAAGGAAAGATTTTTTTAAATAAAAGTTCTCACTCCAAAGACCATCATTTGTCAGTTTTGATTGTGCTCCAAGTGTTCCTTGGAGTACAATTAAACTATCATGTTGATTGCTCCTCAAAGCAGTTAAGTCTTGCCAGGAAGGGGAAGAAAAAAAAAAAAAACAAGAGGGCATGGAGACAACGCCCCGTTTGTCCCCATCGTTTTTTCCTGAATCCACTCACACTGACCCAAAGTATTTCAGTTCAGCAGCTGCAAGACATCCAAGGAAGGCATTGCAAGAAGATAATCGTCCCCAGAGGTGCCTCCGATTCTTACTGTGGAACATGTACCTTTATTACATTTTTCTTACCACTGGCAGGCTCCTACTTAGAGGAGATAAGACTAGTAAATGTTGGCTTTATTAGCAGCAAGTTAGAGCACTATTAAACCAACCTAATCAATGGCACAATGGCACCATCTTTTTTTCTGCCTTCAGTCTCCAGATGACAACATCTGTGGCAGAAGTTGAGTCCTTTCCAGAAACGGCATCTATCTTTGTAATTCTGCATGCTTTCCCAATGCCTCAGCCAGTGCAGCCTGTGCAAAGCTCCTTATCTAGGACTGTGAGAAAGGATAACAAGACTGCTCAAGTATAAAAACAGCAAGTATTTTATTTATCTCTCTTTCTTTCCGCTCAGATTACCATTATCTCTGGTCACTGAGTTTTGTCTTTTGGGCTCCAAATGAAGAGAGTAGTCAACCAGAAGGCATAGCACTAAACCCGGTGGATTACTATTCAATCAATACTATAAATACCTATCTGTGTAATATATAAATATATAATATATATGTCTGCGTATGTGTGTGTGTGTCTGTACACACACACACACACACACACACACACACACACACACACTCACACATTTCTGTCTTTTCCTCAGCTTTAGCCTAAGGATGGCTCCTTCATGAATGGCTTTAGACCATTCTATAACTTTCCTCACAAAATGTTTATACAGGAGATTGGGGTCTATACATGCGCTTCAGCCAACTGCTAATAATACCAGGCTGGAGTTAGCCAGAAGAAAAGAACTGGCAAGCTCTTTAACAAGCATAGGGTCCCAACCAGGGGATGGTAGAGAAGGACTATTTAACTTAACTGCCAGTGATAATGGGGAAGAGTGACGATGCTGTCTGCCCTCCACAGTTCCCGTTCCAGTCTGTTGGCTCCGCTGTCCTGTACCTGAACCAAATCTCACTGCTGTTATTTATCATGGTTGTACCCAAGCAAACATCATATGCTTTTAAAATAAATTTGTTATATGAAAACAAGGTGAGAGCAAATCTACTACACAAATCTCCAAGTGCTTACTAGAAATAGCCCAAGCAAATTGCCAACCAAGTCTTATTTCGTTTGCAAAACTCTAGCATACATCACTAGCTTCTATAGGCTTAATGTGTTCACCTTCATTTGATTAGCTTTGTCCTTTGTCTGGCTTGTGATGGTGATTGTCTTAAAACATATTTCTCTATATTGACAAATGAACACAAAAAAATGAAAAAAATCTGCATTTTCATGTGCTTTGATAGATTTTAGCTGAAACTAATTTTCATCAAACAACTAAGACAATTTGCAAAAATGTAACCAGAGTGGGCAGCTGGGTAGTTCAGAGACCTGAGAGCCAGGCCTAGAGATGGGAGGTCCTGGGTTCAAAGCTAGCCTCAGATACTTTCTAGCTGTGTGATCCTGGGCAAGTCACTTAACCCCTATTGCCCAGCCCTTATGATTTTTCTGCCTTAGAGCCAATACATAGTACTGATTCTAAAGCAGAAGGTAAGGGTTTTTTTAATGTAGCCAGAAATCAGGTCAGCTGTATTGTTTTTACGTTTCTAAGGAGTTCTGGGGTTACCATACAAAAAAAATGTTTGAGTACAAAGATGGACTGGCCATTTATTAAGAAGGAGGAACTGTTAACAATGGACAGATTGTGTGCTCTACTACCATCCCTGAGATGTTAAGAGAACTCCAGGAAGAAACCCATTACATCAGGAGAATTCCCTAGGACTAACTTTTCAGGTGACAAGGATAAGATTCATATAGACATGGGTAAATTGCATTCTGTATCAATGGATGGAATTCTCACAGTGATGAGATTGCATATCCCTTTGAAAAACAACCTGGAATTTGATGTCTCTCAAGGTAGTATAGTTGAGGCAGCAAGTTAATAGATTACTGGACTTGAAGTCAAGAAGATTCCAAGTTCAAATTCTACCACAATCATTCACTAACTGTGTGACCCTGGGTAAGTCACTTCTCTCAGTCTCAAATTGTAAAATGGGTGAAGTAACACCTACTAAATAAAGTTGTTGTGAGCATAAAATGAAATAATGAATGAAACATGTTCCGCAAACCTTTAAGTGCTAGATAAATGCTAGCTATTATTATTCTTATCATAGCAACTTTAGTGTTGCCCAGTGGCTAATGTTGACTTTAATATGATGATAGGACAACTGGTCAGTCAGTAATTTCATGTAATTTGCAGATTTTGGCAGGTTAGTTTAGTCGATTAGGGAATGCTGCTGCTGAGACCCAAGTCACAAGGTCAAGTTGCCTAGAAAACACTTTTAGCTCTTTGCCAAGGGAAGAAGAGAGCTTCTGTTTGAAAGATTCCAGCTAAAGTCAGCCATCTTATAAAGGTGTACTATGGATAGGGAGTTGGGGGGAGAAGAAAGGTAGGAAAAAGATGGACACCAGGTGGCAGAATCGGAATGACCTGGCTTCATTCAACATCAGAAGAAATACTCTCTTAAGGGGTCCAGTGAGTATCATGGTAATTTAAGGACAGACCTTTTTTTTAATGCTAATAACATTATTTTATGCATCTACTGGGTTTTAAGTTCTTCCTTTTCATTTGATGACTAGTCCTTCTGTTTTTGTTTTCCTGCTTTCAAAATCAAAAACTGAAATGGTATTTATACTTAAGAATATTCTCATTTTCAAAAGGGATCATGAATCTAGGGACTTAAATGAAAATAACAATCACAGGTAGCACATTAACATTTCTAAAGCATTTTGACACAGCAAAGGTAATACAATTATCCTCATTTGACAGATAAGGAAATTGAGACTTGGCTTTCTAAGTCCAGGATCACCTGGCTAATAATTATCAGAGCTGGGATATGTGTCTAGATATCCTGAATTTCTATTTTTTTCTATTAGACCAAAGCTATGCCCCTTCCCTACTGTTTTTCTCCCAGTAGTCGCCCTATTCCCTACGGCAGGATGTTGGCAAGGAAGGAGCGGGTGGCAGAGTCTACCTGGCCCCAGATTTCTTTTGTAAACCACTGAAGTCAAGTTGTTATTTGAAAAGTGGTGTAGAAAAATACAGTCAGTCAATGTAATCAGAGGGAGGGAGTACTGACACCTGGAGGTGGCAGGGTGGAAGGATGGATGTGATATCACATTGCCCCTTCCCTAAAAGAATATCAAAGGGTCGCTAGATTTAGAACTTGAAGGAACTTTAAACGTTTCCCAGTTCAACTCTTTATTTTACAGATGAGGAAACTGAGACTTAGAGAGATGAAATGATTTGTCCGTGTAGCCTGGGTAGCGAGTAGTTAGCAGAGATAGGATCTGAACACAGGCACTGATGCCTCTTTCCCCAGTAGGCAGGATGTCCTCATTTTGTTCTTCAGATTTTATCCGGGAGAAATCTTTAGGTACAAGTCTCTTTCTATTTCCTTGTGGTTCCTTTCTTAGGAAATTCGTGCCTATAGTAAGCACTAATCACTTTTGTTAATCTTCTGTGTTGGCTCCTAATTAAAGGCACTCTCAAATGTCCCTATTTGTCAGAACATCTAGAAAATGTCTCCCTCCAGAAGTGAGAGCAGCCTGTATCCATTCATAAACCTAAACATTCAAGGAACATTTATCAAGTACCTACTATATGCAAATAAGTGAGCAGATATAGAACAAGATAGAAAGCATGATCCCCTGCCCTCAATCTAACAAACATTTGTTAAGGGCTTATGTTCAAGCATGAGGCTCCATACCAAGGACATAAAAACTAAACAAGGAGCTCCATTGTCTATGAAATCGATGGTCTGTAAATTATGTTCTTCTAGCTCTTGCGCCACCTAGAAATTTTTCACCTATTCTTGATACCCCCAGCCTCCAGTTCCTTGCCTCCCCTCTCCCCTACGTATTTTCCCTACATTTTTATGTATACCAGCATGGCATGATGAATAAAGGGACTCAGAACAAGGAAGATCTGCATCCAAGTCATGCCTCTAACACATATTGGCTGTGTCCCCAAGCCAGTTGTTTAACTTCTCAGTATTCTAGGCAACTCTCTTAGGACAACAAATTACAGAGAAAGTAACAGCCTGACTTATAGAGGGGGTTTCCTTACCTGGGAGTTTCCCATACTAAAGAAATTACAGGTTCAGGCTCTATTCTTATACTTTTACATGCGTTTATATTATTACACTAATTCACACTCAGTGATCTAAGTCTCTGCTACTCCTAGCTCCAGAAATGGAAGTCAGTTACAGTTTCTGAGGCTGAGAAGGAAGTACTTAAAATTAGGGAGGGAGGAGGTTCCCTCCCACTTTGCAATAGCCAAGCCCAGAGCTACACCATGCAGCAGGCATTGACTATTTTTAGGCTGGGTTCTGGAGAGTCACCAAAAGGTGGCCCCGCCACCTTCTTGGTTTGCCAGCGATCTCTGGCAGGACAGGTGTGATTCACTGGGCTAAGACTACCATATCTGGAGTCAGAGGACTTGGGTTTCAATCCTAACTCTGGCACTTACTGCCTCTATGGACTTGGGCAAAGCAACAAAACCCCTGCAGTTTCCTCCTGTGTAAAATAAGAGGGCTGGATGAGATGATCTGCAAGGTTGATTCTCAGTTCTAAAATTCAATGACCCTGAATAAGCTGCTGTAGCCCAGCCAAGAGAACTTCTTAGTTTTTAGACCCATGGATCCAAGCAGAGAGATGAGAAGCAGCAATAGTAATACTTCAGAGCTGTCTGACTCAACATCTACTGCTTGAGTCCAATTTCCAAAGCCAGAGAGGTAGGGGTCTCTGTCAAGGAAGAGTGTTTCACTTCCCTGGCTCTTTCCAGGCAATCAATGCCTCCTTTATAATTTATGCGTGGAAATTTGCTTCCTAGTAAAAGATCTAATCACCTCTTTCTCATCCTTACAAACAACTAACAAAAGTGAATGTGTAACTTTTCTTGATTATTTGTATTTTAATTAGGCTGAGTCAATAATAATATTATTATTATAATGAGGAGAGGAGAGGAAGAGAAGAGGAGAGGAGGAAGGGAAAGAAAGCTCTGGTGAAATGTAAGATATTGACTGGCTATGTAAAGAAATAATTTGAGGTAGCACCTCCTGTGGTCGTGCTCTGCACAAATAGCCACAAAGCAATTTATAGAATCACAGACACTTAAGAATCTATTCATTCATTCATTATGCAAATATTTATTAAGCACTTTTTAATGGGAACTAGGATCTGGGAAAGACAAAAAGTTTAAATAAGACCTGCTGCTCCTGCTCTGATAGAGCTTTAAAGTCTAAGAGGAGCATGACACACCAAGGACAATAACAAGGATAAATAATATGAAGTAAGTGCATGATGAGTAATTTGCAAAACAAAGTGCTATGTGAAATAGAGAGGGGGAGTTTTGAAAAAAAGAGAGGAATGGGGATGTGTATTGTGCTGGAGGGCTCTCATCACTTCATACTGGGCCCCTTCAACAGTCTTCTTACTGATCTTCCTTGACTCAAATCCCTCCCTACTCCAATTCACCCAAAAGCATAGGAATGACTGTGTCACCCCTCTATTCAATTAGCTCCAATATCAAATCCAGGAAATCCAGTGTCCAAAATCAAATATAAAAGACTCTGCTTGGCATTTAAATCTCTTCATACCCTGGCCTCTCCCTACTTGTCCAGGCTTCTTATGCCTTATTCTCCTTCAGACACACTATAAGGCAGCTACACGACCCTATTTGCATTGTCTCCCATCTCCACGCCTTGACACTAACTGCTGCTGCCCCCATGCCTGGAATGTTCTCCCCCAATTCATCTCCTGGATTCTTTGTTTTCTTCTGAGATTCAAATCAAATACCACCTCCTTAAAGGAGGCCTTTCCTAGTTTCCCCAAATGCTAATGCGTTCCCTTTTCATCTGCTATGTGTACATCTTCCACGTACCCCCCATTAGAATGTAGGCTCCTTGAGGGCAGGAACAGATTTTGCCTTTCTTTCTATCTTCAGTTCTTAGTACAGTGCCTGAAACATACTTAATACTTAATAAATGTTTATCTACTAATTGAAGAGAACCATATTAGTGGTCTTCCAATCCAATAGCTACCTGGAACATTCAATGAACCCTCTCTACAACATCTCTCAAGGGTGTCCATCCAGCCTTCCCTAGACCAGAAGTCAGGCGACTGTAACCAAGTCTATATTTCTGGCTGACCAAAGAACACTCCACGACACAAACATCCATCCCAACAGGTCACTTGGCCTTTGGGTTTATTTTTAGGCACCTGTGTAACATAATTTCCACAGCTAAATCAAAAGGATTTAATTAAGCTGCTACACCAAATTGGAATTTATCTATTACATTAAAGGATCTCACAGACCAGTATCACATGTCTACTATTAAGAGAACAAGTTTTACTGGCTATGGGATGACAGGATTGTGAGCTAGAAGAGACCAGCTCTCATCCAGTCCAAAGCCCACATCAAGTGACTTACCTGAGGTCAGTCACAAAATCAGTAAAGAGTAAAGGCAGCATGCCAACCCAGATCTTTGACTGCAAATCCAGTGCCCTTTGTACAATAGCACCCAAAACTCAGAGAGCTCATGGCCCTTCACCCCTCTATGGTACCCCTCTCAGTAACTGAATAATTGCAATGAGGACCTTTAGGAAACTCGAGTACGATAAAGACACAAGACATCATCATTACTGAATGATCAATGTAATCACGCAAGCACTCAAGTCACAGAACAGCACTAGGGCTTCGATAAACAATGAAACGACAGGTAAATGTTGAGTCACCCTGCTGCCATAATGGTGAAATGGGATTCAAGTCAACAAGCATGTATGAAGCATTTCTAAATGCTGCAAGGCTCTGTGCCAGACGATGCCAAATACAAAAATAAATAAAAAGAAATTAACAGTTCCTGATCTCAGGGAATTTATATTCTACTGATACAACATGATAGATACACACAAATGGAATAATTTGAGGGCAGCTAGGTGGCTTAGCAGATTGAAACCCAAGCCTAGAGATGGGAGGTCCTGGGTTCCAATTTGGCCTCAGACACTTCCTAGCTACATGACCCTGGGCAAGTCACTTAAACCACATTGCCTAGCCCTTACTGTTCTTCTGCCTTGGAACCATTACACAGTATTGATTCTAAGACAGGTGAGGATTTTTAAAAAATAGTATAATTTGTGAGATGCAGCACTAAGAAATAGGAAAAGATTTCTTTATTAGGTGGCACCTAGGATGTCTTTTTTTTTATCTTTACCTTCCATCTTAGAATCAATACTGGGCTTAGGATGGAAATTTGTTTTCCTTGTCTCTGTACATTGTCACAAAGAGTTTTTTTTTTATTTAAATGGGGCGATTGGAGAGAAAAATAAATGCTTGTTGATTGAAAATATAAATAAAATGGGGACAAAAAAGCCAACAAATATTCTGTTTGTTATCTAACATCCATACTGAGAACCAGCTCTAGTAATGTTGGAAGAGATCCAGCCTATGGATCCAAAAACCTTAGTTTTTGCTCCAGACTTATCTATCACATACTATTTATAAAACTGCAGGCAAGTCACTCATTCTCTTCTGTCGCAGTACCAACATCTGCCTAATTTATAAGATTAAAATCAAATAACCTAATCAAAACAACTAGTAGTGAGTAGGTAAAAGTGCTCTGAAAACACTATACAAATTTAAGGAATTATTGTTAAATATATTTGATAAATTTTTATTTTAAAAGTAAACAAAGAGTGGCATTGGAATTTGTTTTTTGTTTGTTTGTTTTGGGCTTGTTTTGTTTCTGAGGAGCCATTTGGTCAAAAAGTTACTTTCCCTCTCCTGGAAAAAAAAAAAAAAGTTCTTCCCCCAAAAGTAACTGACAGTATCTGTTTGGTAACTTTGACAAGAGGGGGAAAAAAGAGATAAAATGCTTTTATGCAAATTTGATTTCCCTATAATAATCTAGAGCTATTCTGCTAGAAGGAATTATCTCCGCAGGCTGGCAGCTGCAGTAGGCAGTGAATTAAAAATGGCTCTGTATATGGGAAAATCTGTGCTATAATCAGTGCTATTCTTAGAGAGGACATCAATCTAACCCGGCTCCCATGATGCTCTATTTGTGTGAATGACATACAAGCATGATGTAGAAATTCCCATTACATCACTAACTGAGCTTCTGGTGAACACAGGCACACACATGTGCAAACAGGGGCTCAGGCTGGTTTTCCGCAGCTCTGTGGCAGTGGCTCATCCAGGCTCCCAACAACTTATGGAGGAAAACCTTTTGGGGTGTGTGTGTGGGGGGGGTATCTCTTTCCCCAACGGTTTATTCAAACCCAACTTTAAAACAAGCTACCTACTCTCTGGGTTTGCTATAAGGCTCCCCTCCCAAGAGCTTTCTTCTTTTTCCTGCTGTTTAGACACACCAAGGGCTTGGTTCCCAGGTCACAAGACACTAGGACAAGGAAATGTTACATGAGCTCTCTCTTTGTGTATTAGAGAGCACGTGCTTTGGGAAAGTATTTTAAGAAGGAAGCAACCACTGCAGTTCTGCACACAAAATGTCATCAAGTTTTTAATGATGCAGCTGCATGGGGAGGAAAAAATGCATCGCTACGGAGCGGGTGATGCGTTCCAGTTAACTCGTGCACTTGTACACGCGGCCCTCCCTTCCTAATGCTGTCGTCATAGCAGGAATGTTGAGCTGTAAATAAATATGAGCCATTACATCTATATACCAAGTGACTGCTTCCTCAGATAATCTGCCGGTGCTATTTCCCTGGTAATCTACAACCTCGTGCTTCCCGTGAGTGGTAATCCTTCTTCCCCAGTGTCACACACACTTGCAAACTGTCTCTGCTTGAGTGAGGGATTTCAAAATTAAACAACCTAGGGGGCTTACTGGTTTAAAAAGCCATTTGGTGTAATTTTCAAATAACTCCATGTACTCCACAGCAGAAAACTGAAACATGACATCGATTAATCTGGTCTTGGTGTCATCTTTTTCCTAATCGCTTAGAGAAAACAGCTTTTATGTCAAGAATAAAAACATATGTACATGCGTATGTAAACACAGGACTGATTCAGGGATCTCTAGCCTCAGGAGAATTTCTCGCAGCAGCTTGTTCCATTTGGCCCCCTATAAAGGGAACCTGACATGGAGAGAACAGCCTGAGTGATCGGCTACCAGTTTCAGAGGCACCGAAAGCAGCCTCTCACAAATATGACGATGTATCACTAACGGTTTGAGCCCCAGTGAGAACATCAATCCAGCTCCTAGTCGTGTTATTCAGAGCTGAAAGAAATACTGTTGTTGTTCCTTTAAAAATGTTCCCCAGGGAGTTGAGACCTTTCTGGTTACATTTCAGAATTCAACAGATGGTTTTTTCTGTTTGGTTGGTAACAAGAACAATGTCACGGCATTTTTCTTGAGTGTCCTATTTTAGAATTTTTTTTTTCTTTAAGCTATTTCAGCCATAGAAACCAGAGGACAACAGGGTGCGCACATCTTCTTCCTCCTCCCATCCACAACTCTCTTTGATCCTGGGAAGATCAGAAACATACAGGTGCAGAGAGAGGAAGCTGGATGCATTAACACTTCAGTGGGAAGACTAAACCTGAAGGCATCAGGGGTTAATTTAAAAGACAGCTGTATCCATTTTGCTCATTACTCTATGTATAAACTGCAAGTTACATATGAAAATATTGTCCTTAAAAATCAAATTTTGTGTTGGAAGTTTCTTCAGGAAGCCCCTGAGTATCTGACTAGAACAAGGATCCCTATTTAGAACACAGAGATAGCGTACTACTACCCCGCTCCCATCCCGTGTGAGTGCAGCAATAAGAATCTGAAGAAAAACTTTGCAAGATATCAAGTGAAGTCTTTCTGGATCAAGAAAGTCTTTTCTGTTATAAACTTTGGGGGGCACAGATGGCTTGAAGAAAACTGAAAGGTATGCAGTAACTCTCTTAGATCACAAGATAATAGAATTCAAGTGAAAAGGAAACTGCAGAAGCTGCCTAATCCAATCCACAGGGTTAGGGGTGGTGAGTGACTAGACAGGTAATTTCATTGTAGGGAACTCCCTGAGAAGAAATGCCTACCAATGTAGATCAGCTCCATTTACCAATGCAGATCTACCCCTTCTCTGTATGATATTAGAAAGTTGCCTGAGGACACTGGGAGTCCAAGTGACTTACCCAGTGTCAAAGAGCCTGTATGTGTCAGAAACAAAGTCTTCCCGCCTCTGAGGCTACCTCTCTATCTACTAAGCCAAGTTCCCTCTACATATGAGGAAATTGAGGCCCAGAGACATTAAATAATTTACCAAGGTCACACTGACAGGAAAGTAATAGAGCTATGGGGTCCAATGCAAGTATTCTGATTAAATCGGTATTTGGAATTTGAAAAATAGATTAAACTTGTTCTGCTTTGACCCAAACAGCAGAACCATAAAAAGTGGGTGGAAGCTGCTGAAAGGCAGATTTAAGCTCAGTAGACGAATAAATGTCCTAACAATGAGGGTTTTTCAAAAGAGGAAAGGTTCTTGCCTATCTAGTCTGTTCTCCAGAACCACTTTTCTATTTTTCAACCAGAGAAAAAGAGAAACTTACTTTATTCCTTTAGACTAGAGCAGGGGTTGGCAACCTTTTTGGCCGTGAGAGCCATAAATGCCACATTTTTTAAAATATAATTTCATGAGAGCCGTACAGTGCTCACAGTGCACTCCTGTAACAGCGCCTGAAAAAAACTGACTTCATGGCTCCTGCAGAAAGAGCCATACATTGCCAACCCCTGGACTAGAGAGAAGTGGGGGGGAACCTAGGTGTAGAATGGCATATACCAGTGGTTCCCAAACTTTTTTGGCCTACTGCCCCCCTTCCAGAAAAAAATATTACTTAGCGCCCCCTGCCACATACTATCACAGCCCCCTTATAGTTATTCACTGCCCCCAAATGCACCTGTGGCCATCACCGCTCTCCTGGATCGCTGCAGCACCCACCAGGGGGCAGTGGCGCCCACTTTGGGAATCACTGGCATATACACTTGGAGAAATGGGTCACTTGGATGAGTTTTGCTCAAATTTTTTTCTTTGTTGCAAGGGAGGAACCAATGGTAAGAGGTAAATTGGGAAATAATACTGGGAAATGGTTGATATAAAAAAAAGGGGGCATAATAAGAACTGACATTTACATAGAACTTTACAATCACCTCATTGGAACCATACAGCATCCCTGAGAAGTAGGTATTATTATCCCCAGTTTTCAGATGAGGAAATTGAGGCAGAGGTTCAGTGACTTATGTAGGATCACACAGCTAGTAAGTGTCTGAGGCCTGATTTTTAAATCAAGTCTTCCTGATTCAAAGCCCAACAATCTATCTATCCACTGTGCCATAGAAATAACCTGACATAAATAATAGTTATTAATAGGAGAAAAAAGTGGGAAGGGTTACCTTGGGAGAAACAGATATTCCTATTTAAATATAAATTGAATTAGATGCCTTCTGAGGCCCCTTCCCACTCTGAGATTCTGTCATAGAAAGCTCACTATAATGATCATTTCATGTCCAAACATTTGTACTCACCAGGATGTACTAGTGACTTGGGGCCTACAGAGAAAAAAAACCTAATTGTATGTAATGCTATGCTGAGGACCAGACAAAGGAGTACCAGTTTGCCCCTGAAACTCTGCCTCAATTGGTTTCATAAGCACATTTTTGTATCCAGTAATTTGAGAGGGGAAGCAAAATGCAGTACAAAGGATGCTGAATTCAGAATCAGAATATCAGAGTTCTGACTGGTTCCAGCTCTGTCACTTACTAGCCTCTGTGAACTTTGCCAAGTCTCTTAATCTCTCTTGGTCTCAGTTTCCTCAGCTGTAAAATGAGAGGAATTGAGCTGCATAACCTCTAAGGTCTCTTCCAGATCTAAATTTATGATTCTATTATTCCAAGTGCTACCAGATACAATATCACCAGTGGGACAAAATATAATTCATTTACTCTTAATAACACCTTGACAAGGCAATAAGGTGACTCAAATCACCTGCATTAAATAAAATTCCCAAATGGTGCTGTTGATGCTTCCCAAAACTATGTTTTTATGAGATAATGTATGTAAAGTACTTCAAAAACCTTAAAAGTACAATATAAATGTCAGCTATTGTTATACTCCTCAGTTTGCAAATGATGGTTATATGAGAGACAAATTTCTATAATTTTAATCCTGTTTTCCTACTGACTTACTCTAGAGAGCTAAGGACTAGGGGCCAGCAGATATGTTTTCTAAACTCACATCTGACAGCAGTTCACTTGAGTGACCTGGGACAAGTCACTGACCTCTCACCTTCTATTTCCTCACCAGTAAAATGAGAGACGCCTTTCCAGTTCTAGAATTGTGACTCTTTGCTCTAGGATGTGTTCTAAAATGAAATAATTTTGGCCCTGAGACATGACAAAAATCCCGGGTCTTACTTAAGAATGCAGCAAGCCTTTAAAAATCATATATTTGATGAAAAAAAATCTGTAGCTTCTTAATAAAACATTAACAATAATTAAGTTTAAAGCCATACTTAAATAGAAAATGTGGTGCTATGAAAATGTAGGTAAAAAGAAAAGTATCATCTGCTCTAGAGAAAAACTCAGAGCGTTTGGTGAAGGATAGAGAGGTGGAGAAAAGAAAATGAAGTGATTTCAGGGGCCACTAAAGTTCTCCTTATGGTTCAACCCAGGCAAGTTGATCCTGGTTTCTCAAAATTTATGTCAGGAAAACTCAAGCTCTTACAGGGTCTACCAAATTGGGAAGGCCTTTAATAGAAGAAGTCTACCAATTTTCAGCAAAGTTAATCACTAAAAGGTACACCAAGTAAGAAGGAAGCCACAGACAGTCTTAGAGCCACCTTGCGAGGGGTGGGGAGAGGAGCTCTGATCTACAGTGGGAGCAAGAGTATCCATGGAACTGAAATCACAGATTTTGAAATATTTCAGGGAGGGATTTTAAATTTAAAGATAGTTACTAAGTGGCCCTTTTGTCTATGTCTCTAGGTAACATTATATGTTGTAGCGAAGATAATCTAGTTTAAAATTTCAGCTCTACTACTCATCAACTATGTGTCCTTAGAAAAGTCATTTGTTTTTTGTGTCTCTATTTTCTAATCTATAAAATAAGGAGGTTGACCTAGACCCAGGGTTCTTACCCTTTTTTTGTGTCATGGACTCCTTGGACAGGCTGTTGACACCGAAGGACCTCTTCTGAGAATAACATTTTAATTGAATAACATGAGTCTGTTGAAACTCATGGACCCTATCTTGGGATGTCTTTAAATTTATAAAATTAAATACATAGAATCACAAGGAAACCAATTCTATCCAAATACAGTTGTTAAAATATTTCTTAAAACAAGTTCACAGACCCCAGGTAAAAACACCTGCTGCTGGATCATCTCCCAAAAAGTCCCTTTCGGGTCTGATTCCGTTTCTACCTCTGAACTTCCTAGTGGTGAGGGTACTATGTAACCCCAAGAGCCTTAGAGGAATCTAAGAGGCAACTTTGTGATCTACTAAAGTAGAATTGAAGAGACATCTTTGTAAATCCACAAACGGAATTTAGGAGGCAACTTTGTAAATCTAAAACCTCTACATAAATAGGAGTTATTATTTCTGAATGAGTGCTCAAGTCTCAAAGAGCACTGCATCTCCACTACCCTTCCAGAAAAATGTACTGCCTCACTTGAGTTTGGCCCTAAGCTTTTTTTTACACTCAGTAGGAAGAAAGCGATGAAGCCCAGGAGTAGAAAAGACTATAAGCAGAAAAGGCTGTAGAACCCTGAAAGAACAAGATTCAAGGAGAAAGCTCCAGGGAAGAATGTTTACAAGATGCCATCCCCTAAATCAGGGGTCGGCAACGTATGGCTCTCGAGTCATACCTGGCTCTTTTGAGGGCCAGATATGGCTCCTTCTGCAGGAGCCATAAAGTCAATTTTTTTTTCAGGCGCTGTTACAGGAGCCGCACTGTGAGCACTGTATGGCTCTCACGAAATTACATTTTAAAAAATGTGGCGTTTATGGCTCTCAGGGCCAAAAAGGTTGCCCTAAACAAAAAGTCCCCAAGGAAGATTTCTCTAACAAAAGGCAGTTGCAAATACATGTGAACCAATCACCTTACTTCTAAGTCCAGTGACAAAAATGATGTATTCACTAGGCTAGACTGCTTGCTGAAATCTCAGGGAAGTCCAAACCAGCTCTTGCTCACCGTGGGCTGCCAAAACATCCTGCAATGGTCGTGGGCAGTGTCCAAGGCTTAACTTTCAAAAGCCAACCCAGGTCGATGCATTTAATATGAGACCTGCCCAATTTGCCCTCTCCTTTCTCCAGAGACTTTACTTTCATCTCTCTCTCTCTCCATAGGCTGGAGCCACCAGAAGAAGTATTTCTTTTTTGGCTCTGTATCTCTAGCACCAGGTATAATGCCTGACATAAAATAGTAGGTGCTTAATGAGTGCTTGTTCTGATGGACTATTGGAAATTCGTCTTCCTTGAGGCTAGTCGGGCTAGCTCTTTACCACTGGTAGCCTACAACAATTAGAAAGGCAATTATCCCCACTACCGTGCATTATTTTAAAAATTAAAAAAAAACAACTATGTGCATGACATCTGCAATAAAATGCTCAATTCCAACCTCTAATTAATGTTTTCAAGTGCTTAATGTATAAGTGAGCAGTCTGCCTTCTCAATACCCTGCTTTCGTTTTTTTAAGCATCTAAGGACCTCAGAGAAAAAGTTCAGCTAAGCAGAGATAAGGACGTAGAAGGTGTCTGGGTCAACATGGGGCCTAGCAGGAAAGAGGCAGAGTGCAAGAGAGAAAACTTTATCTCTTACAATGTTAGGGTAGAGGTCCTCCAGCTAACAGAAATGCTCCAGTCCAGATACCTTCCTACATGAGAAAGATGACCATCAACATAGCCCTCAAGACCAATTAGTTTCCTTTTTCTAGTTCTGGGCTTAATGGGCAACCAGGTATTTATTAATTCAGTTTCTCAGGTACCTCCCTACCAGGAAGGCTATCTGATGAGCCAACACAGGTATTCCAGGTGTTTTAATAGGCCTAGCTCTCTTTAAGCCTTCAACCTGTGTGACCTTGAACAAATCATTTAACCTCAGAGGAATTCATTCTCTCGGCCGAATTTGGCCTAGATGAGCCTTATCTAAGGCCCTTTCCCACTCAGAAATTCTATTATTCTATGACACCCTAGCATTGACAGTCTAAAGGCATACGGCATTTTAGGATTGAAAATAAAGTCTTCTCTCCTCCTCTCCCCACACTTCCCTTCCCCCAAGAAAACTGCATGGGGAATTCACAAGTGGCAGGATGTAATTACCCAAGTTGAAATTTCACCAGGATACCTGCATTAACAAGCTGCTTGTTACTAATCATCTTATTAATGAGAATGTTTGCAAAGTGTTTTGTGCTCCTCAGAGAGGGCTCGGCACAAACACCCGTAGTGGTGACAACAGGAAACTGCCAGTATCTGAAGATCCCTGAATTAGAGGAGATAAGAACATTGGACCCAAATGTGTAACTCGGTACTGCATTGTGGGCGTGGGGCTATTAAACACCTTTCTAAGCATTTTGGGGAGGGAGAAAGAAAAGGAGACTAAGCCTAGAAGCCCACCTATCTATCCAGACCTGGGTTTCTTAACCTAAGGATGATGACTTTTTTTGTTGTTGGTTTAATGTTTCCATAGCTGTATTTTCATATAATTATCTTCCTTTTGAATCCTTTTTTTTTTGCATTTAAATTTTTACACACTTAAAAACATGATTCTGAGAAGGAGTCTATAGGGTTCACCAATAGAATGAATGTCCAAGGGGGCCAAGACACCGAAAAGGTTTAGAACTCCCACCCTAGGTAAGACTTTAGAAAACTCCCCAGATGTAGGGGAGGTTTGTGGAGGGGAAGGTTTGCTCTTCAGGTTCAGAATGTTGGCAGATGGTACCAGGTGAGGAGAGAAGGGAGGAACAGACACAGAAAAAGAATTCCCATCTAACTTAAAATGAAAACCCACCTGAGAACTCACCTGGAAGGAGGACTTCTATCTAACTCAAATGACACTGATCCTGCATCTCTGAGCTCTCTGTGGGAGCTAGAATCAACAGTAAAATAAACAGTAGCTACAGGGTTAAAAGAGGGATGGGAAGGAAGAAAACCAAGATCAAGTCACATGGAGCATTTTACTGAAGCCCAGAGAGATTAGATAACTTATTCAAGGTGGGCTTCAAACCCAGAGGTTCTAACTCCAAGGCTAGGAACCCTTCCACTGTACAATGCCATTGAAACACGTGGAATTAAAGCTGGAAAGGACCTTTAGGATCACCTATTCCAATCCTATTATTTAAAGAGGAAACAGAGGTCTAGACCAATCAGGTGACTGGCTCAACCTCACAGACCAAGTTACTGATAGAACCAGGACTAAAATCTGGGTCTTCAGCCTTCCACTGTTCTTTCTGGATACTTTGGCCTATTTTGTCTTTCTGTTAGAAAAATCAATTAGAAAAATGGTTCAATATGCAAAGTTTCCTCTTACAGACAACTCTTCAGGGACACACTTATTCTGTATATCAGAGGAAACTGTCATATTCAAATTAAACTACTGTGGAAATTTTTGAGTTCTGTCCTATTCCACATGTCGTCTCACAACTGTTTCTGCTATTTTAATTACAAATGAAATCTCATATCTTGCTTTTGGTCTTTTACTGGCACTTTTTAGATGTCCAATCATACTTAACTTTCAATCAGTATCTTTTCTTTCAAAAGCTAATAATTAAAATCATTTAGCTTCACAGAGAAGCACTAACTCTTGCATTTCAATACTTTGGTTCTTCCTCTTAAGGGCAGAGGGGAGGCTTCTGTTTTTACAAACTGGGCTTCTGTTTTAAAAAGAAAAGGAAACTATATTTTTCAAACAGTGCCATGTGTATTTCACAATAATACATATGCTGTAGTATTTTTCAAGGGTAGAGAAATGACTTCAAGCCTGAAGAATATGAACACAAAGAGGGTCTGTATGGAACATACCACCTTCAAGCAGCTTGGTCTCCTCGATTCTGGGACCACTTCCCTCCAGATTCTTCCAGCTGCTGAACACCAAATAAAAGAGCTCTTCTTCCTCAGAGGCCACAGATCAAGACACCATCTGTTGCTCATTTGGAGGAGATTGTCCTGCTCAGAAACTGGGGAAATGTGATGGTTCCAATTGTTCTCATCATCCCTCACCCTTCCTCTGCCACCCACTCCACCCACTAAACTCCCCCATCAACACAGGCAATGCCAGCTCCTAACCAAACAAGCCCTCCCCACTCAGTAGAATCCTTGATTCACAAATGGTTCAGAAGAATGCTTATCCAGCTCTTGGATACCCATGTGGCACCATTCACACAACTCTGCTGTCTCCAGAAGTCTGGAACACAAAAGCAGCCCTATTTCAATTTCTGTCTTCAAGAAGGCTTTATAGTTCACAGCCAAACTATGTACCCAAGACCATCTTTCCCTATGACAACATTGCCATCTAGTGGTCAGGTAAGCCAACAAAGTGAGCTCAGCTTGCCTTCCTCCTCCTGGAAGGATTACTTAAGCCACCTGCAAAGCCTTCCTTCCCCTCTAAGAAGCAGCTGAAATGACTAGATGCCTACAGTGGCCAGCCCAGCCGCAGGATGAGTAATCACCAGTCTGATCTATTAAACCGCTGGCCTATTGACTATTAAGCATTGTCTCAACCACAGCAAAACACTCAACAGGGTGGGTATAATAAGGGGAAGGACAAAGAGTTCCTGCCAAAGTTAGCCCTTCTTGGTCAAATGTATTCTCAAATAATCAGGTGCAAACCCTCATGCCGGAACCAAGCTTACTTCTAGCCTGTGCCGTCTCCCAAATCGGACAGAATGGTTTTAAAACCAAAAGAAGAAAAACAAGCTATAAAGGCTGCTAATGAGATTTGGGTATTTTATTCCATCCATAAACTGCTTGATCTGCTCTTGACATTTATGATGTCAGCAGATACTCATGATTGAATTACAACCTTGTCTTACATTGAACAACATAATGATGTATACATTCGGCAAAGACTACAATTTGAAGAGAATGATCTGGCAGGCAGTTAATGGGGGAGGGAGGGAACACAACTCAGTTCACTTCAAAACCAAACTCTTTTTTTTTTCTTAAATAGCCTAGTATACCTTGGAATAGAATTTGTACACCATGGCTAAATATTCCATGTTAAAAATAGTTTGTGATGGGATATGCTTTTTTTAATTAAAAGTTTAATGTACATTAACATTTTTAGATGAAAAACTGACAATCCGAGAACAGTTCTAAATTCTCCTTTGATTATTTTTTCCAGAGCACTGAAGGCATTGAAAAGCTGCATAAGTAGGCTAACGAAGTCAGATTCTTTTAAAATTAATTTTGTGTCCTACCACAGCATCCCTACTTAACTCCATTTGCTCCTCTTGCCCAGTGAATCATGAACAATTTCCCAGCACGGGCTTCGGGACATTCACCGACTGACTCTTTACATACTTCCCAAGAACTTCTACCCCAATCTGGAAATTTTTACTAGCTGCCAAAACAAAATTGTTAAGTGAAAGTTAACTTTGTCTATATTGGGCCAACCTCAGGAATACCCCTCCCATTTCTCAAGTCACCAATAGTAGGCTTAGGCTTTTCAATGATATTCCATGATCCTGGCCTTCTCTGAGTCCTTTTCTCTACTATGGAATGCCTGGCTCTCTAGTCCTTCCCTCTAGACACTGCCTGGAGGACCAACTAAATTTTGAACTAGAATATAAATGGCTGATTTGTTACTGGTCCCAGATGATGCATGCATTTAACAAGGGCCTTCTTTGGCCAAAGTCAAGATAATATGGGACTCTTGGGTAGCCTAGGGAACATGATTTTCTGAGAAGTGGGAGAGACCATTCAAATCAGATCTCAATCAAAGCCTTGCAACTGGCCTATGTATAAGGACCAGCCCTATCCCTTCACATCACCTTCCTACTGCCTCACCTTCAAAGCCTTCAATTGCCTTCTTTTGAGAGAACTGTCTGAAGTGTCCCTCCTAAGGCTTTCAAAATCAACACCAAAGTCTTACTCTAGGAAATCCTCTCTGAAAAATTGAGACCCACCTACTAACCCACATTTTGTGACAAAAAAGAAAACTGAATAAATGAGTCTTGCTTGAAAAATTATACCTCTATCACTTTAAAAATAATAAGCTACTTTTGGAGAGAATTATGGTTAAACAATTCACAATCATTTCTACTAACTCAGCAGTTCTGTATTTTAGTAGTGAATATTTTAATAAAGACATCATGGGATTTAGAGTTGGAAAAAACTTTAGAGACCATTTGATCTTGATCAGCTCCCTCATTCTATTTGATTAGGAAACAAAGTACTCAAATCAATGGAGTTAATTTACAAAGTCATACAGGTACTAAGTGGTAAAGTAAAGCTTCAAACCCTGGGAAGTCTAACTCCAAGGGTAATAATTACTACCATTTTGCAAAACGGTAACATCTATAATGTTGTACAAAAACATCTGAAATAATGAAAAATAAATTTTCATTGGCTACAAATATTTTATAGGATCAAAGATCTAGGGCTGGAAGAGAGTTCAAAGGCTATTTAGTCCAAAGCTCCCCATTTTATAAATGAAGAAACTGAGTCTTCTGAAAGTTAAGTGCCCAAGATCACATAAATAATAAGCAGTAGAAGAAAGAACTGAACCAAGGTCCTTTGACCGCTACAGTCAGTGCTCTTTACATTATACCACACCCAGCAAGATTAGGATATTGTTTATCCATGGCCAAATCTATATAGTGAGAAAAAATACCCAGTGCTGCCCAGGAGAACCGAAGAGTAGCCATCAGATTAAATCTTTGATAGCTCCCTCTTGCCTAAAGGAAAACACATATGTCTCAGCTTGTCATTTAAAACCTTTCACAATCTGGCCCCAGGCTTCCTATCTGGACTTTATGAATTCTATACTCAGGTCAAACTATATTATTTGTTATTCTACAAACTTGGCAGTCCTTCTCTATTCTCCATGCCTTTATAAAGACTAGCCCAGAGTTCTGGAATATACCCCTTCCCATCTTCACCTCTCAGAGTTCTTAGTTTTGTTTCCTCAAGAAAACCTTTTCTGATCCCCTAATAATTAGTTATCTCTCCTTCCTCAAGTTATCGTAAAATTAATTAAGCACTAAGTAGTTATTAGATTCTTACTAGGTTCCAGGCACTGTGCAAAGTTCTAGTAATGCAAAGAAGTGCAAAATCAAGTTCCTGCCCTGAATCCCAACTGTTATTACTTATACCTTTGTCACCTCGGGAAAGTCTCCTAACCTCTCCGGATCTCAATTTCCTCAACATGTAAAATGAGGCAGGATGGATGACATCTAAATTCCCTTCCATCTCTTGACGAATGTTCCTATACTGTAGTCCCTCAGTAAAGTGTAAGCTTCTTGAGGATGGAGACTGCTTTTTATTTTGTCTTTGTATATGCTCTGGGATCTGGCAGATCCACTTGCCCAGAGGTTAAAAGCCCTGCGGAATGGAACTATTAGTACCAGCCTTGTTTTCCTATCGCTGATCATAAAAAACATAACTCGAGTCATCATCAAATATTAAAGATCACCTCATCTAAATCCTTCATTTTACAAATGAGGAATGTGAGATCTGCACAGTGAGTGACAGAGCTTGGACTAGACCTCGGGGCTCCTGATTCCTCTTCGGGGGCTTATTCTACTCAATTTCCTTCTACCGTTACCTAGCTTTGGAAATTTCCCCACCTAAGAATGGGCCCACTGATCAGGCATGTTATAGCAGGGATTCCTTTTGAGAATAGGTTATACTATATGACCTAGATGGTTGTTGAGGTCCCTTCTGACTTAAAGTCTCTGCTTATGTGAAATGACAAGAAATCTTGCTCTCCCTCATACCTTATTTGTTCCCCATCATCTCTCAGCTCTAGTCTTTGCACTCGCTACTTGCCTTACCTAAAATGCCCTCACTTTTGTCCTTGACCTTATAGAATCCTTCTCTTCCTTCAAGATGCATCCAAAGCACAATCTTCTGCAAGAGACCTTGCCTGATATTTCCACACACCACCATCACCACCACCCCATCCCCCAAAAAATCACTAGTTCAGCCTTCCTAACTGCCTTGGGTTTAATTTTACATGTTGTGTACATGTATGTGTGCTTATTGTCCCCTGACAGAATGTAAAGTCCTTGAGAATAGGGACTGTTTCTTTCTTTGTATATGTAAGAGTACTGCCTAGCTGAAAAAAATGCTTTTTAAAAAATCCTTACCTTCACCTTAGTGTCAGTTCTAAGATAGAAGAGTGGCAAGGGCTGGGCAACTGGAGTTAAGTGGAAATATTTTCTGAGATCCCTTACAGATTGAGTAAGAAAAGGTCCCATTGTGTAAAGTTCTGTTAAGTTAGAGCTGTGACCTGTCCAGGGTCATACAGCTAAGAAGTGTCTGAGGCCAGATTTGAACACATGAAAAAAAATGCTTATTGACTGATTATTAATAATGGAGAAACTTGCTGAATAAAGCACCTAGAGGCACAGTGAGACCAAGTACCCCATGAGATGCTACTGGAGGTCATCAATTACTACTCTAATAATCAAACAAAATATTTTGATTTTATTAGATTTTGGACAGCATGAATCATAGATGATCCTCAGCAAAATTATGGGATAGACCAGTTTGCCTTCATTGCCCTCTTTTTCATTTTGGTACCTTTGCATATCCCATGTCCAAGGCTCCAGCTTCAGGAACCCAGCTCCTTTCCCCTCAATTGTGTGACTAGGTTGCACCCCGGTTACAGTAGTGGACCTACCTATTATTATTATTAGCTATTCTCAAAACCTGTTCTCTCTGAGTGGATCTGATATTAGTCATTTGGCTTGGTGTGAATTTAAGCCAATGTGTTGTTACTTTTCCCAAGGCTGTTTTAAGACCTATCTTTAACTGGGTAATGAAAGCCTTTATCCCTTATTAAAGGAATTTCATATGTAAGCAAGTGGGTGAGAAAATTGGGAGGAGATTTTTGAATGCCCTTCTAATCACATCATATTGGCAGCCACTTATTCTGCCTTTGGATAAGGCCTGACCTGACTTGAATAATAGCTTGACCTGACTGGAAAGGCAAAGTTTCCAGAAATGGAAAAAATAAATGGAACTTTTAGAAAAAAATTAAATTATATGGAATAATTTTAATAGCCTTTGGAGCTCTAAAATCACTTTGTTGGTTTAGTAACATAAAAATGCATTAGGTATAATTGGATTTGCTCCAAAAAATTATCACCTTTGGTATATTTAGACCTAAGGTCATGTACCCTGTCTTCTGCAAAGTCGAAATGAAAGAGAGGTTTTCTTAGAAATGGCAAAATTCTTCATTTTCTTACAAGTGGTGAGACTTCTCCACTGTACTGTGGCATATATAGGTAGTCTGCTTTGTTAGTGTGGTAGTATCTGAATCTTGGACAGACACTTTGGATGGACAGAATTTAAAAGGATGAGTCACAGTTGGAATAGGAACAGGGCCTAGGCACATGGAACTGGGTCTCAATTACAGGATTACCCAAGAACACAATGATGAGGCTGTGGTTCTAGCAAAGTAAGAACATTTAAGGAAAATCATTGAAATATTCAGGAAAAACTCTGAGGGGAGGGAAAGAAGGGGAGATGTTAAGAAAAGAGCCCTTGAAAACGTTATATAACTATAAATTTCTTTCAGAGCAAAAGTATTTTCTCCCTTCCTATTTTTCTAGGCTTTTCCAGAGATAATAATGAAAACCTGAAAAATGACTGGGCTAAAAGTCATAAGATCCAGTGACCTTGGACAAATTACTTCCACTCTTTGGGACCCAGCTTCCTTTATCTAGAAATTAGTGGGGGGGGTGGGGGGGAGGAGTTGGTGGGATTGAACTAAACAATATCTAAGGTGTCTTTAAGCTCTAAAATGTCATGGTTCCTATGATCCCTTGACAAGCCCAGATTCTTTTGCTTTGATAATTACCTCTAGTATCTCTTGTGTCTCTGAAACCATTATGAGCAACCTTGCTTGGTCAAAGTATTTCTCAGCCTCAACTTCTATGAGTAAAAGAGTGAAATGAAAAGAGTCGTCAAGTGTGTGTCATCAGCTACCTAACCATTAACATCAGATCAGGCTCAAAGGGACAAAGCTCCGAATACTCGGTGCTCTAGCACCTCTCCTTGTTTGAATGTCATGATCCCAAGGGAGACACGCATAAAAAGCTTAATTTGAGTATCATCTCTCATCATTCAATATAGTTTTTCAACCCTTTCAAAATTACATTGAAAAATCCATATAATGTGTGCTTAGATTAATGAACTGTTTGAATCGGGATCAATAAGCATTCAAAGCTCTGAACTGTTGACACCTGCTGGATCCAACACAAAGAATGTTCTTTGCGAGTGTAGCCAATCAGGATTTTCTAACTACAGGGGTTCCACTTAATAAACAAGCAATCTAATATATGACCTCTGTAGATTAATTTCCTGAGAGCAAGTAAATAATCTGGATTCAAAATTTCCATGATTATACATATAATTACAGTATCACTTACCAATTAACACATTGATTTAAACCTTCTTGGAATTGTGTACTTAGGTATAAAAGAGATAATCATTCAAATACTCAACATCTCTTGAAGATGGCAAAAATCACATGGCTCATGATGTTATACACATCTGATTTCTCTTGTGGAAGAGAACATTATGATGAGAGCAGATTACCAGCAATAATGCATGCAGGGGGCTGGGATTATCATGGTTCAAAATAGCTGAACTATAATGATCTGTGTTAGGCAGGTTCAGCTCTGCCATCATACGCGTGTCTTTTGGATATAGTGACACCTCCCGAAAATCTTTCCACGAAGCTAAAGATTTATAAAACTGCTTCTCTAGCCAGGATTGTTATTATTACTGTTTTAATTTACTGCAGCAACCAAGGTATAAGTTATCTGCCATTAGACAGTTACATAAATGGACAAAGATATATGACAGAGATTCTTTTCCACTTTGGACAAGGGCAATAATTAATGTAAGTTTGTCATTCCTTATTTCTAGATAAGATTGTCCATTAAAAATGTAAATGCATCCCTTTGTAAGGCAGCCCTGCGGTGAAAACAAAGACAGACATCAATGAAATTTATGTCCAGTTGTGAAAAAGCAGTTAAAAATAATAAATTACAATGGCAAATATAATGAACTTACTGTCCACCAGGAAAGGAATCAAAATACCGCTTCATTATGGAGGTCTTTCTAGCCAAGTGTTGCACTGAATAGATAGCCTCAAAAAAGCAGTATATATGAAGGGGGGAACTGCTGAGCTCAGGTACTTACAAGACAAGGGACCTTCCAGAGTCGCTTAACACCTTTGTGCCTCACTTTCCTCATCCATAAAATGGGAATGAGAATAATATTCTACGATCTGCCTCACAGGGTTCTGAGGAAGGCATCTGGCAAACCTTTGTAAGTGCTGTCAGCATTCCAGATTTTTCTCCTTATTTTACTTTCTGAACAATTACTTTGAATCGCCGAAGAAAATTATAGTTGAATAAAGCTCAAGTGATGATGCTTTGGGGCGGAGAATAAGGTAGAGTCTAGGCTTATAATGGCATCTTTCTGAAGAATACCCCACATGGAAATACTCTTCACCAATGGAGGCAGGCAATTCTTCTGTTGTATATAGACTCAGATTAGGAGCAATAGAATTTAAGTGACTTCTCCACGGTCACACAGCTAGCATACAACAGCATCAGGATCTGACCTCAGGTCTTCCTTTCTTCCAAGGAAGCCCTCTATCCACTATGTCAGGCTGTTCCATTTAAGATTTTTATAATATCATGGTGAATATTTCAAAAATCCATACTTGGGCATTTAAAAACCTGAAAATAGTGAAAGCTACCACTTAACTCAAACTACTTGATGTTTCTCAATATGAGAAATAATGATCATAACCATAATTAGGAATCAAAGCAATGTGGAATTTACTAGAAATTAACTTTTAAATATACATCTTAACTTTGGACTCAGATGCAAAATAATACTCTACTTTAGGTTCATTTGAATATTTTTTATTCCTCCCCTAAGTAGCTCTACTATCTCTGCAGAAATCCTCATTCAGGGATTATAAAATTGACATTCTGAGATTTATGAAAATTTGAAGCCATCCCTCAGAACCAAAAAGCCTCAGGAATATTGCCTCATGCCAGTAAGACCCCAGGTGTGAATTCCTTCCCCACCTCCAAAGTTCCAAAATGTTATTAAGGACATTCAACAGACCAGTTGGCTTTAAAGGTCTTGATGTTTTATTAATGCTTCCATTTTTATCCACATTATTTAAAATGACTAGAATGTGAGTTTCAGTGTCTAAGAGGTGATCACTGCTAAGCAATAGGAAATCATTATGCTGGGGAAAGAAACAAACTTCATTCCTCTCTTAACCCTGTGAACTGGTTTAAAGAGGCAAATAGGTAGGGAAACCCAGCTTCCACAAGCGGCAAGTCCCAGGTGGCAAAAAAAAAAAAATAGAAAATAGAAAATAAGAATATAAAATGTCAGAGCCAACTTCTACCTCCGTATGTGCATGTGAACAGAAAAAAAAGTCACATAAGAGTCTGCTTCTCCAAACACCCAGCCCAGTGAGATTGCTTTAAGTTTCAGCCACCGTAATTCAGCTCTGGGAAACTCTGAGGGTGTCAGCAGCTTCTCAATAAAAAGGAAAACTGAAAATAGTTCAAAAATGGCTCCTAATAGCAATAATGTATAGTTCTGTGGTCATTACCGGTCAGATAATAACTAGGAGTGACCTTAAAACCATATATTATAGCTTAAGTAGGGCCTGGTGTTCATTGCAGATGTGCAGCCCAAGAAGATGCCATGCAATCTCACCATCATTGCTCACGCTGTTACTAGGCTAGCCTGCATGTGTGGGTTTTTCCTTCTCCAGTGTTATCACACTAGGAATCTTATAATGATCAGAAAAATATGTGCCTTTAGGTAACAGTCCTCACAGAAAGAAGATAAATACCCGGGCCAATGTAATCAAAACATACAGAGGAAGCAGTTCTGATATTATAGGTAAAGGTTTTATAACACTTGTACTCTGATAAAATAAGCTTATATTTTTATATCCTCAGATGACAGGAATGCTTTAGGGAACCTTCGTTCATTCCTTTGGTATCTCTGTAAAATGGTGTTAATGGTACGATCTTTGTTCTAAAATGAATGAACGAATGAAGCTTTTATTAAGCGCTTATTATGTGCCAAGCACTGTGCAAAGGCCTGGAGACACAAAAGGAAAAGTCAAAGAATTCTGGATCTCAAGAGGCTCACATTCTTAGGAGGGAGACGACATATAAGGAAGACTTCAGCTGGCAAGTCAGATGTTCTATAGATAAGAACACATAATTAGAATTGCAATCACAATGAACTAAGTTTATTTTTCCTCTCAGATCTATCTGAGCTCTAACATGAACACATCCTCCAATTGTTGTGCCTTTCCATTTGCCCTCAGCATCAATTTATTTGGATTTTAACTTCTGCCACCATTTTGCATATGTTTGGAACTTATTCAGATGTGTAGGGAATATCACATTCTTTTATTTCCTCCTAAACCCTTTGGTGAACAAAGTTTTCAACACAAGAACATTTCCATTCCTGAAATAGCCTTCCTTGGCAAGGAGGAAGGAAATGTAGTTTGTGGGCTATATTCAATCTAAAGGCATTGAGGTCATTCTTTCCCCTGACCACAGAAAACGGGTTCGACAGCTTTATCAGCAAAGTACTAGCTCTCGGCAGATTGTGCTGGTGACTTCTAGATAGAGAGTGATGGGCAAAGAGAACCAGACTTCAGACACTTCATAGGAAACAGAGCCACAAAAAGAAATCAATTTAATGGCAAGGGGAAAAAAATAAGCTGTTTAAAAACTCAAAAGTAGGAGAAGAGAAAGAAAATGAGCAAATGAACAAATGGGCAATTTGGTAAGTTGGAGTTTTCAACTTCCCACAGTGAGACCCAGAATCTTTTGTCCTCTTCCCCGCTCTTGGATTCACAAATTTTTTCCTGCTTCCAAGAACAAGTTCATTCACAAACATGAGCTCTCTTGGCTTTCCTCATTCTCAGTTTTCTTGATTTCTCTTTACTAGCATTGTGGAAGGCCTTATTTAGCAGCTTTTTTGGCAAAGGGCTGCCCCTGAATATCAACTAAACATCACTGGCCTATTTTCTTTAAGACCAATATGATGATAATTTAAGGTAGATAGCTTAGTTCTAGAATAATAGCCTAGACTCATGCCATACTTTAGTTATATTACCTTTATACTTTAGATCAGTGGTTCCCAAACTTTTTTGGCCTACTGCCCCCTTTCCAGAAAAAAATATTACTTATCCCCCTGGAAATTATTTTTTTTTCTTTTAATAGCAATTAATAGGAAAGATAAATGCACCTGTGGCCATCACTGCTCTCCTGGATTGCTGCAGCACCCACCAGGGGGCGGTAGCGCCCACTTTGGGAATCACTGGTTTAGATTTTTGTGGTCCTTTAGTTGTTTTTCATTCATGTCCAACTCTTTATGATCCCATTTGGAGTTCTCTTGCTAGAGTTACTAGAATAATTTGCCATTTCCTTCTCCAGCTCATTTTACAGAGGAGGAGGATGAAGTAAACAGTTAAGTGACTTGCCTAGGGTCACACAGCTAGTGTCTGAGACCAGACTGAACTCAAGAAGATGAAGCTTCCTGACTCCAGTCACTCTATTCACTGTACTACCTAATTGTTCCATAGTTCAGATACATGATCTCATCTGAATCTCACAACAAACACCCTTGTGAGATAGACATCACAAGAATCATATTACTTGTCCCTACTTTTGAGTTGAGGAAACTGGCACGTAGAAATTAGGTGACTTGCTCAGGATCACACAGCTAAGTAACAGGGATAAAATTTGAAAGGCCTTCTGACACTGTGTGTAGAATTCTTTCTAGTATTCCACAACATCCATTGCCTGGACTATTACAATAGTGCTCTGATATGACTCTAGTCCCTCAGTCTCTCTCCTCTCCAATCCATCGTTACACAACTGCCAAGATAATCTTTGTATGTCAGAGATCTGACCGTGTCATTCCTCTCCTTAAAAATCTTCAGTGATTCCCTCCTATCTCTCAAATAAACTTCTCAAATGGGCTTCTAACGCCCTCCACAGTCTGGTACCAATCTATCTTTTAGGACTTATTTTACTTTAATGAAAAGTTCTGGATACTTAGCTCAACAGAACATCACCTCCCTCAGCTGTTCCCCAGACCTGGGATGCAGTCTCTGCTCATATCCACCTTTCAGAATCCTTCTTTTCATGAGGTCCAGCCGAGGTGCCACCTCAAGCATAATGCCTTCTCTGATCCTGACAGCTATTTCTGCTCCCTCTCTTCTCTCATTATTTATCTGTGTTCCTGTTCTACCCACCTCAGTAAAGTGTAAGCTGTTCAAGGGCAAGGGTTGTTTCATTTGCTTATCCTGAGATCCTAACAAAGGGCCTTGAGCAAAGATTTGAGTAGGTAGTTCATTGAATTTATTTGGAAGGGATCTGGGAGGCCATCCAAGATGGTCCCCTACTTCTACAAATGAAAAATATGAAATCCAGATATGTTAAAATGTTAAGAGATGTGTCCAAAGTAATTTGGTAGTAAAGAAAAGAGCTGGATTCAAACCAAAGCCCTTTGCTCTTCTCTAGATGTAGGGGTCTTACGACCATATTCCGCTAGCTGTACTTACTGTACTCTTGACCTACTGAATAAGATTTTGTATAAAACAAGTTCAGAATTCTTTTCAATGATTTCTCCCTGAAATGGAGTTTTGCCTGTTCTGATGCCTTAGAACGCCAGAAGAGAGAGAAAGTTGCTTTTATTAGTGAGGCTCCATAATTACCTGTAGCTACATTCACTGATGTCTCTAAAACTTTTAATAAATATTTCTGCTTTCTGTCTTGCTCCGTAGAGAGACTTCCTTTCCCTCTCTTTCTCAATATTAATTACCTCCACCTTCTTAGTCTGTGGCCACATTTCCAGCCAGCATTCCTGGACATTTGCATTTCTTTCTCAGGAGGCAGCTATTGGATGACTCCATTTACATTTTTTAATGCTGGGCATAAATAAGATTCCTCCTGGCTCTGAGGAAGACAAGACGGCTCTCTGGGGTGACAGTTACCTCTCAGGAAGTTTACTCCTTAATACAGACTACCAGGGCTATTTGTCCTATGAGTATTTGAGAAAATTCACATCTCCCTTCCCAGCACCTCCCGGCGGGTACAAAGCCTCCAAAGTGCAAAGGAACACATTAACACTCACCTCAAACAACTTGTCTTTCTACAGGCATTCAGTTTATGAATGAAGTAGCCTGGAAGAAAGATTATTCGACAATCATTTATGTAACAAGTTCCCTCCCCATGTTTATTTGCAGCTCTGAAGACGAGCCTGGTAACCTAGGTTGCTGAGATGAAGCCATAAATTATTTCTTTTTGCAGAGATACTAGAAACTGGGCTCATCCAAAGAGTCCATCCTTCCCTTCTGCCAATTTCCAGAGTTATCTTAAGCCCTCTCACCTTTTTAAATAAACTGTAACTCCCCACCAATCCGGAGCACATGGCTGATCCCCTAGATAACCCAGTTTTTTACTGCTGAAACTCAAGAAGCTATTAAGTTTCTCCAGCCTGGCAAAGTCCCAGGTCCAGATGGCTTACTACTGGTTTTTATAAAGCCTTTATTAACAAAACAACACTGAGCCTCGCTGGTCTTTGTAATGACTTTTTTCCACCCTCAGAGGATCATCAGTGGAGATGACAGCCAGTCGTTACCTGTGGACTGCTGATTCTCTTTAATGACAACATTCCGACCACCTTGGAATATCATGGAGCCCTCACTTGAGTCCCTCTGGTCTCCTCTATAGTAATGATTAAAATTATTCCCTCTAACAGAAAAAATCACTTTAGTTAATGAGAAACAAAAACAAGAGCCCACGAAGGGGGTGTTGGTATGGCATAACCCCCCATTTATGATTATTAACACAGTCTGGCAATGAGTTAATATTAGTCATCTCCCAATCAGGGAAGCTGGAGCTGTTAATTACCAAGCTGCTATCATGGGATTTGTACAGAGTATTCTCTTTCCTTCGGGTGTAGGTTTTCCTCATCAACGGATGTGACATGCCACACATGACAACAAGTATCACGGCTATATCAGGGTGCACTGGAGGGCTCAAAGGATTGGTAATGGAATACAGAATTTCTCACCTCCAGGTCACTAGTTCAAATCCAAAAGGCCAAGAAAAGACATTACCTTCTGGTGGCCTTTGCATAAGTGTCACAGCACAGCACCAGCTGCCTCTGAGTGTTCACTTCAAAGAGAAAAAGAAAATGACAACTCACCATGGCTGGTCTTAGAGGCAAGTCCACAGACAGACCAGGTCTGGAATTTCTGGTCATCTGAATTCACACCCTTCCTGGAGAAGCACATGGCAAGCTCACAGGAGCCACGCATGTTGGCCCACCTGTTCTATGCACACATAGAGGAAATGAATCTCTAATGCTACCAGACGCAAGTCTTCTGTTAACATAAAATTCAAACTTAGAGAATTTGTCAAGTTATCTGTAAAGCGTGATGGGGTTCACTTTTCCCACATCCAAATTTTTTGCCCATTCATGAAATCCCCCTGAGATGTACTACCCACTGAAATGTTTAAGGTCCCCAAACTCAACCACCTAGTAGGGAAAAAGGTCCTGTCTGCACCAGCGGTTTTACTTCAGAAATGGTGACGCGCAAGGGAATATTCCTTATTCTGCTAATGTGCAGCTCTAACTTAACAGAACTTTACACAACAGGGCTTTTCTTACTCAATCTGTAAGGGATCTCAGAAAATATTTCCAAAGAAACCTGGCAGGTGAAGTGACATCTAACATCCATCTTTCTCTCTCTAAAGTCCATTTTAAGAATCAGGATTTCATTTTGTTTGTTTGTTTCATCTCATCACCTCTCCCTTTGCTCTCTCTGAGTATCTCATGCCACCTCCATAATCTCCTACGTCCAAACCTAAAGTAGTATTTCATTAAACTCTAATTCTAAGCTGGTCCTGGTCTTCCTGGCAAGACTCTTCCTTATACAACCATCTCTACTAGGCCAATGAAGCTACTCTGCTCCACCCCAAGCTAACTGGGTCATCACCATAGGGAGCAGGCAGAGACTTTGACAAGCAGAGTTAAACAGCAAATTATCCCAACTGCATCAGAACCTCAAATGTCCAAAAGTGCAACCACACAAAGACTTTCTGGTCTTAACCTCATGATGACTCTGAACAAGCTCACGATGGAAATAAGGAATTCTTTTTTGGTTTGTTACTTATTTTTTTTATTATATAATGTTAATTCTGTAGTGTCTATTGCACACATGATGCTTGCTAATAAGGCTGACATTTTTCCATGCAGATGTCACATGTTGTAGAAGGCAAGCCAGGATTATATCTTTCTCACTGAACATTTAGATCCCAGAATTTCCAAATTGGAAGGAACCTCAGAGGTCACATAGTCCAACACATAACCAAAAAAAGGAATCTCTTTTATAGCCTACCTATTGGATCCATATAAGAAATCTCTGTTCAAGGACTTCCAGTGAGGGAGAGGGCACTCATAACCAACTAAGGCAGGCCGTTCCAAATTGTGGATGGCTCACCCATCCGTATTTTCTGTCTCTTCACTCTGACTACTAAACATCATTGGATAAAGTCCCAAAGGGGAGCTGATTTAATCCCCTGCAGCTTTGTATTTTATGTAACAGCTGACTCCTCGCTGCTCTCATCCACTCCCTATGTCATTCTGTAGAGACTGCTCCAAACCTTTTCCCCTCTTCTCTAGTCCCTAGTTTTATTCCTGCCCCACAATTACAGGCGATTAATAGAGCCGACTACCTCACCGTAAAGCTCCGGTTCATCTGACAGAACCTCACTCAATTTAAGCTTTATGAGGCCATGGACTATCTCATTTTTGTATGTTTCATTCCTAGTGTCCGGTAGAGTGCCCAGAACAGAGAGGATGCTTAATAAATGCTTAGTGATTGATTAATGACCTCCCTCACAACTCCTCCCCCCACCCAATACTTCTCAGCATCATCAGGCAGCTCTCTGGTCATCCCTCCAGGAATAGAGGAAAGTGTATCCTAACTCTTTAAAACATATACCTCTAATTGGAATCTGAGGGAGTTTCTAGCAATTGGGAAATGGCTGAATAAATCATGGCATATGAATGTGATGGAACACTATAGTGCTATAAGAAAGGATGAATGGGGTGGGAGGAGCACCAAGGCGACCCAGTGGATAGAGAGCCAAGCCTAGAGTCAAGAAAACCTGGGTTTAAATTTGGCCTCACACATGTCCTAGCTAGGTGACCCTGGGCAAGTCACTTAATCCCAATTATCTAGCTCTAACTAATAATTGATACTTAGAAATTAGATTCTAAGATGGAAGTCAAGGGTTAAAGAAAAGATGAAAGGAAGAGTTTCAGAGAAGCCTGGAAAAATTTATATGAACTGATGTAGAGTGAAAACAACCAAGAGAACAATGTATACAAAGATAAAAATATTACAAACAACTTGGGAATTTTGAACATCATAATGACCACTCCTCAATTCTAGAGGACTAATGATGAAACATGCTACCTACCTCCTGACAGAGAAGTGAAAGATTCAGAGTACAGAATTAGGCATAGGTGTGTATACACAAAAGGCAGCTAAGAAGTGCAGACCTGGAGTCAGGAATTCAAAACTGGTCTCAGATACTTACTAGCTATGTGACCCTGGGCAAGTCACTTAACCCTGTTTGCCTCAGTTTCCTCATCTGTAAAATGAGCCAGTGAAAGAAATGGCAAAGCACTCCAGTATCTCTGCCAAGAAAATTCCAAATGGGGCCACAAAGAGTTGAACACAACTGAACAATATAGAATTAGAAAAGAAATTAAATACATTGGGAGGAAAAAGTTATCAGAACATTAAAAAAAGAAAACCATGTTCACAAATGCCAGGTTAAGAACTTCTGATCTAGTCGGAGCCCCTTACAGTGGCTTCCATTTTTGTGCACCAAGGAAGAATGAAGTAAAATGGTTGTCAAGGTATGGCAGACAAAACACTGAACAAGCACGAAATGTGAAGGCTTCAGATCCAGATTTGGCTGTACCACAAAGTAGCCAAATGATCTCTAGCAAATCATTCTGCGGAAATCTCAGAAATGGAAGGGATCTCAGAAGTCATCTAGGCCAGTGATGTCAAGTCCAAATAGAAACAGGGTACACTGATCTACACTTAAGGATCCTTGCAGGCCACATAATAACTTTGTTTTAAAATGTAATAGTATTTGTTTTATTGAATTTTTGTTTATTTTATTTAAAATTTCCCAATTACAATTTAATCTGGTCTGGCTATACTCAGAAGTGCTACAGGCTACAGGCCACATGCAGTCAGGTTTGACACCTGATCTGGGCAGGAATGACTCTGTGATATCTTTTACAAGGGGTCATCCACGATCATGATTCCATAAGACCAATGATTCCATCTGCTGCCTCCATGCTGACAGAGATGAACTCGAGATGCAGAATGAAACACAGCTTTTTGGGGATCAGCTAGGATAACGCTCCAGACCTGGAATCAGGAAGATCCAAGTTCAAATCCCGATTCCAATGCTTATTGGGTGTGTGGCTCTGAGCAAATTATTTAATTTCTATTGGCCTCAGTTTCCTTAACTGGAAATAGCACCTACCTTCCAGGGTTGTTGTGATGATAAAATGAGAAAATAATTGTAAAGCCTTAGCACAGTGTCTGGCACATGGTAAGTGCTCTATAAATGTTAGCTATTGTTATGATATTTGGGGACCTGACTGATTTGAAAATTTGTTTTGCTCGACTATGTATATTTGTTCAAAAGGTTTTGTTTCTCCCCGTTCTGGAGGTGTGGGAGGGAGAAGGAGAAAAAAATGAATACTTGCTCATTGAAAAAATATCTAATTTGAAATGAAAGAAGGGGTCATCAGCCTCCACTTGAAAACCTAAGTGATGAGGAACATCCTGAAACAGCCTGTTCCCCTTTAAGAGAGCTCTAAGTGTTTGGGGTTTGTTTTTTTTCTGATAGAGCCAAAACCTACCTTTCTGAGGTTTCCCACCATTGCTCCCAACTCTGAACTATCCTCTATATAGTTTGGCACTATAGGACAAAGCCTGTCTTTGGGGACAAAATATCTGCAAATTCTGTGTGCCTCCAGATTCAGGAACAGTAGATTATTTCAGAAACATTCCCCCCTAGTTCTAACCTGGTGCGTTATCTTTTTCCTGACCATTTTGAGATACCTTATCGATATTTAAGACTCAAGTCAAATCCCACCTCTTCAGAAGACATTTCTCAGGAAGGAAAGTGGCATTTATTGAGTACCTACTAGGTGCTATGCATGACACTAAGCAGCTTTCAAACAATATCTCATTCAGCTCTCACAACCAAGTGGGGAGACAGGTGCTATTATCATCTCCATTTACAGGTAAGGATACTGAGACAGACAAAAGGTTAAGTGAGTTGGCCAGGGTCACAAAGCTAGTAAGTGTCTGAGGTCAAATTTGAACTCAAGTCTTCTTGACTCCAGGCTCAGTTCTCTAGCTGCTTAGGCTCAATCTGAAAAGACTTCTCCTTCAAAATCTCATCAAGCTTCTTTTGTCTGTTCTATCCATCAATTGCTAATTAATTTTACTCAACCTTTTTTCAAGTCTTCTAATTTTGACTTGACCTGTTATTTAAAATTTCTACTATTTAATTTTTCAAATAGTCAGGTGCTGCATCACCAGGGAGATAAGAGACTATAGGTTGTATTTTATTTTCTCATAGCCCCTCACGTAGTACCTTACACATAGTAGGCTCTCAGTAAATCTTTTGAATTCAATCACATGGAATTGAATTTCTTTCTCTGCTCCTATTAGATGCCTCTGATGCATTCTTTTTTAAGTCTAATTTACTTGTTTCTCTTGTTATATTTGGCTATTTGTGCATCTTCTTTGTTTTTTTTTTCTCCTTCATTTTTCCCACAAGGGATTACAGCAATATATTTGAATCAGATCTTACCATATTCCTGGAGCCATGTGTGCCTGGGATTGACTGCTGAATAGTAGGGAGGTAAGTAGTTGCTTAGAGAACCAAGGTAGAGCAAGAACACTGTTAGATCCAAATGGATTCAGCAATACATGGAGAGCTTTAGCAGAACTGGCAAGATGGTCTGTTTCTCAGAATAATGGCCCTGGAAGGGACAGGAGGTAGGAGGAGGATAAAGCAGCCCCTAATCTGATGCCCTGGGTTGCTGCCTAACCCCAAGGCTGGCCTCGCATCTGCCATTCCCATAGTCTTGACTATTTGCCAGAAACCAAAAAACTGAGAAGAGAAACTCTTCAACATTTTATTGGGAAATCTGGGAGCCCGGAAAAGAATGCTGCTGCTTGCTCCTGGGAAAACTAAGGAAAGGAAGGTAGAACTTGTCTTTAAAATTAAATAGTGCTACGGTGAACAAAAAATGCTTTTCAGAGTTGTGACATTTAAGTGGTCATGCATTTTTCAGCATATCAGTTATGCAAAGATGTTTATATTCACTCCATCCTGTCATGTTTTATTTAAGTAGAACTGAGAAGTCTTCAAAAAGTTTAATGAAAAAAATGGGAATCAAAGTTAATTGAAACTAGACTTAAAGATCAGGGCCTGGGGGGGAGGGGGGGTTCAGGAACAACAATCCTCAAACAAAAAGAAACCTAAAGAAATATACCTGACGATTGTTCATCCACCCTTATCTTTTAAGTGCTTTTATGTTGTTCCATGCTTATAAGAATCCGAAGAGAAAAATGTCAATGGGGGACATGTTAAAAGGTTCATGGGACACTGGGTTTATCTAATACTTTTAGGAATGAAAGAAAGCCTTCATTTAAATGAAAGCAATTTCTCTAAAAGGAGAGGTGTATGAAGACTTTTACTTCCTATTCTAACAAGCATGCAATGAAGTTCAAGAAGGTCTAATATAGAATCCAGGAAAATTCAGAATTATCTATTTCATTCCCACTTTCAAAGATAATGACCTTAATGTATAAGGTAATGAGAGGAAATATAATGACCTTAACTTGGGCAATCCATTTGTTGACAGCAGGTGATAACTCGGCCTTCCTGATGGTAATCTGTTTCTTGGCAAACAAAAGGGCTATTTGCCACATACATTTATTTTTATGGGGAAGGCATGTTTTATAAAGCTGGATACAGGGCTGTACAGGTGTGGAATTAATTGCGCAAGTTACAAAATATGTTAGCACTGGTATGTTAAACTCCATCTCTGGCACCACTGTGGCGGAGACACGATGAAACGTCCTGCTCTACAGAGTCACCCCAAGCCTATATTTCCAGTTGTGAGGGTAAAGCCTTTCCTGAGCAATGGATTAGCCCAGTATTTCATTCTGGTTTTGGTTTTATGATCTAAGAGTTTTAATTTTTCCCAATTTCAACTCTAAGGGCATCAAAGATGAGCTAAACGACTTTTTCAGCAATAGTCCCTCTGTAAAAATTCTCCATGTCCCTTCAGGATTATGATAATTTTATACACTAAGATCATGTTCCTAAATAGGTTCTAGATTGATCGTTCTTATATGCTTTTGCAACATGAAAAAAAAATACATCTCTACCTTGTGGCTCCTCACTAGATATGTTCTATCCCTCTCTCACTTCTAATGTCACACTTGGAGTTCCATAGGATAAGCTTTCCCCCTTACATCCTGGGTCATTATCTTTTTGCCATTCATCTGTCCACCATCTTCCTGAACCACCCAAGTGTGAGGTTCTCTCTATTCCCAATCCCAAGATTACTTTGCATTTACTTGTACATATTTTGTATTTACTTCTATCTGTATAGTAGTTTTTCTCTTCCTGTTTCCTACTTCCCACCCCTGAAGAATGTAATCCCCTTGAAGATAAAAATTATTTCATTTTTGACTCTATATCCCTAATACTATAAATGCTCAGTGAGACAGCAGCTAGGTAGCTTAGTGGATTGAGAGTCAGACCTATAGAAGGGAGGTCCTGAATTCAAATCTAGTCTCAGACACTTTCTAGCCGTATGATTCTAGGCAAGTCATGCCCCCCATAGGCTCGCCCTTACCATTTTTCTGTCTTGAAACCAATATATGATATTGATTCTAAGATGGCAAGTAAAGGTTTAAAAAAAATAGATGTTTAATGAATTGGATGAAAAGAATGTTGCAGGGCAACTAGGTGGCTCAGAGGATAGAGAATCAGGCCTGGAGTCAGAAAGATCTGGGTTCCAATCTGGCTTCAGACACTTCCTAGTTATGTGACCCTGAGCAAGTCACTTAACCCCAACTGCCTAGCCCTTACCATTCTTCTGCCTTAGTATCAATTCTAAGACAGAAGGTAAGAGTTAAAAGAGAGGAAGAAAAAGAATATCTTACATTCTATTGAGAAACCTTACAGTCTTTCAGGTAATTGAGAGTACAAAATTCTCTTCCACCATTTAAAACAAAATCCATCATCTGTCCTCTTGCTGAATTCCACCTTTCTATTCATGGCACCACAATTCTCCCAATCACACATGCTCAAAACCTCAGTGCCACCTTTGACTCCGCTATCTCACCTCCATATCCCATCAGTTACCAAGTCCTAGTTATTTTACTTCTGCTGTATCTCTCACATCTGTTCCATTCCCTTAGCCACTACTCTAGTTCAAGACCTCATTACCTATTACCTAAATTATTTAAATAGCTTCTTAACTAGTTTCTTACTTCATTCAAAAGTTATTAAGAGACCTCTTCGTTCATCCAGCCTTGCAAGTTTCCAGGCTCTCCTATATGCCACTGTCATATTAATTTTCCTAAAGCACAGCTCAAATCATGTTACTCTCTTCCTCCAAAACTTTATTAGTTCCTCTTTCAGGGTTTCCACCAATTAGGGAACAGATAAATAAATTACAGGGTATAAATATAACAGAATACTATAAGAAAGGATAGTTTCAGAGAATCCTAAGAAGATTTGAATGAATTGATGCAAAGTGAAGTGAGCAGAAGTAGGACAACAATTTATTGTATAGCACTGACGTTGCAAAAATGAACAATTTTGAAAGACTGATCAATGCAATACTCAATCATGTTCCCAGAGAACCTATGCTGAAGAATGTTACCAATCTCCTGACAGAAGTGTCGGTCCAATATCCTGAATGAAACATATATTTGGGATATAGGTCAACATGGGGATTTTTTTTGCTTGCTGGGTATATTTGTTACAAGGACACGGTTTTTCTTTTTTATGTGGGAGGAGGGTTAAAGAGTTGGAAGAGTGGGAGTTGAAAGGGAGAAAAAAATGAAGACTTCTTGAGAAAAAAACTTTTAAGAAAAATTTCTTTGCCTCTTTAGTAATATTCAAAATCCTTTGTTTGGCATTTAGACACCCACAAATTGGTCCCTATTCAATCTCCAAACACATCTCACGCTATTCCTCTTTAAATACCTAAATTCTACCTACCTAGTAGCTAAGGCTTACTTTATCTACCTTTTGTGAAAGGACTACTAAATTTGTAGATCTATAAAATGCTGTAGTGATAAGGTGCCTAGAGTTCAACAAAACATTTGAAAGAATTCTCATGCTATTATTGCAAAAAAAAAAAAAAAAAAAAAAAAAAAAAAAGATGAAAAGGGACATTGAGGTTTCTCAGGGGATAAAGTACTAGGTGTGAAGTTGGGAGGAGTTCAAATCTGACCTCAGACACTTCCTAGCTCTGTGACCTTGGGCAAGTCATTTAACCCCAATTGCCTAGTTCTTATTGTGTTTCTTACTTAGTATACTTAGTATCAATTCCAAGAAAAAAGGTAAAGATTTTTTTAAAGGTGAAGAAACAGTTGATAATATAATTAACCTGACCTCAAACCAGATGACTGGCCAAGCCCAAAGAGAAGTCATTAATGATTTGACATCAGCTTGATGGGGGGGGTCTCTAACAGAAAATCTCTGTTTGTTGAGCCTTGGGCAGTTCTGACCTTTTGATCAATAACTGGAATGAAGTATAGATGACTGCCCACAAATGATACAAATCCAGGAGGGACAGTAACATACTGGATGGCCAGAGATGAGATTCAAAGAGACATTAACAAGTGAGGACCCCTGAGCCAAATCTAATAAGGTGAAATTTAATAGGAATAAGAGCAGTTATTAAGCACCTACTACATGTCAAGCACTGTTTGATGCTAGAGATACAAGGACAATAAAAAAAATCCCTGCCTTTAAGAAATTTTCATTTTGTGTTCACATGTTCTTAGTTTCAGAAAACCAGTTCAAAAGTATAATATGAAAGTAGTTGATGGATATAGAAGGTTCTGGGTTCAAATCTGAACTCAGATACTTCTTAGGTATGCGACCCTGGACAAATCATTTACCCCAGCTGCCTAGCCCTTACCACTCTTTTGTCTTAGAGCCCATACTTGATATAAACTCTAAGAAGGTAAGGGCTTTTAAAAAAAAGTGTAATGTGGAAGGAGTCATGACCAGAGGGCATTTCATTTAAAGATGATCTAATATCAAGAGTGTTCTACAGCAAATTAAAAAAAAACAATAATGGTATAATTTTAGAATGCATTAAGAGAAGTCAGGTATCCAGGGCTAGGAATTAGCTACAAAGCACTTCCAACAAGACCATATCTGAAGTGCTGTGCTCAATTCCAGGTACCATGTTTTAGGGAAGACATTGAAAAACTAGAAGGATTCCCAAGAAGACAACCAAGATGGTAGGAGCCCTAAAATTCTTGCCAAAGGAAGACCACACAAAGGAACTGGGTGCACAGAGGTGGCTTATTCTGAAGAGGAGAAGCTCTAAAAGGAACATTATTTTAATAACTGTCACATAGAATATGTTTATTGTCTGCCCCAAAGGCAAAGCTAGGAATGATGGGCAGAAGTCGTAAAGAAGCAACTTTAGTCTTAATGACAGAGGAAATGGCCTGCTCCAGGAGGGAAGATACTCCCTCTTCATAGAAGTCTTCAAGCAAAATCTCTGCATCTACTCACCAGCTATGTGCTAAAGGAGATTCCTCTTCAGATACAGATTGGATTGGATTCTTTCCAAGGTTCTTTCCAACGCTGAGATTCTATGAGTCAGTAAATAAATCCATGGAGTTGGGAAGAAGAGGCTTCCTCAAAGGGGCCAACCTAATTGAACTGAAAAGATACCTCTGAGGTACTTTTATACCCACCTGTATACACGAGACAGCACTAACATACTGATATGGGGTTCTGATGAAGAATCCTAGGAAAACAGTATTCATGACTTTAAAAGAGAATAGGAATTGTGTCTAAATTTGTTTGAATTTTAGTCTGAAAATAATAGCCTTTAAATAGTCAAACAGTAAAAGCAAAATAAATCTCTTATAATGAATTAAGTAATGCAACTTTAAAATAACCTCTTAGAGCAAAGCTTTTGTTGCTCAGTCGGTTGTGTCCAACTCTTGCATGACCCCATTTGGAGATTTCTTGTCAGAGACATTAGGATGGTTTGCCATTTTCTTCTCCAGCTCATTTTACAGATGAGGAAACTGAAGCAACAGGGTTAAGTGACTTGCCCAGGGTCACGCAGCTAGTAAGCATTTGAGGCCAGATTTGAATACAGGAAAAGGCATCTTAGTGACTCCAGGTCAGGTGCTCTAACCACTGCACCAACTGGTAGCCCCTAAATCTAATCAAACCTATATCTGCCTATCTCTAACTTCCATGCATTCTTCCCATTCTTTCTTGACTCCAGGGCAGGCACTCTCTCTACTATGCCATCTAGCTGTCCTAGAGCAAAGCAATATTTTTTTAAAGGGTGGGGTTAAAGGAATTGAAATAACAATCCAAATAATCTAGACCCCATAACTTGATTCTCAGTAGCACTTATAAGTATGGAAATAAAGTAAGATTCTAAACTGATTTCCCTCTATATTTCACACCTATACAAGTCTCTTTCTCCCAATTGATCTTTTTTAAGGTGTTTCATTAGTTTGCATCAATGAGCTAGTGTTAATGCAAATTTCTTAGCTAATCTGGTATGTCTGCCCTGATGCCCCAACCAAATTGAAAAGAGCTACTCATTTCTTATGTCCTCTGTTCAAATTCTCTGCAATAGATTTTATTCTTTAAGATTATAAACACTTTGCAGCCCTAAAGTTCAACCCATCCAAAAATCTCAGAAAAGTCTCAGGCATCAAATGAATTTTAAAGCATTGTCTGAAGGGTGAGACAAAATTACATATATGTACCTACCATGAACACAAACCCGAGAGTGCCAGCTAGGTTCATGGCAGGGGGAGAACGGCATCCTATGGAAAACCAGCAAAGAACATTTCTGGTGTTGATGGGGTTGGAGTGACAAAAGTTGGAATTGAGGGTTCCCAGTTGGTTGAGTTCTATAAGAAATCCTTCTGTCATTCACTTAAGTATGATTAGCCTAATGTATTGTCCACTATTTTATTTTATTTTTTTAATTTATTTTAGAACCCTTACCCTTTGATCTTAGAATCAATACTGTGTTCCAGGGTAGAAGAGTGGTAAGGGCTAAACAATGGGGGTCAAGTGACTTGCCCAGGGTAACAAAGCTAGGAAGTGTCTGAGGTCAGATTTGAACCCAGGAACCCCCATCTCTGGGCTTGGCTCTCAATCCACTGAGCCACTCAGCTGCCCCCTATTTATTTATTTTATTAAAACCCTTATCTTCCATCTTAGAATCAGTACTGTGTATTGGTTCTAAGGCAGTAGAACAGAAAGGGCTAGGCAATGGGGGTTAAGTGACTTGCCCAGGGTCACACAGCTAAGAAGTGTCTGAGGCCAGATTTGAACCCAGGACCTCCCATCTCTGGGCCTGGTTCTCAATCTATTGAGCCACCCAGCTGGCCCCTTGTCCACCATTTTAAAGAGGGCAGGATAGAGAGAGAAGGGAATGCCATCTGAACCAATAATGTGAATTCACTGGTATAAGGAATTCCTGATGTGGAAACTCTCTCAATAGAGAAGAACATATTTCTAACTTATAGTCCAAGGGAATGGCTAAAACACTAAGAGGTTTAGGTAATATACCACAGATAGTCTGCATCAGAGGACAGCATTTGAATTCACATCCTCCTGATTCTAAGACTGGCCTTTCATCCATTACTCCACATTGTTTCTCATTATTCACAAGCCACTTGCTGGAACAAAGACAAGAGATGGGGCTATCTCGTTACAAACCAAGGGACAGTTAAATGAAGAGACCAAGCTTAAAAATGAGCAGGTACAGCAGCACCTCAGTTCTCTAGAGGTCCCTTTATTTAGTAACCTAAACCACTGAGAACGTAGTTGAGTACCAAGAAGTATATCCAAAAAAGGACTCTGAGTAGTCAAAGATGATGATGCTACATATCAAAGTTCATGTCATTCCTTTTAATTATTGAAGAGGAAAAAAGAGCCAACTGCAAGCAAGTGAATGAAAAAGAATGGCTGCTGCCCATCTAGAACACATAACTGGATGGGCAATCTACTGGCCTGGTCCATTGGTATGTGCACATATATGTGCATAAACATATACCTTCACACACATACATATGTGCATGCATATTCACATGCATGTATTCCCGTGTGATGGGGGGACACTGTGGAATTCCGTGAGGCTGCTTTAACCCCACTTAAGATCATGGATGTTACAGTGACTATGTCTACTTTATACAGACACTGTAGATAAACAATGACTTGGGGTCAGTACTTAAAAGGAGAAATAGAGGAGCCACGTCTGCATTTTTAAAACCTCGTGGTAATTTCCACCCCAAAACAAAGAACCATATTTTCCTTTTTCACAATGGTAAGTGTCTCAAGGATGCTATGTGGCTTTGATGTATAGAATACCACAAGGTTCTGAAGAATCCCAGCTTGGTTCCTTTCCACTCATGTAATCTTGAGGAAGTTACTTTCTTCTCTGGGCCTCAGTGTCCTTTTTGGTAAATTGGATTAATTGATCTTCCAGCAGCAATAAAATTTGTGATTTACATAGACATTTATCTGCTTCCTACACTTACATTTATACTGTATTTTTTAAGGGTATCCTTAAGCTCATTTAGGGAAAGAACACTTTTTTCAATGCCAGTGAGCTTGTAGATCCTATATATTTTGCTCAGAGTCAACAAAATGGAACCGTGGTGCTCTAGAAGGCTTGGAATCAGATCCTCACAGAAAATCGGAGCTTGGAAGGACCTCAGAAGTCACCTAATCAAATCCATCTATAAACAAGAATCTTTTCTCCAACCTACCAAAAGTGGCCACCATTTGTCTGAAGAAATTTGTAGATACCTGGAAATCTTTTGCTAGAAATCTAAATATAAGGTCTTTAATTCACTCCATTGTGCTTATTGCCATTCCTCACAAGTTCATACAAATCTAAAGTAAAACAGTTCTGTATAGACTGAGGAATCTGCTGACATCATCTCTCACCTCTAATTTGTGGTAGAGTTATGGAATTCTTTCAGGCAATCCTGATCTGAGGCTACTCTCTCTTTGATCAAAGTGGTAGCTTAGTGCAGTGGATAGAGAGCTAATCCCAGGAAGACTCTGAGTGCTACCTCCAACACAAAATGGCTGTATGACATTTAACCTGTAGGGGTTCTAGCCAACTCTCAAAGATGTGAAGTTTCCGAGAAGGTGCTGACCTTCATTACCAGAGCCAGTTTCTTGACCCAGCACGTTCTCTATATCAATGGAATCATAAATCCAGGCCCTATCAACCCAAAATAACAACTGTTATCAAAACAGTCCTCTGCTTACCAGAAAATAATACTCTTTCACATTTTATACCCATTTTACAACTGAGAAAAATGAGGCTCAAAGGGGTAATACAACTCGCCCAGGCTAAAAGAGCTAATAAGTACCAGGACTAAGACTCCCTCAAGGGCTCCTAAATCCACAATCTGTATTCATCCTTTCCACTAGAGCACAGCATTCCTTCAAAGGGCAAAACAGTCAGCAAGAGGTTTTAAAATACTATTCTGTATTAAATATATAAGTAATTTGCATTAAATTATTGATCTACATTATGACTGAATATTACCCCTCTTCTGTTAATGAATTACATTTTCTAAATAAATATTTTAAAGTATGCCTTCTAATTTTCTCTTGCTCTACATGTTTTTAATCTCTATGAATAAATGGATTTTTTCCCCATTACTCTTTGCCAGTCAAAAAACGAAATCCAATTCTGAATGAAATGACAAACATTCTGGGAAAGAATGAACAGCTGGGGAGGGGTGTGCAGCTTTTAAACACAGGATTGAACTAGTTGAATCCTACAAAATTTCCCTCCAAAATATTTGCTTCAAACCGGTATGTTCTGCATATTTAAGAAAAGTTTTTAAAAGGCTTTGTGATGATTGATGAGCCATATCTAGTCAGACTCCTACTCTGACTTGCCATCAATAACCTCCTAACCTCCGAGAATACAAAAACAGAAAGGTGAATAAATTAAGTCCAAATTCTAAAGTGTGGACTGAAAACACTAGCCATTGAAAGACCTGGTCAGCCTCACCACCAACACCTTCCATTAGACTGTGAACTCCTTGAAGGCAGAGCCTATCTTTTTACGCTTTATTTCTATCCTAAGCACTTAACACACTGCATGGCATAAAGTGCTTAATAAATGTCTTTTGACTGACCTTCTTGTATGTTCCATATCTTCTTCCTCATCTCAGTCACCCAATTTTAAAAAAGTTTACAAAATTCAGTTCTGAAAATCTAAAACTACAAAACAATATGGAACCCCTACAAAATGCTTAGAATTCTCCCAGAAAAAGAACATAAGTAGTTTATAGCATCTTATTTTGTTCATTTTCTTCCCTGAAAGTGTTTAATCCAATTATAAACTCTCTTAAAGGAAGGGATTGTCTTTTTCCTCTTTTGTATCCCCAACACTTAGCACAGTGCCTGACAGAAAGTAAGCAGACTCTTAAAGTTTATTTGCTGATTGACTTCCAACAAAAGCACCTGGAATTTTATTTATATTCACAGTTAAAAACTTCTGTGCTGGGTTTTGGCCTCATTTTGTTTTATTTGGAGGGCCAAGGAGACTATTGCAGAAGGCTTCTGACTTGCATAAAGAAGTCATATTATTGAAACTCCCCACCACCGATGCAGATCACTCATTGATACCTAACTTTTGGTCACAGCTCATTGGTTCACTGAGAAGTTAAGTGACTTGCTCACTTGACACTTGGCTAATGTGTGGTCAAGGCAGGATTTGACTCCCAGACTGGCCTGTTATCCACTATATTTTGTTGCCTCTCATTAAAGTTTTATGAGAGCATTAATAAACACTGTGTTTTATTTGTTATTATAAGCAACCTCTTTCTTCTCCCTAAGTTTCAGACATCACACATTATATCTGGGCTGGATGCCTGCAGATTTCTTTGAAGATATTGTTTCATTAACTGTACATTTGACAGTTTGAAGAAGAAATAGCAACTCCCCAAATCCTCACCCTTAAGTATTTTCAAGGTTCAATGGAAATTTGGCTTCATGCATATTGGCATCTCTCAAATGACCATCTACTAAAGTCATTTCTTTCATGAAAGACTGTCTCAGGAAACAAAGACTGTCTCAGAAAACAATTATTTCTTTTCATGATTCTCCTAGCTTGCTCAAAGAGAAGAAACTACAGGGAGTTTGATTAGTATCACAAATAGATCTAAGAGTATTATTAAAGGAAGATAACTAAGCTGAGATAATCAGCCCTTCAGCTTTGGTTCCTAATCAGATAGTTCTTTGATTTTTGTTGGCTTTTAAAACATTTTTAATACCCCTTCCCAGCCTACATTTTAAAACCTTGAGCTTCATAAAAATGTATACTGGGTCTATATGTGTGTTATGTCTAGCAAGTTAACTAGAATCGATCAAACTCAATTCAAGAAACATTTTTTCAACACTTACTAACTACTTTCTCTCTTTCTTTCCCCTTGCCTTTCTTTGGAGAGTACTCTGTACTATACAAGGCCTGGAATACAAAAATAAAAATTAAGTCACAACCTTCAAAGACCAGCTCTTCTCCTTGGGGAACACGACATCTACACAAATAAGCAAATACAAAAAGATAAGCAAATTGATAGACCACCGTTCCAAGAGGGAGAATACATCAATAACTATGAGAAATGTTAAAGGTCTTATGAAAAAGATGGCACCTGAGCTATACTTTCAAGAAATCTAGGGATTCTATGTGGCATAGAAGAGAAGGAAGTGCATTCCAAAAACAGGAAAGAGGGCAGTTTGCTGCCCTAGTTTCTAAAAACTATGAATTCTTTCCTTCTCTATTGTAGCTAAAGACCAAATGTTGGCTAACATCCACATCAGGGAAGACCTATTAGCAATGATTATGAAATAATCAATGATAAAATAGCTGCCTCCACAGCCAATGTCAAGTCGATTGTTTGTTTAACTCAGCTCTTCTCCTTTCACTGAAGTCAATAATACTTGTCATTAAATGATAATGTCTTTAAGTGTCTGAAAATAATCTATGAATTTCAGTCTTGCACTTGAATTCATGCATGAACTTCAATGGCCATCCCCACTCTCCAATATTCTAGATATCCTTCAGTGATTCCCAAAGTGGGCGCTACCGCCCCCTGGTGGGTGCTTCAGCAATCCAGGAAAGCGGTGATGGCCACGGGTACATTTATCTTTCCTATTAATTGCTATTAAAATTTTTTTTTGATTTAATTTCCAGGGGCCTAAGTAATATTTTTTCTGGAAAGGGGGCAGTAGGCCATAAAAGTTTGGGAACTACTGTGTAACCTAGATCATGAAAGGACAGAAAGAAAATCCTCGCCTCAATGTTGACAATCAGGAAAAGACTACCTATGTGTGATCACAAAGCACAAAAAAAGATATTCAGCATAAATCTTATGATCTCAAAGTTACTGTATTTGGGACAAATCTTTCCAGTTGTCAATTTGACTTCATTTTTGATAGATTTTTAACAGTCACTAATTTTACTGGGGCAATAGATCAATAGCCTGATCATCAGGCATAAAATACAAAAAGACGAAGAAGAAAATGTTCACGCTGGATAGATCTTCTATCAAGGTTATAGTAAAAGATCTGAACAGCAATCCCATATGACAATGAGGCAATTTCCCCCAATTGCAGAAACCCCACTATCAGTGAGGTCACAGAGTCATTGAATTTTCAAAATATTTTCTGAGGAAGACATTTTGCTTGACTCTGTTAAGACATGACAATTTGATCATTTGAAAGATTACAGTCTCCTAATGTATAACAGAGGATAATCCTGTATTGCCATTGTTCTTGCCTTGGGCTGGTTTCAGAAATGCATATTTATTTTTGACTTGCAAACAGCTACTAGCAAATAGGCAGCAACAGTTTACATTAGGGTGAGTAATAAATGAACAAAACTAGATTTTCTTTCTGTCCATTTCCAAAAAAAGACTAGCTTGTTACTATTTGCAAGGTAGTTACCATGCTTTCAAGGAGTACATTATCCTGTAACAATCACAGAAATTCTTTGGACATAATTTTATTTCCTGCAGAAAATTAATATTGAATTGAGATAATTTGTGAATTTTTTAGGTCCCCTGAAAAACTTTGATTTTAAAGCTTAGTTTCTCCCCCAGGCTATGAAACCAAGTTAGTTCCTTCTTTTGTCTTTGTTAAAGACTATGGAGTTAAGGGCATCTCACTGGGCTGGCAGGTTTGTCATAGACAGGGTAGAAACCTGCTCCTTATTTATCTGTAAATAAGAACTCCCTTAGGTAATCCAGTCAGTCAGCTCTAGCTGCCACCCTAATCCAGTCATGTGATGGTGAGGAGGAGGAAAGGGCTTGTGGGCATCCTCCTGAGACCCACCTCTTCCTGTGATGAAGTGGTGAGGGAAGAGTGGAGGTCTCTGAGGGTACTTCCTGCATAGCTGTTTCCAATCAGAGGTGCTCTGGGAAGGGACTAAGTGATGACATCACAGGGGACATATATTGGTGTGTCTAGGAAGTTCAGGTGTCTTTCTCATCCTGCCTAGCTGCTTCACGCTTATTTCTCTCTCTTGGGCTCTCCTTTTTGGCCTACTCATGTTACTTTGCATCTGTTCAGACTGTGGAAGGAATCCACTGGCTATTTAATATATACCTCAAGTTATTAGATAACCTAAGTTGCATACTTGGGTTAAAAAAACACGAATAGAAGATGGAAAACATGTTGCTAGACAACTCTATCTGAGGACCTTGTTGAACTGTTAGCTCAGTATGAGATACAACTTTTAAGATGAGTGCAATATTTCTCTAATTGAAGCACAGTTTACGGACTGGTGGAGGTGATCTTGCTCTATATAATCTGTCATGGTCAGTCCATGTGAGTTATAATTGCATTAAGTTTGGGGCACTATAAAGAGTGTGGTGAGTGTCCAGAGGAGAGCGTCCAACATGGTGAAGAGATTACAAAACATGCAATGCTAGGATGAGATGAAGGGTCTGGGCTATTGAGCTAGAAAAAGAGAAACAGTTGAGAGAACACAATAGGTCCTTTTGAGAACCTGAAGGTACTCCCTGTTGAACTCCACGTTGAAAAGAGATTAAAATCATTCTGCTTGACCCCAGAGAGCAGAACTAGGTACCATGGGTAGAAGTTGAAGAGACAGAAATTTCTGCTTGATAGAAGGAAAACATTCTTAAACAATTTATGCTATCCCAAAGCAGAATGGGTTCTTCCTGACTCATGTTCTTCAATAGTGGTTGGATGACTACTTGTTTGGAATGATGTAGAAGATATTCCAGGGGAGGTATGGGTTTGACTAAATGATCTCAGAGATTCTTCCCAGTTCTGATTCTGTCTTTTCCAGAGCATGTCAATCAAAGTTAGATCAAATATGACAAGATTCTCTAGCTAAATACCACATACCCAACAGAAGAAATTAGCTCAGTACTGACAATTACTAAGTAGTTGATGTTAGCTCAGTATCAGTAGTCCTAAGTAGTTTTTTTAAGTGATTTCATTTTAGGCAATCACATCCATCCTGTCATAATATTAAAACTAAATACTGATTGCCAACAATGGTTTTGAGAAATAAACAAATATTAGCTTCACCAATGTGTCTGTAAATTCATGAAAACATTCAATACCGTTAATCTTCCCATTTTTCCTTTAGCAATTTATTATTTAGAATTCAGCTTTAGAAAGAAAAAAATATTCCTTTGTAAATTATTTCTAATGTGACTGTTGGTATCAGGGTCAAAAAATCAATTAGCAATGGTGTCCTACTTCCTAAAATAAAAGTCCTTTGATAAATATGTAAAGATTATTCCGTTTTCCTTTACAATTTTGGGACTCTGTCATCAAGGCTATGTAACCTTTTTCAGCCCTCACATTACATAAAGAAAAATGTAAAGAATCCCATTAGCACTGCAGCATATGTATTCAGCCTATGTTTCTAGACTCCGTGTGTTATTCTCACTCTCTAGCCTTGATAGCTTATTTTAATCATGAAAAATCTAATGATTTATTGAAGTAAAATAAAATTCTAAATGTGACTTTTTATATGATAATTAAGAATTTCTTTTGATGTTAAAAACAGATCTTGCTTTAAAAGATCTTTTTTTTCCTGAAGGCATGTGTTTAAGGGACTACAGAATTGTATCAAGGACTGGGTGGAATGTATAGTTACTATTTTATCCATAAACTCTATCATTTCCATTAGCTTGACCTCTGCTGCAGAATGAAGAAGCATACAAACTTTTAGAGTTGGAAGAAACCTGAGAGATCATTGAATCAAACTATCTCATTTTAAAGATGAGGAAAGTGGGGCCTAAAATACTTAAATGATTAAGAGACTGTTTCCATATTGCACAGTTGGTTAATGGCAGAGCCATAAATAAAATGAAAGCTGTAACCAAGGTGGTGCACCTCGGATTTTAGCTCAGGGTACTGAAGTTTGAGAGTACAAAAATTAGACATATGTACTTCTTCAGCAGTAGAAATAACCAGTTCTCCCAGCTCATTCTAGTGAATTTGTGTTAATTCATTCTTGGATTATTTTCATATTTATAAAGTTATTTGAAGGCTCAGGAGATATTTTGAGTAGTTGGTCCCAGGCTTAGTATTATTTGTTCCAAGAACCAAAATTGCTCATCACAGCTCTGTATAGAGAAACTAAGTCTCCTCATTACCAGGAGATGCCACAAATGAGGGAAAGGGGTGCAACAGTAGAGCATTTACCTGATTGACAATTATCACTGAAAATATTCTCCTCCTCAACATAAAATCATCTTTTGACTATTTTCTTGCCTTCTTCTAGAAATCCAAATAAATAATATTCTCTACCAGTTATCCAAACCATCAACTAAGACCAGCCAACAACGTGTAGCAGAATGGAAAGGGATGCTATTTTACCATTGATATCTACAAATTCCAAGTCTCAGCATCCACAAGGGTTGAGAAAAGAGATGAAATTTGTATGGAAAAGGGACAATTTTTGATGACCACTAATGAAAATGCTCTCTACCCAAAGATAAGTGCCACACAAACACATATCCTGTACAATAGGAAGAGTTAATGTCTGTCGGGATTAAAACAGAAATTTAGGCAGTAAACTCCATCAGCATTTGTGCTTCTAGAGATCTTTTCCCATTCCCCTCATGTGGTTCTTTAGAGCATACATCAATCACTCTGGTTTTTGGCATCTGTTCTACTTGGCTTTCTGTCACTGTACACACTTTTGTATGTTTTCTAATGCACCACTGATTTGTTTCATCTTAAAACTCAGTATCTAAAAATAAAATCATGCTTAACATATTTCTTTGCATTTAACTTTAAAAACATAAATAGATTAATCTTTTAGAACTAAACAAACATGAATGATAAACTTAACATGAGCATTTGCAAAAAAACAACAAAAGAACCTAAAACCTTGGAATTACCACTTTTCCCTTTCTCTTTATCCTCTCTAAGTTCTTTTAACTTAAGCATATACTTTATAATTTTTCATGTTAAAAATTTAGAGGTTTAGTGAGCCTGTCAAGAACCAGTCTTATTATGTCCTGAGGACTTTAAAATGGAACTAGAATTCATTCATTTTCCACATTAAATTCCCATTTGAAAAAATAGTATAGCCAGAATTTCTTCATCATCAGAAGAGATGGAACCACAAGTAATAAATAATATGATATTATGTCATAGATGAACTGTTGTTTTCAGCAAATGGTCCAAAAGAAGAAGTGACATTTATTCTTTATCTGTTTGATAATATGATATACTATTGAAAATGTTTCCTCCTTCAGCACCCACAATGCTTGGTCCCCTCCCTTTGCTCTCTCTTCTTGGAGGAATCCAAAAATATAGTAGATAGATCAGCAGTCTTTGAATAGTTGTTTAGTCAAGCAGCCGTTCAAGATTGGTACTGGGACACCATTCAGCACACCATAGTTGCACAGTGTTTCCATATTGCTCTGAAAGGATTACATATGCAAACAAATAGGCGTTCAAGTTACACTGAATAATGAGGCAAACAGCAATTTATAAAGTGCAGTCATTCTATGCCACATTTCATTTTGGAAGAAGGAGGGCTACAGCCAACTGCGAACAATTACAGAATTGTCAATGGAATTCAATAAATGTTGTTTAAAAAAAAAAAACCTAATTATTTGTTACAATAACCAGCTACTACCGCCACTTTGTATTTGGAGGTTTGTAAACTACTTCCATTCGGAATGTAATTGATTTCATTTTTATCATTTGCTCAAGTTTATGTGGTTGTCCTCATCCTAAGAGATGATAACATCTATTTTCAGCAAATTATACATTATAATTCCTCATTCAAAAGCTGTAACAGAAAACAAAATGCTAATTTATGCTGTAAACGAAACTCTAGAATCATAATCACTCATTGTTAACACTGGGGACTAAACTGCTACTGGAAATAATAAACTACAGCAAAATGTGGGTTTGTTTAGAGTCCCCACCCCACCTCCCTTGCTTGTTTTTGTTTTGTTGTTAGACAACCGGCACAATTTCCAACACTTACAGGCAGGTGATTAAATGATTCTCTCGCCTTCTTCCAGATACAAACCAGACTTTTCCTTTGCCCCTAAGCTATTATCTGCAGCACTATATTTCAAATCTACAGGAATATTTGCTCACAAAGCAAACAGAAGTGTAAGCTGAAAAAGAGAGCCCATTAAAGCCCCACACCTGCTTTTCCACATTTCATTAGGCTTCTTCCTCTCCATTTTCCCTTTACATCAGCGGTCTTCTTTCCTATGTGCTTCCCCTGTGCTGGTACCCCTCAGTGATACCTTCTGGTCATGGTGAGCCTATCCTAATAGCAAGTTTCCATCCTGCTTCCGGGAAAATTTAAGACAAAGAAGTTAAGTCAAAGAAATCCCAAAACTTGGAGTCCATTAGGTCAATTAGCCATTCTGACCTCAATCATATTAAAAACTCTGCTTCATTTGAATAACATTCCTGAAGTCAACAACATGGAATACCACCCAATAGCATTCCCTTGCCCTATTTCTTACTAGGAAAGAAAAGAAATATTTAAATACAGTTATTATCTCAAAAATGGGAATTCTTTGAAGTGACCCAAAAGTCACACCGCCTTATGTAGTAAATCATTTTACTGCTGCCCTTTTATTTAATGCCCTCTGCAGTACACATTTATCTCCACACTGGCAAAGTGTGCTCATTGATTTCCTATGGTCTCTCTGGAAGAAAGTCCTGCTTTCTTGATGATGAGTACAAAGGGTGGGTGACCCCATTCTCATTCCAATGCAAACCCTGCACTTTTACATTTCCGCTAGGGCCACATGAACGGGCGACCAGCTAGGAACTCTCTGCCCTCTTCCTCCAGAAAGCTTTGCTGTAACTACTGACATTTAATGTTTTTTCCGCCTTCATACAACTATATTTCTGAAGATCACAATATAATGTTGAAACCACCAAAAGGTATTATTAGTTCATCATGGACACAAATGTTACCTGGTAATTTAATACAGTGGAAACTATTACCATGTGGCTCATTATCACAGAGATATACTCTAGCCCAAATTATTTCCCCTGAAACATAACTACTTAGAGTAAATGCCTAACATAGCATGGTTAGTCCATAATAGTCCTCAATGCTGGCATTATATAAGCATCCTGATGGATGTGAATCTACAATGTTAACCACTCATTCATCTCACACACACACACACACACACACACACACACACACACACACACACAAATTTGTATAAATCTTTATCAATGGCATTTCCCCTGTGATTCGTGTTATTTTGTCTGAATAGAGAATTTGCGCCTCCATTTAAATCATACCTATTTGTCAAGGGAAATCTGGAACTAAAGAATGTTTTCTGAGGCTAAATCCAGATGGGGCTACCAAAGCTACTCCCTTTGACTGTCCTGTATAATCAACTCAGTGCAACAATTGATTGGTTCAGTCAACTAGTCAGTCAATTCAAGCGGAAGAGAAAAAGGATTTATTAATAGTCAATTCAGTGGAAATAACCTTGTTCATGATCAATCAACAAACATTTAATAAGTGCTTACTATGTGCTAAACACTGCGGGTGCAAATAAAGGCATAAATGTGACTCCTGCCACATTCAAGTGGAAGAAACAATATGTAACTTACTATGAACGTACAAAATACAGTCAGTGTTGATAGGAAGTAATCTCAGAGAGAAAGCCCTCCTTTCTTAAGTATCTAATGTGTTCCTACCCTCTAGGAGTCTTAGGGGAATAGGGGTAATAGGAAGAGGGTGGAAATTGAGTGGTTTTGGAGAGAAAACATGTATATAAATAAGTAAGATTTTTAAATGTACAAAGCTGGGGTGATTGGGAAGCCCATCCCAGTGAGCTGATGATGGAAGGAAGCAAGGGATTCTATGAGGTGGCAACAAGGAGGCAGCCTATTCAAAGGTACAGAGATGGGAAATGGGATATTGTATTCTGGGAACCACATGCCAGCCAGTTGAGTTTGATCTTAGAGAGCATGAAGGAGAATAATATGCAATAAACCTAGAATGGTAGGCTACAGCCAGATTGCAAAGGGCTTTGAATGCAGAAAGAAATCTACATTTTACAAAAGAGACAAGAAGGTCCTGTTGGAGCTTCTTGGGTAACCGAGTGACACTTTACCTAAAATAAATCACAGAACCACATATTTGGAGTTAATAAAAAGGAATCTTAGAGATCACCTAATCCAACCTTCTCTTATTAGATTAGGAGAAACTGAGACCCAGGGAAGTGAAAAGGCTTGTATCTTAAGTGATACCCAGAGGAAAGTGGTAGAGCTAGGGCACAACCCTAGGTCCTTTGACTCCAGATTCAGTCCCATCTAGTTGTTTAAATTTTTTAATTTAATTTTAAAAAGAGCAGATATGGTTGTAACAAAGAGGAATTTTCTCCATTTCACAATGTCCACAAATAAATTACACCATCAAAACTTGTTATTAGCAACATGTACTTAATCCAAGCAAGCTACTTATGTAGCACAGTTAATTACTACAATGTATTTTGCTTCTCAAGCTCTAGGTATATCTCATTCTCCAAGGGAAAATAACATTTGTAAGCTAATACAATGGGAGACTGACTATATCAGAGAAATTATGCACATGCACCAAAATATTATAAATCAATTGCTCTCCTCACTTTTCTAGCTAGCTATACAGGCCCACTGTTTGAATAGCATTGGTCTTTGGGGGTTAGTTGTAGCATTTCTTGACCCAAAAGCATGGCAAATTTTACCTAGCCCTTTCTCAGTCTGGATCATTTGTCCAATTTATGAACTACAAGAACTGCATGTTTATGAACTGCATACCTTAAGCACCTACTGTATACAATGAACTACAAAGTTGCCTAAAAAAACAAATGCAGAAAAGTAAAAAGACTTTTAAGTACAAATGCAGACTTTATACACGTATATTTCTGACTTTTAGGAGGTCATATTTGAATACAGAGTCCTGTACAGAAGAGAGACTTTGAAGACAGGATGGTCCAAGTTCTGGCTCATCTCTATGAATCAAAACATTGTCACAGCTTTATGAATTGTGATGTGCCCAAAAAGGAGGGGGGAAATACATATTGAATTCTTTATAGTACTCAGACTGGGTGGAAAAGAATGTTCCTCCCTGGGCTGGTTTTTGCCTTGGCTATTCCATATTCATGGAAGTCGTGCCAAGTCAAAAAAACAGGCAGTCAGCACAAGCTTTCAACAACTTACCCACATCCATTAATGATTTTACATTGAAACTTCTACCCTGCTTGAAAAGATAGAGGGAGTACAAAGAGGCACAGGTACCTAGCTCACAAAGGTCCAGGGCCGAATTCAAAATAGTTACTGCCTACTCTGACTAGATAGTGGGCATCCAACAAGGATGCCATTTTATATCTCTACTTTGGGAAATGTGAAGGAAGGAGAAAGGAGGGGGGAAAGGCCTAAGTTAAATCTGTAAGGAAAGTGCTCTTCAAAACTCAATGACAAAGCATGTGGTCACTGGATGGGGGGTGTGGGGGGAAGAAGCGGCTTCCAGGAAGAATGGAGGGAAGAAAAAAAGGGGGGAAATCAAACCAGTTGCCTAGCATAATGCAAAATGGAGGGCCTCTATTTTTTTCCCTTTGTAACTGGCTGTATTGATATCATTTATAGCACAACCAACTTTGATTGACTCATTGCCTAAAGTTCATTCTGACAGGAGAACCTGCAGTAACCACCAAAATCTGGTGACTGCACAGGTTGAAACAGCCAGCACTCAAGATGCACTCCTGACAGCTCCAGGGTCAGCTTCATGACAGAGTCTCCAGGTTGGACAGTAACAGCACAAAAGACTTGCAGGATAGTTAGAAAGCACATTGTAAAAGGTGACTGGGAAAAACATCTCTACAAGAAGCTTGCAGTACTGCCATCCTTAGGTCTAAAACTGTATTTCAGAGGAGGGTCTCTGCCTTATGCTGCTGAGAATAAGAAACCTTTTACCAGGTCTCTTTCTGTGTAGGAGGAAGGTGTGGAGGTGGATGGGGATTTTAATTCAAGAAAGAAATCCTAAATCAGCATCATCCACCCTTTTCTTACTACATCACTTTTTTTACTTTGATTATTCTGCAAAATTATGGTTTGGAGATACTTGGAGAAGTGATTTCAAAATATATGGCAGGTGGTCCATACAAGGCATAGAGTAAAAATGCCAAGCTTAACCTTTCTTCCCTAATAGATGCAATACCACAACCTAGAGTCTTCTCATCAGACAAAAATCTACATTCTGAGCTCAGAATATTAAATTTTCATATTAAAAACTAAAAGAACTAAATCAAAAGCATTTTATTTGGAAATAATAATAAAGTGCCTTGGTTATTTCAAATGATCAAGAAATGTTCTGTGTACAAAGAAGTCTTTTTATTCTCCTTCACTTGTTTATTTATACTGAGAGGTGTTATAATCATGTTTTCTTGTGAAAATGAAAGTAATCAAAAGGCCTTATCATGCCAGGAAGAGATAGCCTTAGTGAGCACTGGTGGAGATGCTATTGATATTGTAAAAAGGCTTCTTTTACATGGCATTAGATCTGGAAAATGCATCATATTGATCTGAAAATAAAAAGCTTGATTTTTTTAAAGTACAGTCAACCTTTCCTTTCATAAGCACTTAAATACACTACAAAGTTGTGGTTTTTTTTTTTAATTGAAGTAGAGTAAACAAATTATATTTGAAGAGCATTGCTATTTTTAGTGAAGAACCGAAGATTTGTAAGCCTTTTTTGGCAGCAATTCAGGTAAAATCATGAATAAGTCTCACTCCTTCAAATTTAGGCCAAGTCTATCTTTAATAGCTCTGACAAAGCTTGAAAATAGAATTTCATACCATAACTTTATTTATGTTTTTTACTGCATCCAAGCAGCTAGAATTACATTTCTCATTTCCAATGAGAAGGAATAAGGCTGAAAATGCAAACTAGTGATCAAATACATAATATATATATACAAATCCACAAGCACCTATTTCTAAGTTCTGAACATTCTAATCTTGCTGTTTTTAGCAAGTCCCTCCATCCTCTCCCCAAAACAAGCTCAGTAGGTTTACCTTTTTGTATTATTACCCTCTAGAGACCCTCCTCTATTTCAGTCTCTTTCCTAATGATGCAGGCATCTCATTTGTTTCTGTATTTCATCTTAAAACTTCACATGATCCTATTTTTAAAACAGAATCAATATTTCAAATAATCTTCCTTTTCCCACCATACAATTAAACTGCAGTAGCAAATAGCATATACCTTACAAAATCAGTCCGTGAGCTAACCAGACCCAAAAGGCAGTACCTGCAGGCCTTTCACTAATTCTCTTTGCTTTGCTTTTTAATATGAACCTCTCCTTCCAAAAAAAAAAAAAAGGTTTAGATTTAGGAGAGGGGAGCAATTTTTTCCTAACCCTTGTCTAACTAACTTTCTAAAAATGCAACTGGTTTAGACCTGTTTTGACTGTTTCCATCTTTTTTTTCATCTACCCTTTTCTCTTTCTCCTTCACCATTTCCTTTCTATCATCTTCCCCCCACCCCATCCTTCCCATTTCCTTTTGGTTTCTAAGGAGGTTTCACGTGACTGCTAGTCTTGCAGAATCAGGCAACAGCCCTTCCTAAACCTTTCAAAAAGCTCATTTCTTTACCTCTCAATATTTTCAAACATATATGGAGCATTATATAATTGTAATTGTGTGCCTTCTCCTGTGTCATGGGCATGTTTTCTCCTCTCCCTGCCTTTCCTAAGGCAGGAGTATCCAGGGCCACCAGGTGCAGGCCACAGGCGAACACACGGTAAACTTATCATAATGCATCTGGTTCTTTGACTAGTTGGGCGCGTGGCGCTGCTGCTGAGGAATCACGATTTCTGATTTTGACAGTCCGTGGTTTTCAATAGGAGAATGTCCTAACAGCGTGCAAGGCTAGTTCTGACTCATATGTTAGGTCTATAGCAAACCAGCCCAAGAAAGACACACAGACGACACACACTGCACACACTCGGAATGGCAGGCTTTGCAAATCTTTTAACTGTTTTTCTATTTGGAGCAGGATGGGGGAAGTTAAGAGAATAAAAGTTGGGGGGGGGGGGGGGAGGGACTTGGAGGGGGTGAGACACGGTTCGGCTGCTAATAAGCAAAGCGGAGTGACAACCCCACAGCCTCTCTTGCTCAAGCCCTCTTTAAGCCTGTATACTCTAGGTAGCCGTTTCCATTCCCCACCCTCATCTCTCTCTCTCTCTCTCTCTCTCTCTCTCTCTCTCTCTCTCTCTCTCTCTCACACACACACACACACACACACACACACACACACACACACACACACACACACAAGCACACGCATCTTTTTCCTCGCCCGACTCTCCATCCCGCACAACTACAGGGTCGGCCAAGCCAACAGCAAGGCTTCTGCCAGACATCAAGTGCCTTCCAAGTTTCTACTAACAGATTTGTATCTCTGCCTTTCTCCACCCCCTTGGTTGGACGCTTCAAGTCCCAGACATCAAAGTTCAATATTTATTGGGCTGTTTAAGGGCACACATGGGTCGAAGCTCCGAAACTTCCCCCAGCCCTTCCCCAAGGAATAAAAAGAAGACGCTGCTCAGACTCCCTCCTCCCTCCCGGGCAGAGGCGGCGGCGGCGGCAGCCGCGGCGGCACTGGCATTGCTGCCTGTCTGGGGCTTTCTCCGCCTGCTAGTTGCTTCTACTGCAAGAAGAATTCTCCAAGGCTCCCCCGGCCGGCTTTATGTATTATTAACTCCCGTGGCAGTGTGTGGTTTCTTGATCCCTCGCTATAGAGGTGAAACCTTAAACTGGCAACTGCTAGTTTGGGGATTTCAGTTTCCTGGAAACTGATGTGCTGGGGGTGGAAAGGAGATGGGGGGGGGGCGCGTTAGGAGAAAGAGGGCTGCACGTTTTTCCATGAGCTCAGCAGAGCGCGCTGCCCACCAACAGGGGATGGAGGAGAGCGCGCAAGGCAAGCGCGCGAGGGGGAAAGCCAGCCCCGCGGGCTACTGGGCTAGGGTGGCGAGCTCTCCTCGCAGCTGACGCCGCGCGCCGCCCCCCCTCCCGTGGCCACACATACACACGCACGCGCGCACGGACACACGCACGCGCGCACACTAAGACAGACATACAGACACACACACACAGACACAGACACACACATCTCGGCCCGTGCGCGCTCCGCCTGACAGGCACGCGGACACCTGACCTGGGAATCCCACGCGCTGGAGGCCGCTCCAGCAGGCTGCACGTTGCAGCCTAGCAAGTTGGACGCAGCATCTCTCTTTAATTTTTTTTTTCCTAAGGCTTTAACTTTTCCCTTAGCCAGTCCCCTTTCCTCCACCCCCTCCAACACACACACACACACACACACACACACACACACACACACGCACACTTCCTCTCTCTACCTCCCTCCTGGTCCCTACCTCGTCCCCTCCCTCCCTACTTCTCCGTGTAGTTTACAGATGACAGATGCCTGGAGACTTTCACCAAACAAGCAGTGGGGGCAGCAGACTACAACAGTTATTTAATTAAAAGGCCTTTTTTTTTTTTCACCACCCCCACCCCCCCAACCGGGCTCTCTCTTAGACTCCCAGAATAGCTTTTACACCCGGAAACACGATGCACCCTGCTCTCTTCTCCGGGTACCCACCGGGTCTGGACACCCCCATCTGCCTGCTTCCCCCCTTTTTCACGGTATCCCCACTCACTTCGACGACTCTGCTCTCTCCTGGGTAACCCCTCCCCCCCCCCCCCCCCC
>NC_058135.1:194266954-194268418 GCF_016433145.1 Gracilinanus agilis | reverse complement strand
CCCCCCCCCCCCCGGCAGACTGACATGTATACCTAGAGGCAGAGAGCAGCTCCCGGGGAAGGGATGCAGCCAGACTGCATTGCACAGTCATCAAAGTTAAGTGGGGGTGGGAGGGGGATAGGTGCGGGGGCGTAGAGAGAAGCCTCAACTACTCCCACCCAGACGGGTCAGGGATGCTTTACTTGCATATGCAGCCATTTTAGGGAAAGAAACGGGTTGGGGGCTGGAGGGGGGGTGGGAATGGGACAGAGTAAGCGGGAGAGGTTCCACTGCTAGCAAGTAGTCTGGGGTTTGGATCCCACTCACCCCCAGGACCCAACTAACAGGCAACCAGGCAGCGAGAAAGAACGGGCAAAAAGCACGGAAGACTTAAGAGGTTTCGCTTGAGTTGCCTTGTTGTGCCTGGAGTTGTTCGGGGTAACGCACCAGCTCCATCCTCTGAATTTCGGTTGGGGGGGGGGGGTAGTAACATAGGGGGTGGTTGTTGTGAAATTGATAGAATATTGGGGAGGGCGGGAGAGGGAGGGGCGAGAAAGACCCATCGCGATTGGAAAGCTATCGTTCCTTTCCCCCTTTCCACGACGTTCCGTTTTGCAGAAACACATACACAGACTGAGCAACCCACTTCGCCGCCGCCACCCCCCACTTCCCTCTCCAGCCTTTTGCATCCCCGTGGAGTGCTAAGTGGGTTCGCGACAGGGAAGAGAGGAGGGGACCGAGGTGGAGGGGGGTGGGGGGGTTCGGGAGAGAGAAAGATAAGAAATTGCATCTAGCCACGGGGCTCTTACCTGGTTGTAGGAGGTTTCCCAGGAGGAGCTGTAGTTGTAAAAGAAAGAGGAGAAGAAGGCATCTTCCGATAGCCCGCAGCCTGCCATCCTCTGGATGCAAACAAAATGGGGAGAGAAAAAAAAAAAAAACAACACAACAAGAAAAAAAATCTCTCCAAAAAGAAAAGAAAAGAAAGGCAAAAAGGAACCTCAACTCTTCTCCCTTGCTGGGATTATTACTGATGCTGCTGTTACTAAAGACTGAACCTAGAGGTTTGCCCTGACTTCTGCTGCCGGGCTGCTGCCGCCGCCGCTGCTGCCGGTACGGGTGGGTATGTGTCTGTGTGTGTCTGTGTGTGCGTGTGTGTGTGTGTGTGTGTGTGTGTGTGTGTGTGTGTGTGTGTATTCAGAGGGATCGAGAGGAGGGGAAGAGATAAGGAAGGGAGAAAAATGAGAGACTGGATGGAGAGCAGAGAGAGAGAGAGAGTGTATGTGTATGTGTGTGCGTGTGTGTGTATGTGCGTCTGTTTGTGGAGCTCACCGAAGAGCCAAAGCCTGAAGACGGAGCCGTCACGTGGGGCGCGCTGACTCCGCTGCTGGGGACAGCCTGTACTACAGACCCTGCTACTAAATCACCCACAGCCGCACGACCTTTACATCCCCCCCACTACCACCCCCCTCCTCGTAACCCCCCCCC
>NC_058135.1:194163700-194266567 GCF_016433145.1 Gracilinanus agilis | reverse complement strand
GGGGGCGGGGAAGGGGGGGACGGAGAAGGGAAAGAGCCGGGGGAGGGGAGGACGCACAGGTGCTTCTCCTGCTGCCCCTGGGATCCAGGTCTCTTTCCCCCTTCCTTCTCCCTCCAAATCCGAGTTTCATTCGACTCTCATTAAAGACTTTTAATTCTGGCGATGCTTCCTTGTGTTGTTCGCTTTTCACGGAAAAGGCAGAGCCTCCCTCCCTCGGGGACGTGATTTTACACAGTTAATACGTCGCGTTTTCCATCTCCCCCACCCCACTTCCCAACACACTTATGCAGCAGCAGCCGCCCCCCTCTGAGCCCCAATACCTTCCATCTCAAATTAAACCCCACTTCCTTCCCCCCATATGCTGTAGTTAAGCTAAGTCTATGCTACATCAAACTAGGCTAGGCAGAGAATGGGAAAGTAGATTTAGGGAACAATGCTGCCCCAGCAGGGAGAAAGGCTAGATGGCTTTAATGGGTCTTTTCCATCTCTAGTTTGGCATTCTGTTGATTTAGCAGTAAAAATAACATGAAAATAATTTTTTAAAAAAAACTTTTAAGTTTCTCCACTAAGATCCAGTCAGTATTATGTAAGAAGATTTAGTCCCCACTTGGACTTTTTTTTTTTTAAGATAGGAATAATTTGACCATTTTCTTAAGGCAGAATTCTAGGTCCATCCCTGCTTCTCTCTCCTAATAAGTGGATAGCTGAAAGTAACATCTGCAGTGACAACTTCCTTACGTCTTGGCCTTCCACTTTCCATAAAGGTGCTCACAATAAATAGAAAAACTACTCTGTTCATGTCAAAAAGCTCTTAGAAACAATTGCATCTCTAGGGGGAAACTTGAAGAGGTATCTGGAAGATAAACAGAACACATACTTTTCCTGATTTTTCCATATACTGTACATTTTTATGCAAACATATTTTCCGCTTTCCCAAGAGTTCACTGTTTCTCTTGTAAATTCCCCACTTGAGGTCATAATCCTCTGTGACATAAACATTTCCACAGCAACTCCAGTGATGTCACAAATATAGTGTTGTGATTTCAGATGGGAAATATAACAAGACTAAAAAAGTACTGTAAGAACGAAAGATACTATTTTCCAGTGGCATCAGCAATAATAGAAATGCAGAAGACAAGGCAGCGGAGATCTGACTAAATATCTTTCTTATAAAAAGATTGTCAATACATGTTTCTCAAAAAATATGTTGAATAATCTTTTATAAAATCTGTTGACATTCTCTTGTATGATGGTGAAGGAAGGTATTATGAATTACTGGTCCCTAATGGGAGTGGTTAAGGTAGATTTTAATTTAAAAAAAAAAACAGAATTTCCTGGAAACTCGAGTCCAGATTTGACATTAGAAGAACAGGGCACATTTTAATGCCCTTACCCTAAAGCTGAATGATGTTTGTGAAGCTTTGATGATATAACAGTTTTCCAAATTAACATGTTCAAAAAAATTGCATTCACTTCACATCCACACCCACCTGCCCTGGGCTCATTTCCCATTCTTTCTTTCTTCCCCCATATTATCAGATGAAGAAAATGTAAGGACCATCCACAAACATTCCCTATCTCCTGGGAACTATAAAAGGGGTTGGAGGGGGGGCTGGGAGAGGGAAGGGAAAGTGTATTGAAATGCTTTTAGACTCAATGCTCAATTTTATTTCATTAAGTTCTCTACTTTTTCCATTTAAATGTGCCCTGATTTCTTTTCTCCATCTTCAAATGGGGCACCTCTAAATTTCTTTATTGTTTATATTTATCTTTTTTCTGCTCAGATTTGTGACTTCTTCCATGTTGGGATCTCCAAGTATGGAAACTCCTTTCACCACTGAGAAGTTAAATGACTTGTCCATGGGCACACAACCAGTATGTACCTATCTACTATACCACTCAACGTTTTTCACTTTGTCCATAGGTTCATTTTAATCTTTAGCTCAAATGGTTTACCTGAGCCACTGGGCCATGAAGATGTAACCAGATCTAATTGTGCTTGGTCAACAGCCACAGGGCCTTTACACAGGGAAGGGTAGCCTCATAAACAATAGGTACACAGGACTCTGGTTATTTATACCAGTTCTTCAGAATGAAATCAGAGAATTCAATCACCCAGCAACAGATAGATTCAATGATGGCTGAGAGTCCCTTCCAGATCTCACATCATAAACACTAGAAGAGAAAGTTCTTTCTAAGTTTAATAAATTACAGTTCATAAATCAAACCACATAAAGTGAGCACCTATAAAGAAGTCTGGCCTCAAATCAACATTTTACTCACCTAGTCCTTTAAAAAAAAAATTGAGCCCAAGGGTGGAGGTGGTAAGTATTAGTACTAGTACCAGGCTTGTATTAATTAGACTTCCTTCCTGCTTGCTTATCTTCTCCTACTCATGGGTCAGCCCCCTGGGCCCAAGGATTCTCTAGTCTTAACCCAGGAAAGTTTGCTAACCTGCCACTACTCAGTAATTGTGGGAACAGTAATATGGAGGTTTGTTTGTCATTTTCAGGCTGCATAAAAACAAGCCACCTCCTCCTACTGGGGCTCAGCACAGATGGAGTAACTCCCATGAGAGACCCAGGAAGCAGAGAGCACTCATTGAGAAAAGATCATCTCCAGACAGTTCCCCAACCCCTGGCTATGTGGCATTCAAATTTTTTAAATGGTGGAACTGAGAACAGAGCGTTTGGTTTTCAGAACTCTCAAAAAAAAAAATGTCAGCTTTTGGCTACCTTCTCTGAGGCCAGCCAATCTTTCTTTTGGATTGGTTGAGATGTTCTAGGGATACATGATGATTTTTAAGGATGAAAACGTTTCATTTTAAATTGTTTATTGTATTAGGAAGAAAATTCATCCTTATTCAAAAATACTTCCCCTAAGAAATGTCATTCTCTAAGTTCCATATATTCTAAAGCACTTAATAAGCCAGATAATGATAGTTCATTTTCCTTGTTTATAAATGAGGTACATTAACCCTGTCAAGCCACCAGGGTACCATTTAGTGAATGGCTGCTCCATTGTACAGACAAAATAGTCCAATTGTTGCTGTTGTGTTTAACAATTACAACTTTGGCTAGGCCTGTCGATCAGAAGCAATTTAATACCCATCAGAAGCAAATGTAATGCCAAGCAGAAGTAGATTGGGTCCAGCCTATCTGCTCCTTGAAACTGCTGAGATCTGCTCACTTGCAAAATCATAAAAAACATCATTTACAGCATTGTACTCAAATCGTGCAAAAGTAAACCAAGAGGATTCCTAGTCCCAGAGAATTTACAGCCTCAAATAAAAGATTTTTTATAATAATGATAACTCTTTCACGATATAAATTCAGTACTTCTCATCTTCTAAAACTCTTTGCTCACAATAAGTCTCAGAGATGAATAAAGCAAACATCCCTGTTCCCATTTTGCAGATGAGGAAACTGAGGTTTGGAGACATCATACAAGTAGGCAGGGCTGAAGAAGGATCTGAACTCAGGTATTCTGACCCCCAGATATTGCACTCTTTCCAATATTTCTTGCTCTTTCAATAACAAAATGAGTTGCTTTGTCAAAGACTGAGCTTCCTTTCCTTGGAAGTATTCAAACAAAAACTTCTCAGGATATAGTTAGTAGAAAGAATTCTAATATAGAAAGCAATATGCATTTCAGTATTATATTGTGTGGTGCATTCAAAATATGCTCTAGGAATTCAAAGAGGAAGCTTAGTTACTGGGGAAATAATAATAGCTAATGTTTATAGTATGATAAAGTTTGCAAAGGGATTTATATTTATTATCTCATTTGATCCTGGCAACAACCCTGTGAGGTGGGTGCTGTTAATATCTGCATTTTACAAAGGGGAAAACTAAAGTCTAAATTCATTCATGCATCTTCTTAGTCCTTTGCCTCAGCTACAAAACTAGTCAAAGAGATTCACAGAAGAATATGGGAAGTAATGGTGATGGCCTTAGGATACTCTTCATTGGTGAGACTAAATTTAGAGTACTTTATTCAGTTAGTAGTTCCACATTTGACGAAAGAAATTGGCAGACTGGACTAAACATGACCAAAGGAAAACAACCAGAATAGTATGGGGATTAGAAACTACATCACGTGACAAATGGCTGAAGAAGCTGAGGATGCTCAGCCTAAAGAAGGGAAGAAGATGCAGAGGAAACAAATACCTATTTGCAAAATTTTAAGGGTTCTCACTTGGGAGGCAGAGCAAGGTTTTTCTGTATCTCTCTAGAAGCCAGAATTAGGACCACTGGATTGAAATTATAAGGAAGTAGATAATAGCTTGATTTGTTCACAATTTGTAGTATATTTATACAACACTTGAAAGTTTACAAAATTATTTTCTCATGACACTGTGAGATGGCTAAAACAATTATTATTACCCCTAATTTAGAGGAAGAAATTTCTCTCAGAAGGTAAAGTAGTTTGATGAAAGTCACATATAGTAATTATCTGAGCTAGAATTTTAATCCAGGTTTCTTTATGCTCATTCCCATACACCACACTGTCTCAATGATAGAATAGGTTATTTTGTTAGTGAGTAGTAAAATGTCGGCTCACTGGAAGGATTCAAGCAGAAACTGGGTAGATACCAGTAAGAGATATTGTAGATGGGTTCCTTCATTAATGGGAGATTGGAATAGATAACCTTCTAGTTCTCTTCCAGTTGCAGGATTCCACATCGCCAGAGGTCTCATGGCCCAATGGAAAGCATTCTGGAATGGAATAAACAAAAACATCAGGGTTCAAATCCCAGCCTCACCACTTAAGTACCAGTATGATATTAGACAAGTCATTTTTTTTCTTCTGAGGTCTCATATTCCTCATCTATAAAATGAAAGTACTAGATTACATTAATTCTGAGGCCCCTCGCAACTCAAAACATATGCTCTAGTTAGAGAAGAGAAGACTTCATGGAAAACTTAGAATTGGAGCTGAAATTGAAAGATGATTTGTATTTAGATAGGTGGAGGCAAGAAAAGAAAAGCATGAATTTAGGCATGGATGAGCATGGTGAGTTTGTGGGACAACCACACTTGCCTAGGACAGAGGGTTTATGTTGAAGAGTAGTTGAAAGTAATATTAGAGAATTAGAATGAGGCAAGAGCACATAGTATAGATTTGTTATAATAGCAAATAGGGAGTCATTTAAAATTTTGGGCTGGGGAATTCTATGACAAAAATGTTTAGGAAAGATCAGTTGGGCAGCAGTATGTCCAAAAGATTGGAATCAATCAGTAAACATTTATTAAATGCCTACTATGTGCCAAATACTAGAAGAAGAGTCTAATATGTCAACAGATTGTGTGTGGGTATATGGGGTACGCAGGGAGGACTAGTACCTCTGCTATAAGGGATATGGCAGATGAGCTAAACTAGGGCAACAGGTCTCAATCCTTCCATGAGGTAGGGAAATGTATACCCCAAGCATGTGAAGATTTCCCCAGGTGGAAGGCATAAATGAGAGCAATGGCCACGAAGGTACCTGAAGCTGGCACTGCGGAGCATGGAGTTCAGAGCTTGGTGAGACATGGAAGAAGCCAAGGTCATCCATTTCATGCCAAGCCAGTCCTCTTGACTTTTGTCTTGCCACTGGACTTCAGTGACTCTTGAAACGAGAATAAGGCTGAAAATTGCTTCACTTAAATCCAGTTCGCAAGCAAGTCAAAACATTACTCCATGATGCTATTGGTCTTCAGAATGAAGGACAAACAATAATGGTGCATTTATTAAGTTTTTATTGATTCCAGGCTTGGTACTAAGCACTGGGAATACAAGTACAATCAAAGGAGATAATCTCTACCCTCAAGGAGTTTACTTTCTCAAACGGGCAACCCTGGCCCCACTGCTTGAAGGCCATGTCAGATTTTAACCCTTTCCCAGGGTTATCTAATACCTTTAAGAGGTCTGGGAATACCTGGGCTCTTTGCAAATGACTCTAGCTCCACCCTGATAGGGTTTTCTCAAATGTAGAGAAAGTCTCCTGAACTCCAGTTTGATTTTGACATTAACAATCAAATTAGCTTTTATACAGGAACATTTACTTCAGAAGGTAATCACAAATATACAAATTTACTACCTAAACTGGAACCCGATGATCTCTGGAGAAAGGAAGAGGGAGGAGATTAGGCTATGTAAGTAAACCTCATAACCCACATTGCCTCAGACTTTTATTGAATGGTCATGAAAGCTTCAGCCTTCACTTCTCTAAGGCCCATTGTTTTAGATTTGTTTATACTTCTCTGGCCAGGAATGAGTTTAAATAGGAATTGTTTTCTATAAACTGTTTGATTTACAGTTCGTATGCTGGTAGTTTTGTGAACAATTTTTTGTTTTCCCCTAGACCAGTGATGGGCAAACTACAGCCCACGGGCCAGATGCAACCCCCTGAAATGTTCTATCCACCTGAGGGACATTATTCCTAATCTGACGAATACAATGAGTAGGATACAATACAATGAAACTTCAAAAGAGTTGTCTTAGAAACAGACTGACAGATGAGCATTTCCTTTCCTTTGCCCCCTCTTTAAAAAGTTTGCCCATCACTGGTCTAGACTGGAGTGTGCACTGACAAATTCTGAGGCCACCCTCTCTGCTTATCTCCTTGTCATTTGGAGGTCAGAAGAATCAGTACAAAGACAGTCTTAAGGTCTCTCTAAATAACTTTAATATCAATTATGAGACATGGGAAATGCTAGCACAGGACCACCCAGCTTGTCATGCCCAAACCAAAGAAGGTGCTGTGTTCCTTGAACAAAGCAGAATCACTGTTGCACAAAAAAATGCAAAAATTTAGAGACATTTCTATCCTTACTGTTCTAACGAAATGCATGTATTCTATCTGTGGTAGACTTGGCCTGATGGATCAGCCAACAGTCAAATACACTGTACCCTGGCCCCAACATCACAATGTATTCGTCAACAATGAAGAAAAAACAACAGGAGCATATAGAAAAGCTTGATCAAGTCTCAAGATCTGTATAGATCAGTAGTGTCACTCAAATAGAAGTAAGGGTAGGAAGGAAAAACACCACCACCACACAGTCCTTTGCACCTGAATGGGTGTTGCCTCATACAAGCAGTCAGAGTAAGTAGGAAACTTCTTTATCTTAGAAATAAAGTTCCAAGTTTTCTTTGTATGTATGTGTTTCATATGTTTGTTTGCTTTGATCAATCTGACTCAGTAGGGGAGTTTGTCTTCCCATTCTAGAAAGCATATTTTGCTTGCATTTAAATTTTTTTTCCTTCACTAGAAGTCTATTTTCTTTAGTGTTACAGATAATTTTGTTTCTTCCTATTTAAATCTTTTTCATTGCTCATTCCTTTTAGTCATGTCTGACTCTTTGTGATCTCTCCCTGAATCCTAGAATTGTTTTATTATGTAATTTAAAAAAATTATTTTGAGGAGAAACAAGCTTTTTCCAAATTGCTTTGGTTTCATGAAAATAATGTTATTCAGTTGCTGAATTTACTGATATGGTATATGTCTTAAAAATCCGAATGCTACAAATTAATTGCTATGTTATGATATATGAAAAAATCATGGGTACTATTTTCATGATTTGAATTCATGTCTTTTGTTATACTATTGCACTGCTGAAGCATAGTATATTAATCAAATTAATCCAATAGAACAGTGATGGTGAACCTTTTAGGGGATGGGTGATGTGAAAAATGTCCTCAGGCACATATGGAGAGGGGGAGGGGAGCAGCCCAGCCCCATGTCCCTCTGGCTTTCTACTAACAAATTTTGGTGAACTCTGTGCTGGGGAGATGGCACACATGCCCACAGAGAGAGCTCTGAGTGCCCCCTCCGGCACACATGCCATAGATTCACCACCACTGCAATAGACTCTTATTGTTGTAACACTGTACACTTATCAATTACATTACTATTTACATATTAATGTGGGCACATGTGGAACAATCTCTAGAAAAAAATGAGACCTAAGATAACTGAAGGAAAAGGAGTATGTATGGGCTTGCTTTTGCCATTGAAAAGGATAGAATTTTCCTAATATTAGGAGTAGAACCAGATCTTAAAAATGAGGACATTTTAGGGGCAGCTAGGTGGCACAGTGGATCAAGAGCCAGACCTAGAGACAGGAGGTCCTAGGTTCAGATCTGGCCTCAGACACTTCCCAGCTATGTGACCCTAGAAAAGTCACTTAAACCCAATGGCTTAACCTTTACCACTCCTGCCTTGGAACCAATACTTAGCATTGATTCCAAAATGGAAGGTAAGGGTTAAGAAAAAATGAGGATATTTTAAGAGTATTAGGCAGAAAAGTGATTGGATTGGAAGAATGGACAATTAAGGTCACTGCTGTTAAAACAAGTGAGATGACTCAGGAAGTTTTTCTAGTCAGGTCTGAGAACGTTGTCCCTGGAAATATACTTGGGAATTTCAGATTTGTACACCCTCTTTGAGGATGAAGAATTGCTTGAAAAGGTAGGACCCATTCTAATCAAAGGCAGCATTCCTATAGAAAGGTGAATGTCACAGTCGAATCCAGGAAATCCATCTATGGATTTATGAGAAAGATTGAGGCCATACTCCCTATGGTGAAACAGATACCATCAGCCCCAAATTGGCATTTTCTCTGGATATGAACCTTGTCCCCCAGGAGAACACATTTAGGTTGTACAGGAAAGATGTACCTGAGTCATTGAAAGGTTCCTAAGCCAGACAGAGTAATAAGACTAACAGACAGCCTATGAGGAATAGATGCAATGGCAGTGGATCACCTCATAGAGAGAGGCAAAAGCAGATGCTACCTGGTAGGAATGTGACATACGAGGGTAACAGATCAGAAGATCCCTTTGCTAATTGTGTCTCTAATACCATGTAATGCAAAGAAAAAATGTATGTTGAGTTCTTCCTCATGGTGGAGCAATTAGTGTAGATAGAGATTGATACACAAAGGCATCATGGATCATGAGTATTCAGTAGGCAGGAAAGAATATAAGCCAGAAAGAGCAACTGTTTCAGTCTGGTCAGTTTTAAAAATGAAATCTTTGGCTACATAGCCAATCAATGAAGGCTATGCCCACCTATGAGGTCATGTATGAAAAGACCCTCTGTAACTGGAAATCTGGTCATATTGAGGCAAGCTTCTTCAGGGTGCCTCCACATTGGGTGATCTGGGAATTCCAGGACAAGCCTCCTTATAATTCTGTCAGTAAAAGACAGTACACACAGTGGAGATGGAAAGCAAGGAATAGGTGGTAGGGAACTGAATCTGGGCAAGAGTAAAATAAAATATGGTAGAGTTCCATACTTGCTAAAATGGTGTTTCGGGGGCAGCTGGGTAGCTCAGTGGATTGAGAGTCAGGCCTAGAGACGGGAGGTCCTAGGTTCAAATACGGCCTCAGACACTTCCCAGCTGTGTGACCCTGGGCAAGTCACTTGATCCCCGTTGCCCACCCTTGCCACTCTTCCACCTAGGAGCCAATACATAGAAGTTAAGGGTTTAAAAAAATTTTTTTAAATAAAATAAAATAAAATGGTGGTTCATGGGAAGGAGTAACCAATCAGGAGAGCAGGGCTTTAGGGTACAGCTTTCTCCAGTTGTAAAGCCTAGGTACCATAATACAATGCAATGATACAAGAGTTGGAGGTGAGGGAAGGAGCATAGCTGTACAAGGAGAGGAGGCTATTAGTGTGAGTAATATTTTGAAGAAAAAAAATGGCAGTATTTATTGACTAAATCTGGTAGATGAAGAAAAAGGAAGAATCAAATATGATTTCCACATAAGTAGTAGAATCTTCTTTAGTATGACAAAATAAATAGTGTAATATAATGGAGAGGAAGCTCTTGGTAAAGCCTAGAAGATGTGGGGTCAACCCCTGTCTCTTGCAGTCACTCTGTGCCCTTGGGCAAGTTGCTTAAGGCTGTTCCTGGGAACATTCTAAAACTCTAAACTCTGAGATTATGCTGATCTCCACTCCTAGAGGGAGTCTCCTTGGCCAAGAGTTCCTTCTGTTAATGAAAGCAGAGGTCTAGGAGCTTTGTATAGAACGCTTTCTAATTTTGCAAACTGCTTTCACATTGATTCTCATTAATTCTCCACAACAGCCCTATTGGAGAGGCTTGGAAAGTTTTATCATATCCTGAAAATAAATAAAGAAACCAGAAACACAGAGGGGTTAAATGATTTTCCTGAATTCACACAGCTTTTTTTTTGTGTAGTACAGACTAAAAGCAGGTTTCCTGATTCTTAGTCTAATGCCCTCTTTCTTGACCAGTATTTCCTAATAGCTGGTCCATTGACTGGCAAAAGATCCAGGGAAATTTTTTGATAAGGCTTTTTATTATCAAAGGAAAAATTTCTTATTTCCTAAAATCTAAAAACTTTAACAAACTATTTATTCACGCTAAAAGGTGACCTACACCCTAACTCAATGCTGTCCCTCTAGACAGACTCTCCCAGTCCATTAATTTCCTGTGAGGAAGAAGGCTCTGATGTCCAATCACACATCTATCTGAGTGGGAGGGGTTAGTTACTTATCCTGTCTGCCCAGGCACCATGACTCTTACATCTGTTTTCAATCAGTCACCATCAGCAAGCAGTAGGATACATTCTTTTTTAGTTGGGGTCATTTTGTTGTTTTAATTATTATAGCCTTTGTTTAAAGATTCATTCATTGCATTTTTTGGTAAAAAGTCATAAATTTACGGTAAAAAGGGATTGCGAATATGATCTAGTTCAACCTCCTCATTTTACTGGCAAGGATACAGAAACCTAGGGAAATGACTTGTCCAAAGTCACATAGCCAAGTAGGTGGCAAAACTAGAATTTATACTTAAGTCCTCAACTCAAAATCCATTGTTTTTTCTCTGCTGCCTCATTGCTCAACGTAAATGTTGTTGTTGTTCAGTATTGTCTGACTCTTCATGACCCCATTTGAGGTTTTCCTGGTAGAAACATTGGATTGGTTTTCCATTTCCTTTTCTAACATTTCCCAGATGAGGAAACTCAGGCAAATAAGGCTAAATGACTTGCATAGGTATCTGAGACCAGATTTGAACTTAGAAAGATCAGTCTTCCTGACTTCAAACCCAGAACTCTATCCATTGCCCAAATAAAAAACAGCAATAAAACTGTTAAATACCTGCTAGGTGTAAAGAATTGTAATAAGCAATGGTGATAAAGGAAAAAAAAAAGGAAAAAATTCCGGAGTGGTTTTATTCTGCTAAAGAAATATGCAGAATAAAATGCAAACAGTAAACAGAGAAGTAAATACCAAATAATAAGAAGAAAGAGAGAGTGCTAACAATTAAAGAATAAGAAATGTCTTCCTGTAGAGGAGATGCCCTGAGCTGAGTCCCTTAGTAAGCTAAAGATGTCAAGAGGCTGAAGTATGAGCAAGCAAATTGCAAACAAGGGAGACAATCCTTACAAAGTCATGAAGGAAAAAGATAGAATGACATTTTGCAGGGGGAAAAAAAAGCAAGTTGTATCAGGGTGATTTGAAGTTGAGTAGAATACTCCATAAGAAATTATGAAGATCAGAAAAAAAATGGAAAGATATAAAATGATACAGAGTGAAAAAACAGAACTAAGAAAACAATATACATAATACCCAACAATGTAAAAGAAAAAAGAAAAAATGAAACAATAGCATGTCATTGTCAGTCAATAAACATTTTTAAAGCACATATTCTGTGCCAAGTGTGCTAAACACAAATACAAACACAACATTTTTTTAAGTCTCTTCCCTAACCTCAAGGAGCTTACAGTTTAATAAGGGGAAACTACACAAAAAAGAAGCTGAAAGGGGCAGGGTTCTGAAAAAGGGGCAGAAATACCTGGCATGGAAATAGCCAAAAGCAGTGTACTTGGTGAGAAATGGGGAGCAGACTAAGATGAAATACTTTCTTAAACAGAGGCCTTTGGAGCTCATGGCCCTGCCCTCTAGCCAAAGGATCCAATCATGATGAGATGTGAGGACCAGGCAGAGTCAATCTTTCAAGATGAGGAGATTTCCAAGTGATGAGCTTCCTGAGGTAGAAAGGCATGATGGGCAAGTCCCAAGAAGTCCAAGAGCAGTATTGTAGTGATCAAACATGACTTTAGAGAAAAGGTGAGGAAATTAATGCCCTCTCCTTTTGAAAAGGCAAGGGACTATGGATATATGACACACAGTAAAATATGGTTGATGTGTTGGTTGTTTTTTGGTAAATGTTCCCCTCCTTTCTTTCTTCTTTGTTAAAAGGTATGACATCAGGTAAGGGCATGTGAGAGGGATGGATATATTTGAAAACTGAGGTCATATAAAAACACGAGATATTAATCAACTTTTTAATGTGTGAGAAACAATAAAGGGGATGTTAGTTTTATTAAAAAATAAGTAGCCATTAATCAAATCTTTTAGATTTGCCTACACACGACCATTAAAATAAAGCAGAATTCAGTTATCCAAATAGAAAAAAAAAAAGATTGCTTTGTTCAGAGGAATAAAGTAGATTATTTTAAAATTATATTCATTGCTTAACCTAGATTAAAGGAGAATTCATGAAAATCATAGGATATAATTTGTTGCATGAAAGCTAGAAGCCAGTAAAGTTCAATCAGAATTAGAAAACAAACCAATCTAATCAATCAATTTTTTAAACCCTTACTTTCCATCTTAGAATCAATACCATGTATTGGTTCTAAGGCAGAAGAGCAATAAGGGCTAGACAGTGGGGGGTTAAGTGACTTGTCTAGGGTCACACATCTAAGACTATTCTGAGGCCACATTTGAACCCAGGACCTCCCATCTCTGGGCCTGGCTCTCAATCCACTAAGCACCTAGCTACACACACACACACACACACACACACACACACACACACACACACACACACACAATCATTTTAAAATAAAAACCTCTTGAAATAAAAGAAGAGTCTTCTTCAGTGTTCATTAGTTGAGAAACTTCTTGCAAAGGCTTCATATTCACTTGTTTTTTAACTACTATAAAAAGAAATTATTTTGATAATAATAAAAGCAAAAAATAATTTAGATCTTTTATTACAAAGATAAAGAAATTAGTGAGTGAGAACAGTAATCACAGATTATCTTCAATGGCTATTATGTACATTTCCAATAACATTTATGTATTTGTCTTTAAATATATTTAAGTTACAGGCTAGGACCCCAGGCTTGGGTTTTCAATTTTACCTTGTGTGGGTGGAAAGGTTGGGGTCTCTTTTGGACTCATTCCTCCATCCAGGATCTTTCCTGAGACTATCAGAATATAAATCATGACTAGGGATGAACAGATGTAGATAAAAGAGGCACCATTTCCATGTAAGCACTACAAGATGGCCTATAAAAAAAAGAATGCAAAAATACAAAAAGAACCCATAAAAATGAAAGATATTTCTCCTTCCTCCTGGTATATCCTACCTTTATTCCAGGGACCTGTGGTTGAGTGAGCATTAACAAGAATAGAAATTCAACTGGACTTGTCAATGCACCATCCCCTTTCCCATCAGACCAGTATCACTCAAATAATTCACCAAAACAACTGGACAAGACCTAGGTTGGTGTCCTCACAGCATCCCTCTGTTCTGTGCTGTTTCTCTAACTGCCCATTGGTTGCTCCTCTTCTCTCTAGGAGACACTGACCAGAAACTCCTTCACTCCCAAGTAGGCAGGCTAGGCTTAACCAGGAATTCTCATAACTCCCCCAAAAGGCTGGAGCCAAGGGTTTCTCACCACTCTACTATTGCCCCTGACTGCTGCCATCTTTCTAGCAATATGGCTCCTTTTCTCTATTTGGACCTAGAGCATTTCCTTTTCTGAGAAAACCTGAGAGGGTCTGCCACCTCCTCTCCTCCCAGATCTCTGAGGAGTCTGAGGCACTGAGGAGTACCCTGGACAGGGCTATAGGGATAAGCAGCCTTTCCATCCACAGATAACTGTTCTCTGTCCAAAAGATTCTCAGCACTGCCTCTAAACTCTTTGGATCTGCCAACTGCCTTTTAGACAGCTAGGTGGTGCAATGGTGTGAGGATGAAATGAGATGGTAGCAAATCACTTAGTAGTGTGCCTGGAACATAGTAGGTGCCATGGAATGCTTCTTCCCTAACCCCCTCCCCTTATTCCTTCCTTTCCTTCTCCTCCTTCCCTTTTATAAGCCCAAACCCTATGGTAAAGCTTAGAGCTACACAATAGCCCTGACCATTCAACATCCTTGGGTTCCCAGGCTGAGCAGACTTTCTACTACCATGGCATGTATTGAAGTCCCAAAGATATGTTGGAGGAAATTCCTACGGATCAGTGAGAAGGTTAAAGCCCCAAACAAAAGCTTCATCCTTTAACCTTTTTCAAGCCTTTCAAGCTTATCTCAGGTCACATTCTTTCAATATAATTTCTCAGTGTGAATTTATTTGAAGCTTATTTCAGTGATAAAATAAAATTTTAAATATGTTTTTGCTCTTTTTACTGAACATTTTAGTAAATACTTATGTATACACATGCATTTTATGTCTACGTAATTATAGCAATCTTAAGCAGAGAATATAGAGATTTTATAGGTCTATAGAAATCTTTGGGTTGGGAAATACCAAAGTACCCATCAATTTTTTTTAAGCACTACAATGAGGCAGCTAGGTGTCTCAGTGGATTGAGAGCCAGGCTTGGAGACAGGAAGTCCTAGGTTAAAATCTGGATTCAGACCCTTCCTAGCTGTGTGATCCTGGGCAAGTCACTTACCCCCCATTGCCTATCCCTTCTGCCTTGGAACCAATAGACAGTATTGATTCTAAGACAGAAGGTAAGGGTTGTTGGTTTTTTTTTTAAGTATTCCATCATTCGATTTAAAGCACACTTTTTAAGAACCAACATAAAAGAAAAGATCCATATACAATCTCTTTTGGTCTTCCCTATAATGAACATTTATGTTTCTAGATAATTATTAAGCTCAAAATAGAACATTTTTAGAAATACATTTTCCAAAAAAGGAAGCAAACAGAGAAGTCATGAGAGACCTCTGTTTTGTCATTACTATGATACTCAAATTATTGTTTTCCTTTTTTAAAATATTAAATTTCTAAATTAATAAGTATTTAATTTCTCTCCCTCCTCTCTCCCCCATGTGCACTGAGAAAGAAGAAAGAAAAAAATGGAACAAATATATAGTTAAGCAAAACAAACCCCAACTTTGGTCACATTCAGAAAAATCATACCCAGAGGTTACGTGGATTGTCCAAAATGGCACAGAAAATGGCAGGGCAGGAGCCCTGAACCTACTCGATAAACTCCAATGGTTCCCTCTGACCTTTAGGATGAAATATAAATGCCTCTCTGGGGCATTTAAAGTTCTTCACAACCTGGCCCTTTCCTGTCTTTACATTGCCCTTCCACATTCCTTCCTTCTGTGTATTCTACTGACCTACTTTCTGGTCCTCAAACATGAAACTCCTCTCCCATAACCAGGCTGTCACACTAGCTTTTCCCCTTGCTTAGAAGGCTTTCTCTTCCCCTCTGCTTATTAGGATTCCTGACTTCCTTCAAGGCTCAACATGGCCCCAGGAGACTTTTCTCAGTCCCTGAGCTAATGTTTTTTCCTCTGAATTACCTTCCATCTATTCTACATGTATCTGTCATATGCCTATTTATTGATAAGTTGTCTTCCCCATTACAATGTAAGCTACTTGCAGGAAGGGATGGTTTCTGTTTTTTTTTTTCCTTTTATTTCCAGCACTTAGCCCAGGGCCTGGCATATGTTGTTTTTCAGTTATTTTGGTCATGTCGGACTCTTTGTGACCCCATTGGGGGTTTTCTTGGCAGAGACACTGGAGGAGTCATTACCATTTCTATCTCCAGCTCATTTTACAGATGAGAAAAGTGAGGCAAACAGGGGTAAGTGACTTGTCTAGGGTCACACAGCTAGTAAATGTCTGAGTATGGATTTGAATTCAGAAAGATGAGTCTTCCTGACCCCAGACCCAGCACTCTATCCACTTTGCCACTTACCCATCTCACCTGGCATATAGTAAGCATTTAATGAATGAATGCTTATTGCTTAATTGCTAGGACCTAAAATTAGCTCAACTGTAAGCTTCCTGAGGTCAAGAATGACCTCTCACTGACATCCTTTGGCATCTAGCACCCAGCCTTAGACACAACAAGTGTCTTGATTTCTAGTTGGCAGAAGAACTTGACCTCTTCCATTCGTTCATGTAGCTCTCTCATTTTCTGCCTTGGTTCTAGCCCTGGCTAAAAAAAGTCTCGTTATTTCACAAGGTACTAGCAAAAGGAAATTCCATGGCTTAGAGCCTCTATTCTCATCTGCTACGAAATGCATGGGCATAGGAGAAAAAGTTATTTTCTGGCCCTGCCTCCTCTACCCAAAAGAGCTAAACTCCGAGGCATAATATTTGATCATTTTATTTTCTCACATACACCCTTTAAAAGGCTATACAATATGCCAGTCTTTTAAAAAAGCTAGCCGTGTTATTCAACTCCATAAGCTCTTGCAGCTGTGAATTACACAATGCAAATAGCCTTAGCAGCAAAGAGCAAGAATAGAAATGCAGAAAACTTCTTGCTAAATATTATGTTCCAGTTCCCTCTTATAAATTTTAATGCTCTTTGATTTAGAGTGACCTATGAGCCTCTTGTTATGGGACAGGGAGGAAAGGAAAGATGGTTTCCACTCCGCCCCTGCATGATTAAACACCTCAATGAAGTTCTCTCTCTCTGTGCCAAACAATCCTTATGTTTGAATTCCATCGGCACTGGCCCACCATTGTGTTTCCCTTTGCTCTTCCATGTTTAGGTCTTTAAAATGGGGTATCCAGAGTAAATTAAAGCAGATCCATAGGACCCGGGCTACTTTATTCTTCTTTACGTCACAAAGGTACTCTGTTGAAGAATGAACTTTTTTGACATAGATCCCATGGATATATTCAATCCACAGGTAACTGCTCCCAAGCGTCCGGGAGCTGTCTAATAGTGTCAACATTCTCCTCCATTGAAACAATTCCATGCCATTTTAAAAGAGTTACACTAAGTGCTGTTCCTCACAAACGGCACTGCCCCCATGTCTTTATAGTTACTGTTTCCTGTGCTTGGAACATATTCCCTCACAATTGCCACTCAGAAGCTCTAATTTCTTTCAAAGCTCAGCTCAAAGCATTGCCTTCTCCATGAAGTCTTTTCTGACACTCCCCCACCTCTCTAGCCCCAGTGCCTAGCACAGTGCCTGGCACATAGTGGGTACCTAATAAAAAATTTGATCAATGGAAAGTGCTATGCTGCAAACCATGGGAGATGGAAAAATGGAAAGGCACAGCTCCTGCCTTCATGGAATTTACAGTCGAACATCAACGAAGAAAATAAGAAGAAAAAGAAAGGAAGGGGGGGGTAGTAATTTGTTTAAAGCCATTTAAACAAATTAAATTAAATTAAATTAAAATGTTATTTAAGCAAATAACTTTTCCCTTTTCCTTTCATTTTTCCTTTCCTTCCCCTTTCTAAAATCCTGTGATTTTGTCAATGTATAAACTTTCTCCACCAATTCAATTCAATTCAAGCATTTTGAATTCCCATTATGTTTTAAGCACTGTACATAGACACTTGGGATTCAGAGACAAAAATCAGCCCTCAGGAAGCTTATATTCTACTTAGAAATAAAATACATATCGGTAGTTTCAAAAATATGAAATTATATTGAGGAATGCTAACAACTGGAATAATCAAGAAAGGTCTCTTGCAGGAGGTTCTTATAGATGCAACTAATTTTAAACTTAAAGTTTTAGAGCACTGTTCCCAAACTTTTTTGGCCTACCGCCCCCTTTCCAGAAAAAAATATTACTTAGCCCCCTGGAAATTAATTTTTTTTAATTTTAATAGCAATTAATAGGAAAGATAAATGCAGCTGTGGCCACCACTGCTCTCCCTGAATCCCTGCAGCACCCACCAGGGGGTGGTGGCGCCCACTTTGGGAATCACTGTTTTTAGAGAATTGCCTGAGGGCACTGAGAGTTGAGTGATTTGCCCACAATCATTCAGGCAATATGACCGCAAAGATCTTTTCCAGACCTAAATCTCTGATTCTATGGTCCTATGTGTCAATGGTAGGTCTTGAGAGCTGGTCTTCCTGACTCCAAGGCAGCCAGATACCTCTGCTGCTTCTATAAATAACTATAATGCAAAGTCCATCGCAGAAGTGTATTAAAGGTACAAAGAAGGATGATATGGCCAATTTGGCAGCTTTGTGAAGGATAGGTTGGAAATAGGAGAGACTTGCAGGAGGACTAATTAGGAGGTCACAGAAATCATCATGAGATAAAGTAATAAGGACCTAAACTGAGCTCGAACCTGTGTGCCCCGAGGTAAAACTAGACTTGTAGCTAATTGGATGTGGGGGCTTAGGGAGGGGGAAGTGTCAAGAATGATACTGAAGTGTCACACTTGGGTGATTAGAAGGATGTTACAGAAATGGGGAAAATTGAATAAGGTCTGGGTTTGGGGAAGGGGATATGAGTTTCATTTTGGACATGTCAATTTTGAAATGTTTATATGATATTCAGGTAGAGCTAGCTATTCAGCAAACATTTGGCAATATGGGACTGGAGTTCAGAAGAGAGATTAGGGCTGGATTTATAAGTCTGGGAACCATCTTTGTAAAGATAGTAATTGAACCCCCAGGAACTGATGAACTCACCAAAGGAGAAAGAAAAAAAGGAAAAAAAAATAATAGATCCCAGAATAGAACCCTGGGGTATGTCTGCAGTTAGGCTGCATGACATGGATGATGATCAAGCAAAAGAGATAAAAGAAGAGATCCAGCAAAGAGAAAAAATGAGAGCAGCATCACAGAAACTAAGGCAGGAGAGAATATCCAAGAGAACAGGGTAGTTGATAGTGTCAAAAGCTACACAGAGATCAGGAGAGAAGAGGAAATAGAAGAAAGACCTATGGATTTAGCAATTTTGAAATTCTGGTCATCTTGGAAGGATTAATTTCTTTGGTGGGGTGGGGTTGGACTACAAGTGAGTGGGAAATGAATAAGTGGAGGCAAGGAATATTTGTGCTTTGAAAGGGAGAAGGGACATAAAAAAGATAGCTTTGGGGAATGACAGAATCAAGGGAAGATTTCTTTTTTTTTTTAAATCCTTACCTTCCATCTTGGAGTCAATACTGTGTATTGGCTCCAAGGCAGAAGAGTGGTAAGAGCTAGGCAATGGGGGTTAAGTGACTTGCCCAGGGTCACACAGCTAGGAAGTGTCTGAGGTCACATTTGAACCCAGGACCTCCTGTCTCTAAGCCTGACTCTCAATCCAAGGGGAATATTTCTCAAGGGTAGGGCAGATCTAGGAATGACAGTGGACCATATGAAGGATACAAATGGATATGGAGATATTGAAGATGAGAGATAGAGGAACCTCAGAAGGGGTAAACTCCCAGAGAAGACAAAGCGGTGTAGTATCAATAGCACAAGAAGAAAGGATGAAGACTACCTTTTCATCAGAAACCAGAGCAATGGAGGAGAAAGTGGGAAGAGTAATAGAAAAAATTTCTAATTTAATTTTTATAAGCAAAAATCCACCTTCTCCCCCACCTAACACTCTACCGAGAAGGAAAAAAACAAAACAAAACTTTGTTACATATTTGTTTAATCAAGCAAAACCAACTCCCCCATTGCCCATGTCAAAAAAAAAAAAAGTCTCACTGCACTCTGAGTCTAACATCTTTCTATCAAGGAGGCAAATAGGATGCTTCATTATGAGTCTTCTAGAACTGTGTTTGGCCATTGTGCTGTTCAGAGTTTCAATGTTTTTCACAGTCATTTGTCTTTGCAATGTTGTTATAATAGGAATTGTTCTTCTGTTTCAGCTCACTTCCCTCTGTATCAGTTCATAGAAATCGTCCTAGGTTTTTCTGAAACAATCCCCTGATGAGGTAGAATTTTAATCTGTGGATTTGGGGAGCATAGGAAATAATGAGGTTGATGACCTTTGAGGAGCACAGGGAACACAGGGCTGATGACCTTTCATGTTACAATATTTTAATTTCAGTAAAAATGATGAAAGATGAAGCTCTGTGATGAAGGAGTGGGGAGGTGGGGAGATGTAGGGTGGGAGATCTGAGAAGGTTTGGAATAATTGTAGGGAATGTGATAGTCAATTATGAAGGAAGAATTAAAGGCTGTACTAATAGATAATCTTCCTTACAGAGATGTCCAACAGGTAGGTAAGCATTGATTGTTTGCTGACATTATACCAGCTAGATAAAAACCACCAGATATGTCTATGTTCACATACATACATATATTTCCTCTCCTTAGTGTCTTTACTTGATAAATGTGAAACTTTGAGAGGAGTATCTATGCTTACATATATGCATTTAAAACTCACCAAATAACCAAAATATGTTTATAAAGTGATATTTTACACATTTTGTATTTAGTATCACTGCTAAATGGGCAGAATTGTGAAATATTTCTTCATAGCTTCCTTTCCAGCTCTAAAATTCTATTACTCTAATCTGATAATTTATAATACATTAATCTGTGAGGGCTAGAGGACACTTCCTCTCCCTTGAACTCACTCCTATATGCCCAGGTAACCTGCATTTTGATAGCAACCTCCTAGAAACATCTACCCTAAACCACCCCATTCTCTTTGTAGTTAGGGCCATGCCAGTCTCCACTGCTCTCTGACTCTGACTCTGTCTGTCTGTCTGTTTGTCTCTCTTATCTTACTACCCTCCTACACAACTCAATCCTGCACATTTTTTACTTGAATTAAGAGCTTACCCACACAAAGATCTTTTTAGCTTTTAACATATTTAATAATTTATTATTTATATCATATTTTTGGAAATTTAGCCTTCAGATCATATCTCTGCATTTTTTCTTTCCAATTTGCACCTACCTGACATAGTTTATGCTACCATCCACTGATGCTGTTACGGCAAGATTTCTATTTTTAACACTTTTTTCATAGCCTTAATGAACTTCTAGGCTTCATTTACTCAAGAAGACTTCTGTCACCCTTTTTTTATTTTCCTACTCCTAGAAATACAAGTCATTTATTTCACTAATGTAATTTTCTCAAATGGAATTTAGGTTGACGTTTTTGTTTCTATGTTTTTTTCAGAAACTCTCCTATTTTATTATTATTTTAATTTGAATAACAAATTTCCACATAATTTTTCCAAAGTTATGATTTTCTTTTTTAAGAATATATTTTTATTCCCATATTTTGAGTTCTTTTTACATCATCTATATTTTCCCACTACGTCCCTACTCTCATCTCTTCCCAAAGAGCTATACCTTATAATAAAGAACAAAAAAGGAAATATCATAAAAAATTCAACAAAACTAAACATTTTAAAGTATTTTGAGAATATATGCAGTATTTCATATCCAGTCCCCCCACTTCTCCAAAGAAGAAAGTTGAGGTATTATCTTATATCTCTTCTGTAGAGTCAAGCTTAGTTATTATATTTTTAAAGCATTCTGTTCAATTGTTTTGTTATTGTTCCTTATATTTACAAGTGTTTAGTCACTTTATATCATTTTCCTAGTTCTACTTCATTTTGCCTCAGTTCGTATAAGGTTTTTAATGCTTTTCTGTATTCATCATGTTCATTGTTTCCTAAGGCACAATTATATTCCACTACAATGATTTGCCATGATTTATTTAGCCATTCCCCAAATGATGAGCATCTATCTGTTTCTTATTTTTTGCTACTCTAAATATGTTCCTCTAAACATTTTGGTCTTTATTAAATACAGGCGGTTTCTTCTTTTCTGTCAGTGACAAATTTGGGGTATAGACCTACCAGTTGATTCTCTTATTTAAAGGATATGGTATTTTAATCACTTTGCCTAATTTTAAATTGCTTTCCAGAACTGTTGTACCAATTCACAGTTCCAGCATTATTGTGCTATCTTTGTATAACCCCTCCAACGTGGATTATTTTCAGCTTTTATGATCTTTTCTGGGTATGAAATGAAACCTCAGGGTTATTTTGATTTGCATTTCTCTTTATTATTAGTGATCTGGATCATTCTTTCATATTGTTGTTAATAATTTGCAATTCATCTTTTGAGAAATGTTTTTACACATTCTTTGACCATTCATCTACTACTGAGGAATAGCTTTTGGTCTTGTATATTTCCAGCATATATGTATATATGTATATGTGTATGTATATGTATTAGTGATATACTTTTTAAGAAAACATTTGCCCTTTAGTATACTATTAGCTGAATTTTCTCATATTTAGAAATTTTTGCCCTTTTTAATTTCATCATTATGTTATTCCCTAAGGATTTTACCCTTTATTAAGTAGTCAAAACTAATTATGCAACAACTATTGTCAGCAAACAGATGCTTATTTCTTTGATATAGCCTGCAGAATTTAGCATAGTTATCACATAATAGCCATTCAACAAATAATTGTTGACTCAGTAAGTACATATTGAGTGCCTACTATGCGTGAGGCACTCACCAAAGTGAGAGAGCTTCACAGTAACATGATTTATTATTTGGACCTTAGCTATATGGTGGAACTAATTGGAGGGTTTGGGCATTGTCGTAGAGTAGAATTGGGCAGTGCTGTAGAGTAGAAAGGATATTGGATTTGGAGTCAGAAGCCCTGAAACCTCCCTGGGTAAGGTGGTTTGATATCCTTGGCCTCAGTTTTCTTCTCTGAAAAAGCAGAACATCAAACTAAAAAGTTCTTTTCTTGTCTAAATTTATGATCCTGTGATCTGACTTCAAATCCTGACTCCACCACTTATTTCCCATGTGACTAAGCAATCATTCCACTTCAGAGAAGGGGCTAGATTCAACAGGTACTCTTTATAATTTCTACCCATTCTACAGCCATGATCCTATGTTTCCCCTCAATGGGACACATGAAATGATTCGTTTACCTGGCTATTTAGTTCAATATTATCCTACTAAAGAGATACTCCTGTATCTCTGAACGTAGTTCTTACCTCCCACTTTCATACTTAAAGAATCCATGATGTCTTGAATGTAGGCGTGTCCTTCAATGATGAAAATCACTATGTGGCCAACCTGGTGATGAGTCCCTCCTCCTTAGCTAGACTGGTTTCCAGATAACAGACATGTAAAGGAGGAGAATGCTTCCCCCATACCACTGGTTTCCTTTATCCCCAGGCAATGTGTACTTTTTAAACTGATCTTCTGGAAATGGGAATTCCCTCATTCTAACAGTACCAGACCTGGATTCAAGGTCTTCTACACTCATTTTAAGACTTCTGGGAGCTGACACTCTGCTGGAAGAGCTTAACAGTGTCCCTTGTCACCTTTGTACCAGGCTGAGGATCTGAGGATGGGGCAAAAGCTTGGGTATATTTAGAAAGAACATAAGAAAGAGTTGTTAAACCAATGAATTAAGAAATACCAAGATTTTTGGTGTCAACAAAAATCATTCCAGAGTAAAGGAATGAGCCATTTGTTAGATGGCTCAAAATTCCTGGTAAACCAAGTGCTTAAATGCAGAGTTATAAAGACTGTCCCTGATGGCATTTTATCTTGAACAATGAGAACACAAACTTATTTATACAGTTGTAGTGTTTGCTGGCATTAGCAAAGGAGGCTTTTATGTTGCTTAGTTGTCATGAATCGGAGTGTTATGAGAAATGCCTGGCGCCACAGCCCAGATTCATGAGATCAGTACCATATTTGGCAGAAGCCAGTGAAGCAGCCAGCTGGCATACACATGGCTGTCTCTAGTGCAGGAATGAACCCAAATGGACCAATAGTAGATACAGCTCACCAGCTGGCTGTCCTGATCTAACTTGTCAGACCCCTGTGAATTTTATCACAAATTCCTTAAAAATAAAGGGTTTAGATATAGATGACCTCTCAGGTATATTCTAGCTCTAAGACTATATTTTTTTCCCTTTCCTTTTAACACTGCTTCTCTTGTTCGTCTAGAGAAATAGGAATTGATGCACCAATTCATCCTTAATTTCCTTAAAAGGTTCTTCTTTTCAGGAAAGGCACCCTGAGGGAGAAGAAGGAAGTGGTATGTTCTGGTGACTTAAACTATTACTTTCACCTCAACCATCAACTCCTTTAAACCTAGATGGAGGCAGACCCTGAACTCAAGATCTCTAGGAATAGCAGTGTTCCCCCCCACCACCACCACACACACACCCAGACTACTGGCTCTGCTCCAGCTTAGCCCTCCCAGCCATCACAGAGAGAAGCAACCCCTTTGGAGAAGGGATTCACCTTGTAACATCCAACAGCTTTGTAACCATACCAACTGCTAACCAATTGCCACAGGTGAGCAAATAACTCCAAGGAATGGCATTTTCCCCTGGATCACAGTCCCCACAGCCACAATTCCAGCAAAACAACCTCTGTGGAGATGAAACCAGGCAACTGAAGTTAATGCTTCACCTCCTCAACAGGTACAGCTACCAAAGATCCAAAGTCCTCAAACCAAAGCGATTGACACTGTTGGTTCTACACCAGAAACAAGTATAATCTGATAAGTGGAAATCACATTGAATAAGGTGCTTTACTATTTGCACCCTAAGGACAAGGGGGCCTTCCTATCTAATTTGCTACTGAAAGCTCTGTGTTGTTTCCTCCATTAGAAGTTGAGATTCTTGAGAACAGACAGTTTCCAGTTGTATCCCCATTGCCCTGCACATTGTAAAAGCTTAGTAAATAAATACTTTGTTCATTCATTAGTTTGTTCATTCATTAATTTATTCATTCTCAAGTCAGCAAGCATTTATTATGTACAATCTATGTGCTTCGCACAGTGCTAAGTGCTGGGCATATAAATATAAGGGGAAAAAAAAGATGGTCCCAGATCTCAAAGACTTTCCGTTCTAATGGGAGAAGAGAACACTTGTTCAAAAGAACTTGTTCAATGAGTAATATGGAAATGTGTTTTGCATGATGATGCTTGTATAACCCAGATCAAATTGTTTACCATCCCTGGGAGAAGGGACCAGAGGGAGGGAGGGAGATGATTTGGATCTTATAATTTCAGAAAATGTGTGTGGAAAATTAAATTGTTATTACATGTAATTGGGAAAACAAAGTATCTTTTTTAAAAAAAATGGGGGGAGTGGGTGCAAAGAAAAGCAAAACGAAAATAGTCCCTGGCCTCAAGGAGCTGACATTCTATTGAGGCTAAGGAAGATAAGACACATATTCAGGTAGGCATGTGAATATCCAAGGAGGGAGATGAAATCAGGCTTCTGATAGGAGGTGGCAACATAGAATTCTTTCTCCTCCTCATTCTGCTTCTGTGTGGACTTTGGCATCATAACTCAGCTGCCTTTGTGCCCTGGAACCTCTTTCAAGTCCTGATTCCTTCTCACTCTGGAATATCCCCCTACCAGGCTGACCCCTTTCTCCCACTGCAGAATTACTTCCAGAAGCTCTATTATGGGGCCGGCCCAATCCAGCTCTGCTTCACTCCTCTCCCAGCTGTGTTTCTAGCTCTCTGCTCTTTACCACTATGAGCCTCCTGAGTAATTTCTCTCCTCCCCTCCCCTTCCTTAGCCTCAATAGAATGTCAGCTCCTTGAGGCCAGGGGCTATTTTCATTTTGCCTTTCTTTGCACCCAGGTCTTCAGCATAGTAGGTACTTTATAAACATTTATGAAATTGAACTGGTTAAAGGCTAGAAAGGAAGGAGAATAAAAAGAAAGACAAAATGTGCAGAAATTCTTCCATATCTGCATGATCATAATTCAGGTATATGCCGATCTATATACTCCTAGAAGAAACTAAACTTTGGGGTTTTTGAATGAAAATTGACCCTCTGAAGGAAACAGAACCTTCTTCATGCCTTCAGTCACACCACTATAATCAGCAAGGATTAATGATTAAAGAAAATATGAAATTTTAAATTCATTAAATTAAAGAAAATATATTGGTTTTGGAAAGAACCTTTGATATTATATAACCTCAATTTATACATTAAAAAAAACTGAGTCCCAGAGAGAAAAGTGACTTATCTAAGGTCACACCAGCAGAAATGGGTACAAACATTTTCAATTTTTTTTCCCCCAAGCTTTACTTGCAAAGCTAAGAGAGTTAGATTATACAGCAAATAGAGAACACTTGATCTGAGTCCAAATGCAGCTTCAGATACTTCTTAGTCTTGTGACCCTGGACAAGTCACTTAAATTTTGTCTGCCTCAGTTTCCTCAAGTATAAAATGGGATGAGCAATAATATGGAATTAAGTCTTAATCAGTGATACATGTAAAATCCAGTGGAATTGTGCATCAGCTAAGGGGGAGTTAGGAGGGCTTGGGGAGAGGGAAAGAAAATAAAACATGTAACTATGGGAAAATATTCAAAATAAAAATATAATAATAAAATAATAAAATGGGGATGAGGAAAACATCTAGCCTGGACCTCCAAAGACGCAGGGTTCCTGCCATCCCCCAAAGATGACATGATAAGGGGAGTCCACCGTGAGAAGTCCACAGACATTTAAGAGAGGCTTGAGGTTCATTTTAGTAAGCTATTACGCTAGCTGGGAAAACCGCCGTACTTGTGACATGTTAACTATTCCCTGGTGAGTCCAAAAGAGAAGAGTGTAGGGATATCCAATGGGTGGAGCACAGAGCCTTGGGCAGGTAATGAGAGGGAGGACACGTGCCATTTTTCCTGGGGGAATCTGTGGGGAAGTCACAGTTCCACATTTAGTCTTACATTGGTTAAAAAAAAAAAAAAGTGTTAGATTTGGAGTCAAGAGGTCTGAGTTCAAATTTGGACTTAAAAACCAGGCACAAGACCACAAGCAAGTCATCAATGATGCCTCAGTTTCCTTATTTTGTCTAATTCACTTATTATGTTTAATTCACAAGACTAGTGCAAGAAAAGTGCTTTGAAATCCTGGAAGCACTACATAAATGTGAGTTACCATCATCATCATTATTGTTATATGCCAATCGACAAGTAAGCAAGCACATACCTCCTGAGGACTGAATGCTGCATGTGTGTATTGTGTTGCAAATACGCAGAATGTTTCAAATAAATGTAGGTGCTCTTATGATTAATAAAATACAATTCACTTAAAATTGCTATCGACCTCAGCATTTTGCTTTCATGATTTTCTCAGTCGAGGAATGTTAATAAAAGGACTATTATGATGTGGGGATTTGATAAAATTTTTGATGTTTTAAAAGGATTCTTCAGACTCAAACAGATTAGGAAGCACTGGATCAACTGGTATTTTCACAGAGGAAGAATTAGCCTCAGGGATGGGTAGATGGCTCAGTAGATAGTCTGGCCTGAAGATGGGAAGTCCTGGGTTCAAATTTGGTTTCAGATCCTTCCTGGCTATATAACGGTGGGCAAATCACTTAACCCCAATTGCCCTAGCTCTTACTGCTCTTCTACTTTGGGACTGATATATAGTATCAGTTGTAAGACAGAAGTTAAGGATAAAAAAAGGAAAAAAAAAGAATTAGGCTCAGAGAAATTATGTAACTAACCCTGAGTCAGACAAGCACAAAAGCTTTAATGTGAACCAGCATCTTTCCTTCCTTTTCACTCCTCTGTGGGGAAATTGTGAAAGACAAGATTGGAAATCTAGATTGGGGCCAGATTGTAAATGGCTTTTAAGACCAAGCTGAGGAAGGAAGGACGTAGGTATTAAGTGCCTACTATGTGCCAGGGACTGGCTGTTATTATCGCCATTTTATAGTTGAAGAAACTGAGGTCAATAGAGGGTAAGTGGCTTGCCAGCAGTCACACAGCCAGGAAATTCAGGTCTTCCTGACTCCAAGACCAGGAAGGAGTCTGCACATTATCTTGCAATAGAAATGTAATTATAATTGTGATGGGGAATACGGTTTTTGAGCCGGGGAGTGACATTATGAAAATAGGAAAAGTAGTCTTCAGATATTGACCTGCCTAAAAGGCAGGCAGTTGGATCAGGCATTCTTTCTCCTTTCTGGATTTATTATTCTTTGATTCTAGATTAGGATTGAGCTTTACACTAAAACCATTAGTGAGGTGGGCACACACACACACACACACACACACACACACACGCAAATAATCTCACTCCCTTTGCAGTCTGTTAGTATTCTCCATGTGTTGCTGAGATTAGCAGTTTTATCAAGATAATAGTTTTCACATTTGCCCTCTGCATAGCACAACAGTTCAAATCACAATAATTACTGTTTTGAAATGTTCCCGGTTTGTACTATATATATATTTTTTTTTTCTTCTCATTTGCAGCATTGAATTAAGTTCTGAATTTATGTCAGCCACGAATCCACTTGAAGGGTTCTGTGCTTCCAACCACCTCGCAGGGCTGTTGAGAGAAAAGGCGATTTGGAAACTACAAAGAACTTTTAAAATGGGAGCTTTTACTGTGATTTAGCCTTTATTCCCTAATTCAACTGATGTTCTTAGCAAAGGGGATGTCAGTGAAATCATGCACAGAGCTGGACTGAAGCAAAAGCAGACCATAAATTCAATCTGGATCATTAATCAGTAAAAGAGGCCATGGAGGGTATGAGGGTAGGGGGGCAAGATGGTAGAGAAAAGACAGCAACGCCCGTGCGCTCTCTCCAATCTCCCTCCAAACAATGTTAAAACAATGCCTCAAAAGGAAACCTGGAGCAGCAGAAGCAACTAGAAGACAAGGTAAAACAATTTTCTAACTCAAAGCAACTTAGAAGGCCAGCAGAAAAGATTTGTCACTTCATGGCAAAAGTCAAGCACAGGTCATTCCCTGGTAAGCTAGCAGTAGACCTTGGGGGGCAGGGTGACTGAACTGATAGCAGTGGCTTCTGGGACTCTTAGTCCACACATGTTAAGCAGGTTGGACCACTGGTCAGAAGGAAATTCCAGGAGATCCTTTCCTGACATTGAGTGCAGGATTCCGTTGCATGGAACCCATCCATGGTTCCAGGTCACAGTCCCAGGATGAGGAGGAGCACTACAGCACATAGTTTGACTATAGGGTAATGGAAACCCTGGTCCTGGTTCCAGGAAGGAAAAGAGAATTGGTGATTACACATAGACCAGAGCTTGATCAAGAGAGCAGTGACCACACCTAGCAGACTGGCTAAAATGACAGCAGGGGAGAGTAATGAATGTTGGAGGGTACGTGGCAAAATTGGGACTTTAATGCATTGCTGGTGGAGTTGTGAACTGATCCAACCATTCTGGATGGCAATTTGGAACTATGCCCAAAGAGAGCTAAAAGAATGCCTGCCCTTTGATCCAGCCATACCATTGCTGGGTTTATACCCCAAGGAGATCATAGGGAAAAAGACATGTACAAAAATATTTATAGCTGCACTCTTTGTGATCACAAAAAACTGGAAAATGAGGGAATGCCCTTCAATTGGGGAATGGCTGAACAAAATGTGGTATATGCTGGTGATGGAATACTATTGTGCTATAAGGAATGATAAACTGGAGGAATTCCATGTGAACTGGAAAGACCTCCAGGAATTGATGCAGAGTGAAAGGAGCAGAGCCAGAAGAACATTGTACACAGAGACTGATACACTGTGGTAAAATCGAATGTAATGGACTTCTGTACTAGCAGCAATGCAATGACCCAGGACAATTCTGAGGGATTTATGGAAAAGAACGCTACCCACATTCAGAGGAAGAACTACAGGAGTGGAAACACAGAAGAAAAACAACTGCTTGAACACATGGTTGATGCGGACATGATTTGGGATGTAGACTCTAAACAACCACCTTAGTACAATTATCAATAATATGGAAATAGGTCTTGATCGATGACACATAAAGAAACCAGTGGAAATGTGCATTGGCTATAGGGAGGGAGAATGTTGGGGGGGAGAGAGTAAGAACATGAATCATGTAACCATGGAAAATTTTTTTCTAAAATTAAAAAAAAAGAGAGAGCAATGACCACATCTCTCTTTCGTTCATACCAGAAAAGACAAAATCTGAATAGGAAATTTGATTTTCCAACACAAAACTCAAAAGAAGCATTAAAAAAGTAAACAGGAAAGAGAAATCATAAGGAGTTCAATAAGGTTAAACTTTTTTATTTTATATTTTATTTTATATTATTATATTTATTAAGGCAGTTAGTAGAAGTATGCATAGACAGAGAGCACAGGAGTGAGTTGACTATGATGATAGGAAAAAATAAAATTAAGGGATGGGAAAGAGAGATGTACTGAGAGAAGGAGGAAGGAAGAGTTAGAATGGGGTAAATTACCTCACATAAAAGAGGTACAGAAAGAACTTTTATAGTAGAGAGGAAAATGAAGGGAAGGCTACACTTGAACTTTACTCTCATCAGAATTGGCTCAAAGAGTCAATACACAACATACACACTCAGTTAGTTATAGAAGTCTATTTCACCCTTCAGAGAAGTAGGCAGAAAGGGGGTAAGAGAAAGGAAGAATGGATTAGTGGAAGCCATGGTCAGAAGCAAAACACTTTTGTGGAGGAACAGAGGGAAAAGAGAGAGAGAGAGAGAGGATAAAGAGGGGTGAGTAGGATGTAGGGAAATGAATAGTTAGTAATCATAACTGTCAATGTGAATGGGTTGAGCCCACCCATGAAAAGAAAGTGGACAGCAGAGTGGATTAAAAACAAGAATCCTACAATATGTTGTTTACAAGAAGCATACTTGAAGCAGAGAAACACAGAATAAAGATAAGGGGCTAGAGTACTGAAGTTTAAAAAAAAGCAGGATTAGCAATCATAATTTCAGACAAAGCAAAAACAAAAATATGTCTAATTCAAGGAGATAAGCAAGGAAACAACATTTTACTGAAAGGGATCATAAGCAATGAAGTAATATCAATAATAAGCATATATGCACTAAATGGTATAGCACCCAAATTCTTAAAGGAAAAGGTAAATGAGGTATAGGCAGGAAAAGGCAGTAAAACTATACTAGTGAGGAAGCTCAACTTTTTCACCTCAGAACCAAATAAATCTAGTAAAGAATTAAGAAAGAAGTTAAGGAGATGAATAGAATTTTAGAAAGGTTATATATAACATACCTCAAGAGAAAACTAAATGGGAATAGAAAGGAATACACCTTTTTCTCAGCAGTATCTGATACCTACACAAAAAAATTGACAAGGTATTAGGATATAAAAACTTCACAATTAAATGTAGAAAAGTAGACACATTAAATGTATCCTTTTTAGATCATAATGTAATAAAAATTAAATTCAATAAAAAACCAAAGAAAGATAGATTAAAAATTAATTCAATACTATATTAGATAGCATAACAAAATTTATGGGATGCAAACAAACAGTATTGAGGGGAAATATTCTATCTTAAAATGCTCACATAAATAAAAAGGGAAATAGAGCAATAAATTGGGCATGCAACTAAAAAATTTAGAAAAAGGACAAACTAAAAATCTCCAATTAACAAACCTATAATATAGGCTAATAATATGACAATAAAGGAAAATGATAAATGTTGGAGCAGATGGGGCAAAATTGAGACACTAATGCATTATTGGTAGAGTTGTGAATTGATCTTACCATTCTGGAGAGCAATATGGACCTACATACAAAGGATTATAAAACTGTAAATTAACTTTGATCCAATAATATCACTAGTTCCATACACCAAAGAGATAAAAAAAAAAGTAAGTGAGGGAGGTGGGGAAGGAGGGAAGAAAAAGGACCTATTTGTACAAAAAGGTTTGTAACATCTCTTTTTATGGAGGCAAAGAATTGGATACTGAGGAGATGTTCTTCAACTGAGGAATGATTGAACCAATTGTGGTATATTATTGCAATAGAATACCATCTGCCATAAGAAATGATGAGCACAATAGTTTCAGAAAAACTTGGAAAAACCGATATGAATTGGTGTAGAACAAAGTGAGCAGAACCAGGAGAACATTGTATACAGTGACACCAATATTGTATGATGATCAACTATAAAAGACTTAGCTAATCTGAACAATCCAAAGATGCAATAATATCATAAAGACAAACTTTGAAAGACTTAGCAACTCTGATCAACACAATGATCAACCACAGTCCCAGGGGATTCTAAAGGAAAAATGATAAAAAATGAAGGATTCCATGGAGTTTGAGACACATTTTAGATGTGGGGGCAATGAAGGATTTATTAATTTTTGCTTGACTGTACATGTTTTTTGGGCAGATAGATGGTGCTGTACATAGAGTGCTGGACCTGAAGTTAGGAAAACTCAGTTTCCTCAGTTTAAATCTGGCCTTTTGACACTCATTGGCTGTTTGATCCTGGGCAAATCTCTTAACCCTGTTTGCCTCACTTTCGTTATCTGTAAAATGATCTGAAGAAGAAAATGGCAAACCACTCCAGTATCTCTGTCAAGAAAACCTCAAGTGGAATCACAAAGAATCAGACATGACCGATGACTAAATGACAATAACACATATTTGTAATAGAGATTTCATTTTTTTTTTTTTTTTGCTTTTTGGAGGAAGAGGGGAAAGAGAGAATTTGGATCTGAAATACATATGAATTTTTTTAAAAGAATATTTGAAGGTAGCTGAGTTAAAATCAGCTAGGTAGAGTCATGCAGAATAGTAAAGGGTTCAGAAGAAAAGAAGCAGTTAATGGAAGAGAAAATGGAAACTGATTTTAGCTCAGGTGTCTGGACCTAGTGGTACAGCCTTGCTTAGGGAATGAAAAGAAATCTTCATGGTTATTGGCTGAGAGATGTGAGCTAAGGAGATTACAGGAAGGCTATTGGTTGAGAATTGTAATTAGAGAGAACTATAACCTTCCATTAAAAGAGCTTAAACTTGTTTTATATATAGCTCTTGTCTGAGAAGCCTGGCTCAGCTGCTGGCTGAGAATTGTAGTTGGCCCCCCAAATGAAATACTTGCTAATCTCAGCACCACTGATGAATTTTAGGTGGCTCTATTGATAGCACTTCAACTAGGACAATAGCTGAGCCACAGAAAGAAACTAAAGCGGGAGACTCACAGGATTTACTGAAATCAGCTCAATAGCCCTTGGATCACCCATTGGAAGAGGGTGGATGTGGTTGAAAGAGCTGTGACCACAGCACCCCTAGTGGATGTTGTTTCAGACAATGATATAATTCTGGAAACAGAGGGGATGATGAGATGGAGTTGATATTTGAGAGCAGCATCTAGCACAGAGAAGCTCATTGATAGCAGTAGAAGCCCAGAGGTGCTTCCATTTATGCATGTGCTTTGGTTACACAAGTCTCTTCATGTAGGTCCACCCATGTTCCCCATATGTGAATGCCTGATACATACTTCCTGTAATGGTCCAATTTTTCAAATGCATGCTTATGGAAAAATAAGTTTAAGGTTCATGAGTGAAATGTTCTGTTATTTTATTTGCTTTTCTATTTAAAATGCCTTTTGTTATGAACTGAGTGTGCCATGGGGATGATTGGTAAAACTAAGATGTTGGGGCAAGGGGAGCTCACTAGCAATGGTTTGGAGAGGATTCTGACCCACAAAATACATAGGACCCGGAATTGCTAAAAAAAAGGAGGCAGAGTGAGAAATCCCCAATCTAGGAACTAGCTTCGGAGAAAGGTATTGACAATTAGAGCTACCTAAAAATGGAACTGGATCCTCCTTACTAGGGATTTTCAAGCAAAGACTGGACTTGAGAAGTTGTAGAGGGGATTCTTTCTCAGGTATGAGTTGGATCAGTTGGTCACTGAGAATCCTTCCAACTCTAAAATTTTGAGATTTACAAGAGATTTCTGGTGGGGGGGGGGGGAGGGAGCACAACAGAATGCCTTTAAATAGCAAATTTCCTTAATGAAATAAAATGATTCAATGTATAGGAGCACAACTATTGTCTGAAAATAATATTTGCCTATATAAAGCCAGTTCATTATTAACTAGTTCTTTATTAAGTAGTTATCTAGGTCAGCTTTGGAGAAAAGCAACCCTGATCATTTATAGCCTCTGATGATCCTTTGACTACCTTCCTCCAAACCTTTTTATTAAAAAATAATCAAATTATTTGAATTTAATTTTTTATTTCCCTTGTCCACCCTCTAGTGGAGATGCTAATGAGCAGTGAAATAGCCAAAAAGGTAGGGTGACAAAGGGAAGACCAATAATGCTTCCCCAGGATTTTCAAGCAGGATCATCTGACTCAGAAAGAGTCAGGGTAGACAGACGAGGGCAGATGGTGGTACCCTGGGCACATACTGTGCATGTATTTAATAACTGTTTAAAGGACTATGTCCTGATTAATTGTTTACTCTATAACATAAGACAAAAAAAAATTGAAAAAGGGATCTGGTCTGGGGAAATCCCTACCCCATTCTCCCAAGTCAATAGAGTTTTAGGCAAATAGAAAAAAAATATAAAAGTAGATTTTCAGCTAGTTTGTGGGAGAGATATTCAGTCATCTTTGTAATCACTATTTGAGAACCACATGGCCACTCTGAGCCCTGAAGATTCCAGTCTAATAGAACATTGTATTACCTAAATTAAGTCTTAGAAACAATCACAGAATCGAGAGCATTTTCTCTGAGGCATACCGCCTGAATACAAACTTTATTCTTGAGTTTGGAAGATAATAACCCAGGGATAAATGTGGATAGGGTGCTTTAGGTCATATTTTTGAAGATGACCCACTGAAGTCTATTTGCTGATTTGAGGAGATGTTATCAAATACAAGAAGCTGATTGTAGGTGAATATTTTCAACTATGCAGAATCCCCAAAATGAACCAGATAAAGACAACATAAAAGTTAATTTTTCTCCTCCTCTCTGCCTGTCCAATGCACAGGAATTCACTCAGCTCCTAAGACTAAAAGCTGTAAGAGATGGGAGCTTATCTAGTCCAAGGCTTTCATTTTACAGATAAAGAATCCAAGACCCCGAAAAGAGATATGACTTGGCCAAAGTGATACAGATAATAAGTTGCCGATAGAAAATAGACCCGGGATTTCATTGGTATGGGAACTCTTGGGTGAGGAAGGTGGCACCATTGCTACAACTTAGTTTTAGAATATTGCTAAATGCACTGAGCAGCTCAAGGACTTGTCCAGAGTCACTCAGTATGTGTCAGAGAGAATGAAATCTAGTTTGTGGCCCAATACCCTGAAATGATGATTTTTCTTTGCATTTATTTACCCTATATTCAATTCTAAGTCTTTTCCTCTGGTTACAGCACTCAAGAGTGCCATATTATATATTAGTAAGATGAAAAAAGAAAAGAAGAGTTTATAGATGAAATGTGTTATTCATAAATAATCAAATATTGCTAAATGAATATAGCCATCTTGCCTTTGCTGAATTACATTAGAGACAGGGATTATATAGTATAGATAGTACTAGTTAAAAAAAAAAAAAGTTTGAGGCATCACCAGGTCTAGAGCCTGGAGATTGTGGGTTCAAATCTAGTCTCAGATACTTCCTAGGTGTGTGACCCTGGGCAAGTCACTTAATCCCCATTGCCTAACCCTTCTTGCTCTTCTGTCTCGGAACAGATACTTAGTGTTGATTCTAAGACAAGGAAAAAAAAAAAAAAAACCTCAAGCACCACTTTTTACATGAGTCCTTTCCTGGTTCCTCTCATTGCTAATGCTTTCCTGCTAATGTTGGCTTATACATGTTTTGTATCAATCTATAGATGTGTATATTTTTCTCCCATAAGCTGTTTGAAAGCAGGTGCTTTAACTTTCTTCTTTGTATCATTGGTTTATTGAGTAATTATGGTTTAGATAAGAGTCTTTTTTTCTCTCACATGAATCTTTGGCCCAATCTCTTAGTATTTTGGTTGGCAATGAGCTTTTTTTAAAAAAATAGACTGGACCCCCAAATTAAAAGTGAAGTCACTGTTCAGGTAGGAATAGAAATTCTGAGAACACAAAAATATACATTTATTTAAACTAGGGCTATAAAAAATGAAAAGTTCAAAACTTTTAGGGTGGTTTTTTTTTTCAAAAGCTCGTTGCCTACCAAGACACACAAAAGACTACATAGATTTAATTACAAAGCGCTCCTTAAAGAAATAAAGAATAACTTAAGAAATTGGAGGAATATTCAATGGTCATGGCTGGGTAGTGCTAACATAATTTAAATGACAATACTACCAAAATTATTTGTTTTTTTTATACTCTATCAATCAAATTATCAAAGAGATACTTTATGGAACTTGATAAAGTAATTTTTCATTTCATTTGAAAAAAATGAAAGCTCTATACTATCAAGAGAAATTATGGAAAAAGGCAGGGATGAAGTAGGAACAGCACTTTTTGGTTGCAAACTATATTATAAAGCAGTAGTCATCAAAACCAGCTGGTATTAGCTAAAAAATAGAAAGGTAAAGGAGAATGAGAAACAATGGACTTAATAATAATTAATAAACTAAAAAACATAAAGGACTCCCTAGAAAAGTTTTTGTCTATTTGACAAAAACTGCTGAAAAACTGGAGAGCAGTCTGAGAGGAATAAGGTTTAAATCAACACCCTACACCAGAGAGGTCAAACATGCAACCTGTATGTGACCCACAGTACTCCTAAGTGGGTCTTGAGCTAGATTAAAATGAAAATGGGGGAAAGTGAATGAAATAAATAAAAATATAATGAAACATAGATAATATTATACTTTAAGACCAAATCAATAGGTGATCTGCAGGGATTCTTCTGTAAGGTTCAGTAGCCTCTGTTTTTATTTGAATTTGACATCATATTCCATGAAGTATCATAAATGGATATGTGGCCATAATAGTAAAGATCATACTACAAAAAAATTAGAAAAGATATAGATGCTGTATCTCTTATAGCTATGGGTAGGAAATGTATTCTTAAATAAGGGATAGTGGCAATTACAAAATATACTAAACTTCTCAGGTGGAAGGGGTTTACTATCCAAGATATATAAACATTGAACATATGACATACACCTACAAACACATACATCTATATATATACAAATTCTCCAATATAAATGGTCAATAAGTATGATCAATTTTCAAAAGAATTACAAACTAGTAACAACCATATGAAAGAGTGCCCCAAATCTTTAATAATATGAAAAATGTAAATCAAAACTCCCTTGAGGTTTTGCCTCACACCTTGCAAATTGGCAATGATGACAAAAGATGGAAATAGTCATTGTTGAAAGAATTATAGGAAAGTAAGCACCCTGGTGCATTGTTGGTAGAGCTATGAAAAAATTTGAAGAGTAATTTGATATTATGCCAGTAGTGATTAAAATGTTCCTATTCTGGGCTTAGATCTTCCATTCCTGGGCTTTTACCCCAAGGAGGTTGCTGATAAGAAGAAAGTGTTCATAAACATCAAAATATTTGTAGCAGCACTTTTTATGATAGCAAAGAATTAGAATAAAAATAAATGCCCATTAATTAGTTAATAACCCATCAAAGGCTGAACAAATTATGATACATGAATGTAATGGAATATTACAAAACGATGAGTGTAATGAATACAGAGAAGCAAGGAAAAATCTGTATGAACCGATGCAGAATGAAGTAAGCAGAATCAAGAACAAAATATACATAGTAAATATAACAGTGTACATAGAAAGGACACACAGAGAAATATTCAAAAGTTGATACTGCAAAATTATAAAGAATAAGTATGACTTGAAAGAAGAGATATGAGATGACGCTTCCATCTTTGTACCAGACTTTTTTGATGTATTGATCAGGCATGCTGATTTTTTCTCCTTTTTTTTTTTTGTCTTTGAAAAAGATACTATCTGTCATATGGGATAGATTTCTGGAGGAGAAGGAATGATGGGGAAATAATGGGGGTTGTGAAACTTAAGAGAAGATATCAATAAAAGCTCATTTTTAAAAAGGCATCAATAGAAAAGTGTTCTTTAAAAAAAGAAAATTCTTGCTATTTGTTACCTGCAAAAAGAAAGAAATTCACAGGTACTTGGCAAAGTGAAAGCCACTTGATCTGTGGTGGTGCTTAAGAAGAAAACAAGGTCTCTGGGAAAGCTATCTCCCTTGTGGATTTTGTTTACTTTTTGTTATTTTGTGCATTTTCCCCATACTGACAAATTAATACAGTGTGTACAACACATAAGTGCTTCACAAAAGTTTGTTTAATCCATTGAACATGCTGATCTTTGGCAAAGGTGCATATTCCTCTTGTAAGTTTATATTCAATAAGGAGAGACTCACTAATTTAATCCAGAAAACATTAAGTACATACTATGGGCAAGGAGCTGGCGATTCAAAGGTAAAAATGAGTAAGCCTGACTTCAGAGATTATATATGTGTATACATATACAGCATTCTTACACTATATGTAATTTTATATATATTATATACAGCATAAATGCCAATGAATACAAAATAATCTGAAAAGGGACAGAGAATTTACAGCTGGTGAAAATCAAGACAGGCTACTAGGAGGCACCATTTGAACTGAGCATTGAAGGAAGCAAAGAATTGCAGGGGCACTGGCAAAGAGGCCATATGTTCCAGCCACATGCAAAGACATGGGATGAGAGACAGAATGCTGAATTCAGAGAAAGAGGAAATTCAGTTTGGCTCAAACCCAGAGTGTTTGAAAGGGAATAATAAGAAATAATACCAGAATGGAGAGTTAGAAGCCAGATTGTGGAGTACTTTAAATGCCAGGTGGAGGAGCTTGTATTTAATTCTAGAAGCCAAGAGGAATCATCCAAGATGAGGAAGTGACATGGTCAGACCTATGCTTTAGGGATGCTATTTTGGCAGCTGAGATAAGGAGAAAGGGGAGAAGGCTAGAAGGGGAAAGGTTGGAAGCAGAGAATGGAGAACAATTAAGTTGCCTTGGTAATAGTCTAAGCAAGAGGAAATGCCCTAGGGGTATAGTTGTGTCATTGGAGAGAAGATGAATACAGGAACAAGGCTGGGCAAATGATTCCCCGTGTAGTTTGAAGAAGAGGGAAGAGTTGGAAGATGACCGAAGTTGCCAACCTGAATAACTATTAGGGTGGTGGTGTCCTAACAGGCACATAGAAATCTGGAGAATTCTAGATTTAGGAGAGAAAATAATGAGTCCCATTTTGGACACTGAATTTGAGCTAGTAATGCAGTTTGCCTGGAAGATAGAATAGGTGAAAGGAAGTCTAGAATAAATCTAGAAAGGTAGGTTGGCTTTGAAATTCTAGCCAAGGATTTTATATTTCATCCAACAATTCTCAAGCTTTTCAGCCCCTTAATACCCCTAAATAAAAATCACTGATGACTCGAGAGCTTTTGTTGATGTGGGTTTTATATTTCCCTCTAAACCTGTGTATACATATAGATATATTGCTATTTAGCATATCAGACATTAAACTGATTTTTAAAAAAAATTAATGCATTTTAAGGTAACAATAACCTCATTACATGTTGATATAAATTACATATTTTACGAAAGATAACTATTTTCCAAAACAAAAAACATTTAGTGAGAAGAGTGGCATTGTTTTACATTTTTGTAAATCTCTTTAATGTCTGGCTCAATAGAAGACAGCTGGATTCTCATTTCTGATTCCACATTCAATCTGTTGTGATGTGTTGTTTTGATTGAAGTGTAGGAAAGAAAATCTGGCTTCGCACAGATATGTAGTTGAAAAAAGGAGGAGTATTTTAATAGTCTTTTCGGATAATTGTGGATATTTTTCTTTACTATTAAAACTGACAATTGGTAAATTCTTAAAGTCTGGTCACAATATGGAATCTGAAACTCTATGGATGAACTTGTTGAACTCTGTTACATTACAATCCACTGCTCTACCTTAACATTGGAACGGATCTTGCATTGATCATTTGGAAAGTATCAGTTCACTGAGTTAAGCATGGCTTCCAAATGGTGACATGTCATTATGCAATATCAAAAAAATCATGTTTGTTTATATCAACCCCTTTCCTCTCTACCCCATCTCATCAGCAAAGCCATGAAGTATTGGGAAGCTGTCAAGTTCACGGTGACAGATACAAGTTTTCCAAGACTCAAATTTTCATTGAAAGCTCCAGTTTTATCATTGGCAATGAACACTGTCAATTTTTTCCCTTTAAGTGACAGGCTGACTTCATTCATTTTTGAGAAACTGTTTGCCAAATGCCCAAACCTGAAGCATAATTTCTCAGTTATTCTTTCAGGCAACAATGGTGTTCCGTGGGGGGAAAAAGCACCTACCTAGTTCAACTCAGGAGGGAAGCAATCACACAAGTGCTTTTCCTTAACTATGGCACTTTGGTATGCAGGAGGTGTGCTTTTTGCATATTTCCTATTTAATCAAATAGAATATTAAAAAAAAGTTGTATACTCAAAGGTCAAGTTTTAATCAAATTAACAACTTTTATTGCTTCATCAAGGATATTCTCAAATGAAACTGGCATTTTATTTTATTTTCTGTGTGTGGCAGTGAAGAATACAATGACCACCAGTCCTTTGGTGCCATTGCTTTGATTTCTACTAAGTCATCAATTTTATCCAACATTGCTTTTTCACCATCATTGCAAATGTCAATCGAGTTGCTCCAGGGTAAATCATGAGATTCAAAAAACTCATCCAACATCTTGAATTTTTCAGCACCACTTGTATTTGTCGCCAAGTACTCACACAAAGTAAGAATCTTCTTCAGTGATGAGTTGATGATACCACATGAAGTCAAGCAAATTCTGTAGATTCATCCATTTGTAAGGCAAGAGTACAATTTTGTATACATGAACTCTTTGTCTTCTTATTTGCAGCTAAATCATTAATTCACAGATCATATAGTCTCTGGAAAACTCCACAGGACACTCAGGAGAGATGAGTGTGAAAAAAACAAATAGTACCTTGAAATCTTAATGAAAATAGTTGAAACTTTTTAGACTCCTTGAAAGAATTTCAGGGATTCCCAAACTACACTATGAGAGATAATAGGGAACCCCTGAAGATTTTCTGAGCAGAGGAGGGACATAATGAATTCCAAAATGCACACAATTGTGGAGGCAGGACTCTGGACAGAGCAGAAAAGAACATTTTAGGAAAAGAGGTACATTGTTTCAGGTTCACCGGTGTAAAAGAGGCATACTTTTTTGTAGCCTATTTTGTAGCCAAGGAAGCTCTCTTCACTCCCATGGTAGGACTGCAGAGTGCTTCCACATGGGGCAAACTGGGCATTCCCACCTGAATCCCCTTTGAGTTACCTCTGTTAAGATGACCTGGGCAGGTTCCAAAGCTCCATTAGATTGGAAATAAAAGGTTAGGATGTTAAATTCATCTTTTGTGGACTCACTTGGAAACATCCTAGTTACTGTAGTGGCAGACAGGATGATGAGGATAATTATGTATCTGTTCATGATTTTGATTTTTTGCTAGGCTCTTTCTTTTCTATTTCAATTTTTTTTTTGGTTCTGTCTTGTTTTGGTCTGTAATAATGATTTGGCTTCAGTGGGTTATTGGTTGAATTCCTGAGAATATTTTGAAGGTTGTATTTGTAGTATGGAGATCTTGAATCTGTCGGTTTATGAATGCTAATAAGCTTCTGATGTATTATTCTTGTTATTATTATTTAAAAGGTCATTTTAAAGTGAGGTTTGGAACTCCAGATGCACCTTGTTGGCACTACATTAGTGTTGATAACATCAAAACTGTAGAATACTGTAAGACAGCGCAGTCTACTCAAAAGAGATTGGGTCAAAAATTCATGAGGGAAAAAAAAAGGTTCTCCTCTAGACCATCATTACTCAAAAAACCAAGGATACAAAGAGAGTTAAAGCACCTGCTCTCAAACAGCTTTTATTCGATTAGAAGAAAAATAGACCCACCTATAGATTGATACAAAACACGTACAAGCCAACATTAGCAGGAAAGCATCAGCAATGAGAACCAGGAAAGGACTCATGTAAAAAGTGGTGCTTGAGCTTTTTTTTTTCTTTTTTTTTCCTTCTGTCTTAGAATCAATGCCAAGCATCTGTTCCAATTCTAAGACAAAAAAGTGGCAAGGATTAGGAAATTGTGGTCAAGGGACTTGCCCAGGGTCACATAGCTAGGAAGTACCTGAGGCCAAATTGAAACCCAGGTCCTCCAACTCTTGGCCTGGCTCTACCCACTGAGCCACCTCGCTGACTCTACTTTGGCTATCTTGAAGGATAGTTATTCTTAGAGGTAGAGGTAAAGAGGGGGTACAATCTTGTAATAAGACGAGCCAGTACAAACAAATGGAGTTAGGAGATGGAACTTTCTGGGTGAGGAATGAGGCAGATAGATCTAGGGCTAAAATCAGAGCTTTCGTGTAGAGGGGAAAAGCCCCAAATGGTGGAATGCAGACAGGTTGTGAAAAGCTGGACATGTCAAACAAGTATATATTTGCCCCTAGAAATAAGGGGGCATTATTGGAGTTTATTGAACGTGACTGTATTTGTGCTCTAAGAAAATCACTGGTTCTTACAAAGGACGGTTTAGATTTGGAAGAGATGAAGGTGACTGAGACCAAAGAAGAGGTCACTCAAATGGTGAGAAGTATCAAGGATTCTGGCTGTCGGGGAAGAGAGGCTGGGATGATGCTGTAGAATTGGAAAGGATAACCAAGACCTGGCAACCCATCCGAGGAGAGCGAGGAGCGAGGATGAGGCCAATACCGTCCTGTCTCCATCTCTCCAAGGGATCACCAAATCTTGTCATTTCTAATTCCATGATATCCTCCCGTGGAGCAAAGGAAAGAACCAGCATAGAAACAAAAACCCAACAGGGAGGAGCCGGGAGATGGTCAGCACACCAGAGGTCAAGATTACAGCCTGCAGTTGGACGGCCAATGGCTCTGGTAATTCACTAGAGAACAGGCTGGGTTGTATTTGGGGAAACTGCAGTTCCTTAGTGATCATCGGCTGTCCTCCGATCCAAAAAACACGACCTCAGCTGACACCAATATTCCTCCAGTTATTCTATAGGATTACAAATCACAGTGCACGGTGGGTTTCCTAAAGAGGCTGCAGGCTATTGAGTTATCCCTGAGAAGTGGTGTAAGATAGTAGGGAGCAGATATGACTAGAAAATGAAGTAGACCCGTCAGAGGGCACAAGGGAAGGGGAACAAGCCCGAGAACCTACCAGTCTCCATGGATGCTAAAAGAAGTAAATGAAGTTATCTTGGGGGTGGGGATGTGTAAGAGCTCTGAGAGAGCAGGGGCGAGAATTGTAAAGGCCAAGGGGCAGATATTAGTGACCTGCAGTACTGGAGGGAGTAATGACACCAAGATCATAGATTCATTCATGGAAGAATTAAAGCGAGTTACAGGCGTGGATCCCATGGAAATGAGATAGCAAGGTGAATAGGGTGGATCCATCACATTGTGCTGGTCTTGGCCAAAAGCAGAACTTAAGACATTTAAGCTATTTGGTCTTGAGAAAGTCAACTTTTCTCAGAGAATTTTTTACTCATCTGTAAAATGGGGGCAGCTATTCAAAGGATTAGGAGGCTCAAATGAGAAAGTGGTAAGGCATTTTCAAGTGTTAAAACACCATTTAAATGCCATTCTGATTTTTGGATAGGAGCAGAAGGTGAAAGGGTACAAGTAGCTCCGTGGCCAGTCAGCTCAGCAGAGGAGTGAAAGAGGGGCAAAGTTTCAGGGATGCTACTTGAGGATGAGGAGAGAGGGATGAATAAAGGGAGTCCCTTCGATCTGTAGCATCTGACAGGAGGGACTGTAAAAGGAGGAATGAGGGAGAAAGGAGATTGCCATAGAAAGGACTCCAAGGTGGCTGCTTTGGTGACCTAGGAGGGAGAGATTACAAGGGAAGATTAGTTCAATTTATGGCAGGAACAGAGGACTGGGCTGCAACTCAATGGATATGCTCTGGCTGTCTGAATTTGTTTTTCACACCTTCCCTTGGCTAGAGGAGGTAATTGAGTGCTTTGGTTTAAAAGACCTCCTGCTGGGTGCCAGGCTCCATGGGGAAGTAAAATAAACAAGACATAGTTAATTGTGTCAACTCTGCTTAATTATGTCAATAGAACTTGGAAAGCAAGGTTTGCTAAGGAACTGGGAATCAGAGCAGATTGTAATGTTAAGGATAGCCTACCTAAAGCTGGTCTTCAGCTGGCTGCATCAATAAATACTTAACTCTATGTATACAGGGAATGCACCCCAAGTAAAAGATAGGACTTTCAGCCTCCTACTGTAGAGGGAAAGGGCCAAGGAGCCCGTAGACCTGACTTGGAGCTTACACATGACACCTTACAGAGTTGATGTGAGAGAACTATGGAAAACTGTAATGTGCTATACAGACGTGAGGTGTTATTCTGTGTGATTTTAGGGATGGAGGAGAAAATCAAAATAAAAAAGAGCACTTTCCATTTTCCTCTGTACAGCTCAAGTTTTCCTCAACACACTTTAGTAAAGGACAAACTATCTTTCCACATTTAATGAAACATGAAAAGAATCTCAATTTTAATATTTGAATAATTAGTCACAAATATTCTCGTGTTTGATCTTTATCCTCAGATCCTAATCAGATGACAATGTCTTCATTGGCAATGATTTATAATTTCCTTCCTGACCTAATGGATCACTGAAATAGTCTATAAGTTAATGTTCTATTTTGACAATTATTATCCACTTTTTAAAATTCTTGTCATAAATTTCCTATCACAGGTAGGGGGGAAAATCAGTTATTCAGAAAAATGCCTTAACAACAACTTTTGGATTACTTTAAAAAAACAAACAAACTACAAATGAGAGGCAGGTTTATCAAGGCAGAAAAGTGGACTGAACTAAAGATTAGGAGAGCCAGGGTCCTAGTAAAATCTCTGACAACATAAATAGATCCAAGACCCTGGGAAAGTCTTTGAGGGGCTCAAAATCTGTTTCTTCCAAATTGATATTCGCACTAGTTTTAAGATTTGCAAAGTGCTTTGAATACATTTTCTCATCTGGGACTTACAAGTCTATGAGGATACTATGTATATTGTTCCCATCTTGCCCAGCTTGATTGAGCCTAAGTGACTTATTATATTATTCCCATTTTATAAGGTAGCAGTTGTGGAGAACTGATCCTTGGTGAGCTTAAATCATAAAGCTCCTCAGAGGTAGGGTCAGGGGCTCAGGCATTTCTGACTCCAAGTTCAGCATTCTATTTAAATCAGATAATCTTCCAAAGCCCTTTTCAATTTCCTAACAGTCTATATACACAGCTCATTCCACTCACAACTTATATATTATATATGATATCATTTAAAGAATCAGGAAGTCCAATTTTTTTTTGTACTCTGAAATGGTACACGACTTCAGAGGTTAAAAGAATACTTTCAAGAACAAAATGGTTGCCTCATTGGAGAATGAAACCCCTACTGGAAACCAAAATGGATTTCCAACCCAACTGAAAATTTGAAATGACACAAGCATGCCAAAAAGTTTGCAAAGCTACACCCTTCCACCATTTGGAGCCATCTAACTGGTATCTGGTTTAAGCGTTTATTGTTTATGCTGTTGGTAGCAAAGTAAGGCAAAAGAGCTTTGATGTGTAATGCCTAGAAAATCAAATGATAAGAAATGCTTTTCAGTAAGAAATGACACAATTAAAAATGACAAATTAGTCACACAGTTGTTTAATTAACAGGCTTAAAATGATCAACAGTCAATTATGTGGCATCAAATTCTGGTTTTATTCACTGTACACACATGTGCCTTAGTAACAGATGTCTTGTGTATATTACACATATACAGTGAAAGACTTTTCTGTATAACTTTTGATGTAAAGTGGAACATTTAAAAAAATCATTTCAAAAATCAAATCTTATATAATGGAAACACTTTAACCACAGCATTCACATGCTCTTACTGTGGGTCCCAGAGGCTTATCTAAACGTAGGCAATACAATTAAACCACCTTCACTCAAAATAGTGTCAGGATGAAACTACCTATTTACAGGCCACTGATAAGTTATGACAACACTATTTCTCTGCCTGTCACTGCATTTCTTTTAACTCCCCAGCACTAGGAGTCAGGCTTTCCTCAACACTATGGACTTATCTCAAATGCATTAGTGCAGAAGAGTTGAAAATCTGGGTTGCTACTGCCATAACACAGAAATGGAAAGATGATTTGGAAATAAAGGGAAGAAAAGTGATGAATTGCCACATATCTGTTCTTAAAAGTTTCCAATTTTCAATAAAAGATAAAAAAACCCATAAAACTTTATATATTATACAAATGGTAGAAAAATAAATCTAGCAGGCCTGGAAATTCTGATATGAAACACAATGGCCAGTGATTCCCAATATTTTAAATTTCTTGATAGAATTTAAGTACTTTAGTTTCTAACTATGTCTAACTGTAATAGTTAACCCTAATGTTTCTACTTGCCATAAACTTGTATCTAATATATACATAAGTAGCCACAAACTAGACATTGCAGTAATAGAAAGATAAACCTTGTCAAACTTTAGTATTGTTTACAAATTTTTATTACTTGAGAAACAAAAGCTAAAGCTTGGTAGAAAGAAATATTTGAGAAAGGCTCTAATGTGAATTTTTTTCACTATAATCTTTCCCAAAATTTCATATTAGAATAAAAACCAGATAAACACGGCTCTTTAATATGAGAACTATGAAGCTGATTTTGTTATTAACCATGTAAATAGCATATTTGGGAGAGAAGATAGGCGAAATGGAAGAAAATGAAAATACTTATTCACATACAGATATAGGAAAGGTGGAATCAGCCATGGTTTGTTGGCACATGGTAGTCCAACCAAGGCCCATGCCTGCCTTCCTTATTGCTGCAAAACTCTGAAGGGGGCTGAATCAAAGACTGGAAAAAGCAAAACAAGGCCTCATTAGGTCTTGCCTCATTCAAGTACTTGACCCAGGAATTAGTCATCATCTACTTTGTGAGCAACTTAAAACATCAACACATTTCATGGAGTGTGTGCAAAGGCTGCTCCCCTATTCCCTAGGATCACCCAAAGGAAAGAGTGTCAGTGAGCAGGCTACAGGAATTATGTAGGAAAAGAAATGGAAAAGATGTCAGAGATGTATAACTGAAAAAGATGAGCTGAGTCACATGACAAGAAATAACCAACAGACAGCCTGCAGGCTATGTTGGTGTCAAGAACTCCAGGCAGGGCAGCTGGGTAGCTCAGTGGATTGAGAGCCAGGCCTAGAGATGGGAGGTCCTAGGTTCAAATCCGGCCTCAGACACTTCCCAGCTGTGTGACCCTGGGCAAGTCACTTGACCCCCATTGCCCACCCTTACCACTCTTCCACCTAGGAGCCAATACACAGAAGTTAAGGGTTTAAAAAAAAAAAGAACTCCTCCAGGAAAATGCCTAGCTCCTGAATGGTCTCTTCTGGGGTGCATTTATGGGAAGACATAATTGAGACAAGATGTGAAAACATGGATAGAGTGCAATTTGTATTGTTAAAAAAAGGAATATCAATTGGAACACAGATTGAACCACAACAGCCAATTTAAAATGCAGGCTGAAAGGATTCAACACATTTCTGGTGAAACAACAGTGTTCAGCCATTGGCTTGGTACAAAACATAATCTTTATTAACTTCTGGTATTAACCTATGATTAAATAGCTTAGAGAACTACCTAGTGAGGGTCCTATCCTTACCTATATATACAGCCCCCAACCAGTCTGGAATTTATAGAGTTATGTGGTAAGATTAAGTAGTTGGCCCAGGATGTTAGTGGCAGAAAGAAGCTCACCAAGGGTTCTTAATTTCTTCATCCACTAAGATAAGGTGCCTAATGCTAAACAAAATAACTAAGAAACTGCCAGGGGTACAATCCACATACATCCCACATTAAGCAAGAGGCCATTAATCTGATGATCTTAAGGAACACTGATAAGAACTAAGCACAAAGGACAAAAGAACCCTGAACAGACAAAACAGAGGCAAAAAAAAAAAAAGTGTAAGATAAAAAGTTAGGTCCTTGATTCATAAGTCTCCTCTGACCTAAATTACTCTTAATTTACATGCAAATTTAGTTAACTATTTCTAAGCCACTACAATTGAAGCAACAGACTGTATATGCAAGAGTAATTAGAAACATTGGTAAAAGCAAAAAAGAAGGCAAAATCAGGAAAGTCATCTGGGGCCATTCAATTATGAGCACCCAGTGCTTACTCCATTCTGCAATAGCTCGAGATCAACTGGATTATTATGAAGTACTAGAATTAGTGTTCATAATGAAGCTGTCATCAAGAAAAGGTTAAATTATATTCTGTATCCTCAGCTTAATAAAAGATAATTGTGGGTAATGCATTTTAAAAAGATTTTCATCTAAAACTGTTAAAAACAACAATAAAAAAATCTACTGATGGGTAAGCATCAATAATCTAGAAAATTCACTTCTGTGGAAGAGGTGTTACTAAATATTGTAAAACCAAATATAAATTTTAAGACATAATCATCTATTTTGCATTATCCACATCATTGCTTCACTCCATTAGTATAGATCATCAAGCTGAAAACAAAGGAAATTCACATGGAATGATCAAGTGAATTGTGATGTGACTAAAAGCGGAAAGAGCACCATCAGGTTCCCCTAATCACCAAGCCAAACTGCACCTCTTCTGGAAGTCCTAGTCTTTTTGAGGAAAGGCTCTCCACAGTAAACTCATCATCTCAGTGTGCATTCCTGCAATGTACCTGGGAAAAGCTGGAATCAGCCCAAGGTCTGAATAGCAGTTGGATAAATTCTTTAAAGAGCATGGGATGGATAGCTGGGTGGGAGACTCCAGAAATATGGTCTATAGGAGGTCCTTGCAGCATTCATAATTTAAGAAGGGAAGATGGCGTCTTTCAGTGCTTGAAATAGCTGAGTCAGGGGTCAGAAAACTTACATTCAAGTTCTACCTCTGCAAATCAGTCTCTCGACCACTTTTGTTACTCATAGAAAGGCCAGAATATTGCCATCCTTACACTCTAAAGGAGATGAAAATCAAATCGGTTAATAGGTGTTCAAATGTTTGAGACAGTATAAAGCATTACACTTCCTTCCAATGCTAACTGTCTCTAAACCTGGAGCTCTTTACAGCAAGTCACCATAACATAATTCTCCTTCTACATTTTTGGCAGCCAAAAAGCAAAGTATATGTTGGGAAAATCAGTAAACTAGGATATTGCTGGTCACGTATAAAAGAGTCATTAAAGGCCTTTTCAAAGATAAAAGTATTACAATGCATACAAGGGGAGACATTTCTAAGAGCATAATGTAGACTCAAAACCTTGTGTGGAAACCATATATTCCTATAATGAAGACATCCAACTCTAGAGGAAGTACAAGAACTTACTTCTACAAAAACTACAAAGAATTAATTAGCAGAACCTATTCCTCTTATCAGGAATTAGTTTCAGCATCAACTTACTTCAACACTGAGGATCCATTTCATCAGTGTGAGATGCCTAACACTGACAAAAACTCCAATTCTTCCAAAAACTTAGAGGAAGCCTTGCGTGGCCAAAAAGACTCATCACTTAACGGCCAATATGTGCAGCAATTGGCCTCTATGAATATAGGTAACTGAAACCTTTCCTTACACTGGGCCAAAATGTTCTTTATTGCAACTTCACAGAATCAGAGAGGGAAGGGAACTTGGTGGTTTTCTAGTCTTTGTCTGAAGATTCCACTTCAGATAGTATGAATCCACTATTTCCCAAGGCAGTATGTTCAATTTTGGGATAGTTCTAATTATTATGAAGGGTTTTTCTTACATAAAATCTGCCTCTTTGCAAGCCTTATCTGTTGTTTCTAATCCTGCCTTTAAATTTTCTCTAACTCTGCAAAACCTGTCAGAGCTTATGATACCTTCGAGAACCCAGGGTTACCTTCAGGAGGCACTAGAACAGCACTTTATTGAAAGTTCATTATCAACAATTTACATTTATTTTGCAACTACAAGGGAAAAATGAATATACTTTAGGAAAATTTGGTACATTAGAACACAAGAAACTGGAAGGTTTGGTAAAAAAAAAAAGGAAGAAAATGTAAATTACAGAAATACAGGCATAATATAAACCATATTTCAATCTAAGAAACAAATACATTTTGGTAATGTATTTAATCTTAGGAAGTATATATCAGACAAAACTGCCAAAATAAAGCTTTAAGAATTTTTCATTAACTCTTTTACAATATTTATAATCTTTCCAGTAACCTGTTTTATCAAGTCTGCCTTTAGTAAGCAGAATTATGGTTGCATACAAACATGAAAAGCAAATATACTCAAGATAACCTCAAATACCCACAATCACAATACATAGATGAAATCCTATTCATGCTACTAATAGCTTAAGTTACTTTCATTGATCACTAAAAATTAAAATGCTTCCTTACTTAAGAAGTATAGCACTGGTAGAGTTTACCTGTGTAAAGCATGTAGGCTCTTTGATGAGGTATTAAGTATGTGCTAGTACTATAATATTTAAGGGTCTCTAATGGTGTCATTCTGCTGTACAATTCATAACACCATAAACAAAACAAAACACTCTTATGACCATTAAGAGATATCCAACCTCCCCAACCAAGTCACTGTTTCAAAGAGCTTCCACAACAAACTGCTCTCAGTAAGAGCAGTCATCTTAATTTTCCTTTGATCATTCCTCAGATATTAGGCATGTCTAAAATGAAGAAATGAGCTAAAATTCCATATTTCAAATGATTTGTGAACAGCTTCTAAATCAAGTAGAGAATCTATGGTGTGAAATGAAGGCAGTTCACTCTGTATAACCATCAAATTCCCTACTGAATTCTGTAAAAGAAAGAAGTCACTACTGCTTCTGGTTAATGCATAACAAATGCTTAAAACATGGGGAAAATGTTATCATGTAAAATACAGACCAACTCCACTTTATAAAAACAAATTGCAGCATTTTATGATTTCCAAAAGATTCTTTTTATTAAATCATAAAAGTTTTTTGGATCCCTCACAGCAACCCACAATTCCAAAGGGCGGACCATGCCAATTCCTGACACTGGGCAATCCTTAACAACTGTTTTCTATTCATCCATGCTAAACATACAGTGTCTTAACTTTGGCTGACAGGCTTGCTTGGCAAATCTTTCCGCCCTTAATATTTATTTTATTCCACATAGCAGTTGCCTTAAGCCTTTTCCACATTCCATGTCCCCAAATAAGCTTCATTCCATTTTAAGCAAATGAATTCTCTCAAATTTCCAAAATATCATTTCTCCTTCTTTTCCAAGGCTAGCCTTTTCACCTGTATCTAATTCCATCTCCCGTGTGCATCTTCAACCATTTTCCTCGTTACTGATTCCCTTCTTTCTGCCCCAAAACATATTCAGCTCTTGTACTAAAAGGAAAACTTTTCTAAGATTCTGCTATATTTTCCTTCCACCATGCTTCTCCAAGAGTGTTACAAATGCTGTCTTTATTTCCTTTATATTTACTTAATCTCTTGAAAAACTACCTTCTCTAAAAATTCACATTAATGACAAAAAGAAATTAAACTTCCTCTAAAGGCATTTAAAGTATTCCTCTTAGTTTTAAGCAATTTACCACATTCCTATAACCTGTTCTTCAGGTTCATCTTCTATTTCTGTAGTCTTAAAATTTGTCTCCTTTGACTTCTATGAAATCGCATACTGTTTCCCACTTCTCGGCCAAACCTCCTATCCCTGAACTCTTTCCTACATGTCGAGCATGCTGTTATCTCCCAGAAACACCTGCTGGCTAAAACCCTAACTATCTTTCAGGTATCAGATAAAATCTCAACTCTTTCTCAATGAAGCTTTCCCTCATGGATGTGAGCTATCTCACCTTAGAGCTTCCACAACACTTTTTATCTTTTCTTATTGTACTGATCACATGCAGGTTGGAAGCAAAGTCCATCAGATCTTTCCTATTACAATGTAAGTCCCAGAAAGGAGGGGATACAGGGAAGGCACTCATTTTTCTAACTACCTCAATACTAAGATATTACCCTGAACACATTAGGCATTCAAAATAATATGGTAAGTGATTAAATTTGGCCAAAATTTGTTATTTGCACATTTCCAGGAACACAAGCAGATATAACTGTTCCATGGGACAATTCTTTGCAAGAAAAATCAAGTATAAAAACCTTATTTGTTATATTTACATATCAAATAGGTCTATCCTAATTCTAATGAAACAAGATGAATTGAATTCTTAGCTCATTACTAGCAGCAAGCACTAACACTACACTAGAAAAAGCACTCTGTTATATAGAATATAAGCCAAGATATAATTCTTTATAAGCCTCTTAATAATAACCATGAAGGGGCTCAAAAAATTAACTATATTGACATTTCCAGAAAAAAATTTTTTTTGCTAGTAAGAGATTTTATGATCTCAAAATGTGTTTCTTAGATGTTCAAAAAGTCAATTATGGTATCAAGAATAGCTGGCTTGGCAGCAGTCAATGGGAAAAAGTTTTAAAGGCTTTAACTGACCGTGTCAAACTTGATACAATCCCTTGTGATACCACTGTTAAAAAACGACTCACAGCAACAAGAAATACCCTATCTTAGGCAACACTGGCATCACAGAATTTTAGATGTAATCGAGCTCAAGTCTTCTATCTAATCTATACTTTCCACAAATGATCTGAATAACTTAAGTACAGAATCTGAAAGCTGAAAGGAACTTTAGCAACCACCTTGTCATACCTATCAACATACTGGCAAGTGGTTCTACAGACCATGTCTAGAACAGTATTCAGTTTTGTGTGCAACCTTGAAAGAAAAGAAAGATATTTGACAAACTGGACCAAACTAAGAAAACACAACTTAAAGGGTGAGATGTCAGAAAACTATATAAATGAAAATACAACTCTCTTCATATACCACATATCATGCAGAAAAAGGGAAAAGTTCTTTCTTACTGCTGAAGGTTAAACAAGAACTAATAGATAGGTTTCAAATATACATAAAGAAAAGCTTTTGAATATGGAGAATAGCACATTAATAGAGCTACTACTCTTCATTAGAGGTATTTAAGCAATGGCTAGCTGCTCATAATGTTGCTTTTGAAAGGCTATCTAATCCCAAAGTTCCATAATTCTGTGGTTATTACATTCTAGACATCAGCCTTTTGGCCACTTTTTTTTCTCTTTAAGTCCACTCTTTCTCATGCTATCCTCATAAAGTAGTTGCTAATTCTTAAAGTTTAATCTTTAAATTAAAAAATAGGCTTTTAAAATATCCTAGCTCAAGAAAACTAAAAGATCTTGCCTTTTGACATGAAAGTCTATTTTATTTTTAATACAACAGCAACTAAATGGCCAGATGATTTCTGAACTTCAGTTTCCTCATATTTGAAATTCTATGATTCTATTTAATCTCCAAATTAAGTCACTGAAAGGGTACAAGGAATATTAAATTAGCAATTCCCCTTTTCACTGAAAAGTTAACACCAAATTCCTTGGGAAAATAAAATGCAAAACAATTTAACGCATTAAGCAAAATTTAATTCTAAAGTAAGAATTGGCAATATAACAAAACATGGCATATAATGTCACTAACACATGTTTTTCAATTTAAGCTTAATAAGCTTTGGTCAAGGACCCTCTGTTAAAACACAGTTAAACATGATAAAGGCAGAGAAGCTGCCTAGATCTTTGTCTCTTAATAGTAATTCCCAGTAACAAGCAGTCTACTTATAAGACTGATGCTATATTTCCTAGAAACTTCACTAAACTCTGCTCTGAAAACCTAAAAATCTTTTCTCAACTGACAAGCCCAACTTTCAAGCATCAAATGTAAAGTTCAAGATTATTCCATTTTAAGTAAGCCACATTGGAATCTATAGATTTTTATAGACTGTAAAAGGCTCCAATTGACATTCACAATGACCCAGAAACTGTACATTTGTAGCATAGATTTTTAAACAGGTCATTTTTATAAGTGTATTCCTCTGATAATACTTTCCTATGAAAACACATTTTGAGCCAAGTGCCAGTAGGTCACTTTTATTAAGCGTAGCCTTTAAAAAGGAAAAAAAAAATTAATAAAGAAAAAGAAATGCATTGGCCTCTGGATGGTAATGCAGCCGAAGGACTCAAGTGCAGTGAGTTTTTTAATTGATCTATAAATGTATTCCAAATGTAATCAGGAATATTTTCCTAGTGTAGAAATTATTCTTTGGAAACATATTAGGTACATTAGTTCCTCCAAGGTCATGAGAGCACTATTTAGTAAATGATAGCTAATTATTAAGGCCCTGGTGGCTTCAAAGAGTTAATGTTACAAAGTAGGACCAAATCCTATAAATCCTAAAAATCAACTACTAAATGTACCTTAGAATCACAATATATCTACAAATTTACCTTTAAAAATTGATAAAAATGAAGTATTATTTAATAGCACATTCATTTAAATTAGCTTAAACCTATCGTCAAGAAAAATTGAGATCCAGAAAACAAATAGAAACTCTCTTCCTGGAGACAAAAATAGACTATTTTTTTTTATTTGTGATGATAAACAGTTTTAGCCTAATTTCCAAGTGAAAAAAATTCAAATTCATGATCTGAAAATGCTTTACCTCTAAAATGGACGATGCTCCCTGGCCCAAGGATTTCCCTCTCGATCAGTTTCACAAATCAACATCATGAAGAAGATAATGTCTTTTAAACTATCCAGGAGGAGAATGATCTCTAGAAATGTTTAGTAATACAACTTTTCTTCCCTTTTTGGAGGTGACTGAGTGCAGTGTGGTGATGGTAAGGGATCAAAGCCAAGATGTTATCAGTGTCCGAAATGCCCTGAGTGAAAATTCCATCCACTGATGTCAGTAATCAACTCTCCTACAACTTAATTGTCTAACTAATAAGTTGCCTGTGACATGGGAGAGGGTAAGTGACCCGCCCAGGGTAAATTGGTTACCACAGCTGGTTTTTGTCAAGAGGCAGGACTGGAACTTTTCTTTAAATATCAGTACCCCCCAAATTATATATATATATATAAAATATATAAAATATATTACATATATATTTATCTCCATCTCCATCACTATACTGCCTTCTGGAATTTTTATGTTGGATGAAAACCATGTACTAACATTCTCATAATATCCAATTATATCACATCCTATTTAACATACCAAGACTCCAGGATAGGCTCTTTGAATGATAAATTTGATTAATTTCTATGAAGAAGTCATTGTAGAGAAAAGTGAATAGACCTGAGTTTTTATGAGAGATATATAACATGTAAACCTTTTTCTCAAATCACAGATGTTACATTTATCATTACTTTAGCATTTACACTGAGGGGTAAGGGGAAAAAGAATCTATCCCATTCTGAGACCAGAACAAAGATACTGAAGTACTCTGGCCAAAATTAGTATAAATAGACTTTATTGAAGTCATTGCCTCTGTACTGAGACCGAAGATTGTGTCTACATAAGCACAAGTTGTAACATTTCACAACTTCTAAAAGGAATGTCAACAATTACAACGATCATGCATACCATGGTCGATAATCACATTTTAGAAGCATTTTCAACCATTTCTAAAGAAATGCTTAAAACATTGTTATATATATAGAACTACTTTCAATAAACTGCAAAACATTGATCGACTTTTCCAGTATGAGCTACAGTGTCAACACAAAAGGGAGGCATAAATGTTTAATTTATGAAATCAGAATGGAATATTTACTGTAAAGAAAAATTAAAAAGCTTTCAAATAAAGGCCATTATTGAACCAACGTGAAGAGCACAACTTGAACTTTGAGTTCATTCATCTTTTAAAGCTGTCCTCTGAATAACTTCAGTTCAAAGCACTCAATTCAGTACTGTGAATATTCCTTGGACTGAAGTTTGGCAATGATGCGGTCCAATTGTCTCTTTGCTTCACACTGTGGAAAATTGCTCATATCATAATATTGAGGGGCAATTTTCACCAACCTGTCAACAAAAATGTAAAAGTTACTATATTAACATTTGATTAAAGCACTGTTAAGCAACAGAATTGCCTGAACAAGTTACATATTATTAGGCTGATGAATGCAATAAAAGCTCCAAATCCAATTAATGAAAAAAGAAAAAAAAAAAACAGGTAAAAATGTTCCAAGTATTTCAATATTAAATGATAATCACAAACAGCTTTAGAAGGTTTTAACAAGTTTAAATGTTTTATCTCAAATTAGTATCTTAAGAAGAAAACAAACTACCTGCTCTATATGGATTATTACTTGTACTCAACTTCAATTCTTCAGTTTTTAAATAACTATAGAGTATGCTGGGAAACCAGTTAACTTTTTAAGTTTCAGAGAAGACTTACTGGAAAACTTATTTAATCACTTACTTGTGTTAAGACATCAATATTCTATACATTTAGGACTCAAAAGCCCAACATTGGGAAGAGAGAGAAAAACCCACAAAAGAAAGAGGCTTATCAAGTGACACCACATAGCAAATCTTTCATGTGTTCAAACTAACTATGTTGGATAGTGTCTCTCATCACAGATAGGTTCTGGCACTAAAGAATCAGGGGGTTAAATGACTTTCACTGAAACAATCAGCACTGATTGCATTAGTACAACAGTTATATAACATTTTACCAATGCTGTTATCAATTATGATGTTCATCAGGTTTCTGTATAAATTTTCATAGAAATCAACTCAACTTGCATCTCCACAAAAGTATAAAATTACTAAGTTACCAACACCGAATTGAGACAATAAATATGGGACATAATAAGTTGTTTCTGAATTTATATTTCACGAAGAAGGAATTCTTTATTAAAACGAGTATCAATCTGCAGTGGGAGTTCCCTATATCAATGAAATCACAGTTCCAATAGAAAGTAAAAAGAATGTATCAAATGGCATTGTAACCTGAAGGGAAACAATGAGTTAGTTATAAGAATGGACGGCAGAACTATACTAGTGGAGGAACCTCAATTTACTTCTCCCAAGCCTACAGGGGGAATGGGAAAAAGAGAGAGAGAGAAAAAAAAAAAAACAAGACAACTATCTGTCCCTAGAATTGGAGGTTGGAAAGTTCAATCACAGGCAAGATGGGAGGTTATACAGGGCTTTAGTTGAGAACACCATCGCTTAGCACAGCAACAGGGAACTGGGGTCTCTCTCAGATCAGCTTTCTACTAATCTGAACTCAACTGACCTTTCAATCTATCTTATCTTAGGAGTCCCTAATATTTTAGGGGACAGAGTGAAAACAAGTCACTCACACTGAAGATTTTAGGCATTAAGAAGTTACCTAATAAACGCAAGAGACTTTGAGAAGAGAATAAGCCCTAAGACTGGCAGTGCTAAAGAACTATATAAAAAAGCAAAGTGGGGGCAGCTGGGTAGCTCAGTGGATTGAGAGCCAGGCCTAGAGACGGGAGGTCCTAGGTTCAAATCCGGCCCCAGACACTTCCCAGCTGTGTGACCCTGGGCAAGTCACTTGACCCCCATTGCCTAGCCCTTACCACTCTTCCACCAAGGAACTAATACATAGAAGTTAAGGGTTTAAAAAAAAAATATATGCCTTTGAATTTTAAGACCTAAGTGTGAATACTGGCTTCATCAACCCCTTGGTCCATCTTCTTTTTATTTCCATTTCCTTATATTATTGTATGCCCTGCTCTATGTGACCCCATACGGGTTTTGTTGGCAAAGATACTAGAGAGGTTTGCCATTCCTTTCTCCATTGTGTCCCCATTTTACAGACGAGGAATGGAGGGAAACAGGGGTTAAGTGACCTGCCTACCTAGTGTTTCCCAAGTTAAAATCTGAACTCTGGATCTTCCTGACTTCTTCTATTCACTTTACCACTTAGCTGTCAAGCAGAAAACTAAGGGTTAGGTAATGGGGATTAAGTGACTTGCCCAAGGTTATATTCCTAGGAAGTATATGAGGCCACATTTGCACCCAGAACTTTCTATTATTTATCTCTAGGCCAGGGTCTCAATCTACTGAGCTACCCTAGCTACTCCTTTCTTATATTGAATATTGAGGTAATAATAACGGCTGTATTAACTACCTCACATATTTGTTGTCAATACTTGGTAAACTTTTAACCTGGTATCAATGTGAATTCATATTTCTATTCACATTTAACCTGATTGCTAAATATATTAATTACACTTGAGGCAGGTATATTTATATTTATATCTGGGTGAAAGATCTCAATTGTGAAGTGAACACTTCACATCTAGGGAGAGACAGTGCAGTTAAGGTCAATTTTCTATTCACATCAAGTAAAATATTAAGTGCGCTAAAAGAAACAAAACGAAGGCAATGTGTATGACCTGCCATTATCCAATTATTATAAATGAAATTAATTTATTCACTTTGAATTTACTACTGAACTTTTTAAAGTCTAGATAACTTCATTCAGCACACCACACAGTATAACTAACATTATAAATAAGACATCTGCTTACCATTCTGGTTTGATGTCTGTACATGTCCGGATATAATTCTTTGTTGTAAGGACAAATTCATTGTAAAGCACCCATTCTGGCTTGTGGTCCAGAACAGTTGAAGGATGTAACTGCACTACTTGGTTGTCCTTTACAGTTAAGTAATGCCCTGTTCGTTCCAAATGTGCCACCTAAAATAAAAAACAAATGAAATCAATTCAATGCTGTGATATATTAATTAAGAAGTTTCTTTAATCAAATTAGGGAGCCTTGAATTCTTGGTGCTTCATATTTCACTGCCCTCTTCCTGTAAACTCCCTATTTAAGACTTATTTCTATTCTTTTTGCCCTCTCTTTTGGTTACTTTTAGAAATAGACTAGAGGAAGATAACAGCACATGTAAAATCTGGTTTGGGGTGATGCACCTTTCTGTGCAGTTCACAGGTTAGATATTGGCTATAGTCAGAAGACATTCCACCTCCTCAGCACTACCTGAGAAGCTTTAGATCTAACACTCTTTCTGGCTTTCAACTTCCTAGTTTGTAAAACAAAGTACTCAGACAAAGTGATTTCTCTGAGGTCCCTTTCTGCTTCTAAATCTTATACTTCTTTGATCCCTCAGAATAATTTATAGAAAATAGTGGTTATTTTATGAAAGAGGAGAAAGGGACATTACCTAATGGATTCTTGTTCAAATGTGTATTGAATTGAGTTGATCTGAACCTAATAAAGGTGTTTTTCTAGCCTACTAGAGATAGCAAATGGGGCCACGAATACAATATAGCAATTAACAAATGTTATCTTAAAAAAATAACCCCTTGGTCTTTTCAGGAAGATCAAAAGTGTGAGATGCATTAAGTACCTCCAGGAAGACATTTATACCAGGCAGTGGGGTACAAGACCAGGGGCTCAAGAGAAAGTTAAGAATTGGTCATGTATAAATGGGAGTCACTGACACAAAAATAAAGGAATTCAGAGAACTAATTAGAAGAACAAAAAAATGTAAGGTGGGGAAGGGCAGGACACTCATGGAATATACTCTTAAATGGAGGTGAGAGACAGATGATCTAGTATAGGAGATTAAGGAGCAATAAGAAAGGTAGGGAAAGGAAGAATGACCAGAGAACAATCTAATGGCAGCTCAGGGAAGTGTATCTAGGGGTAGGGTATGTTTAACAGGCTAAGAAGGATGAGGAAGATGATTTCACTTTCCTTATGTTCAGGGATGTATTAAAGACATTTATGACAGACTTCTAAACAAGATGGTTTAATTATTTAAAATTTGTGATTAAGAGGATAAAGCTTCAACTCTGTAAAGCACAAAAATTAAGACCTAAAAAAATATAGTTAAATAAGGTGTTGTGGTAAATTTAGCTATTAATTAACTCAGACAGAAAATTAATTGAATTCCTTGCATCAAAAAAATTCCTTCTACCTGAAAGCATGAGTAAATTGTAAAAATAAGTCCCCATACATAGAGGTTATATATCAGCACTTTTTGCAATAGCAAAATAAATAAATGAATGAATGGATGTCCATTGATTGAGTATTGGCTAAACACAATTTGTGGTTTATGAATACAATGCTGAGAAGCATGACAAGACTTATACAAAGTGATGCAAATCAAGTAGGCAGAATCAGAAAAAAAATATAAAATCACTACAAAAAGGAGAAAAAAAAGAAAAGAAAAATATCAAAACTACTAAAACCAAATGGCACAAAAGTGACATTCTTGGACTTAGAAGAGATGAGGAGGCACCTCTCTTTCTGCTTCTTTGTAGAGACAGAAATCTATGAGTGTGGCTCATTGTATTTAATGCCATACTCATAGCACCAACACTTTCCCTCAGTGCTAATATTGCTCTTCTCATCAAGTAAATAAATCTCTATAACACCAATAAGAAGGCCTTGAAGTTTATAAAATATTTTGTCTAAAACAACCCCATGATATAGCTGGCATAATATTAGGACCCCATTTCACAGATTATGTAACTAAGATCACTCTGTCACAAAGTTAGTAAATGATGTCACACCTAATTTTCTTCCCAGGTCTGCAGACTCCAAGTCCAGAGATTTTCACATTTTACAATATTTTCCGCCTTCTCGATCCATCCCATAATAATAGTTAAGAATGTTTGACTGAGATTTGCAAAAGCTTTTATTATCTACAAAGTTAATTTTTGGGCTCTCATTCATAATAAAATGATAGTATATAATAGCAGTTATATAACATTAATAAAAGGGAATTCTTCCAACTTCAGACTGGATTCTGAATTAAAGGAATGACTAAGAAAATATTACATGACCAAATCAAATGCATCATTTAAAGAAATGACTTTAAGTGACAACTAGGTGGCTCACTGGATAGAGAGCCAGGCCTGGAGTGGGGAGGACCCAGATTCAAATTTGGCCTCAGACACTTCCACTTAAACGACTCTGGGCAAGTTACTTAACTCCAAACGTCTAGCTCTTACTACTCTTCTGCTGTGGAACCAATACATATTGTCAATTCTGACTTGAAAGGCCACAGAAATTTGATCAAGTTGACCTCGGTCACGTAACAGTGGCAAAATGAGGGCTGCTCAATGACAAAGTCAGAATCCACTAGGTCAATTTGATCTATTTTTTAAAAAGTGTAAAACTAAATGAAGTCTAAGATTCCTTCCAGTTCTGAAGAAACCCAAGGATTCTGAATTAGACTCCAGATAAGTAACTTTTCTTGTTTAAACAACTATGTCAAACATATTATTAAAAAAACCCTAGTGAATGTTAACATTGTGCAATTCATAATACTCTGGTGGAAAAGTAAACTGGAGAATTTAAAAAATATTTAAGGGAAAAGATACATAAATATGATAAAAAGTTTTTCTCAATTATTTTCTCATTTCCTTAAAATGCTTTAAAAAATTAGCGATATTCTGAATATTAAAAGGTTATCAAAATAAAGTTAAAAATTAAAGGAGGTAAGGATGAAGGTAGATTATTTCCCTTCCATATCAGCACTCCCTGTCTTTGGACATACTATATTCAAACAGATTCAACTAGATTATAAAAGCAAACAGATGAGCTCCAACTAGTCTCAGTCAAATGCCATTTCTCATCAAATGTTAGAATTGTAAAATAAAAGTAAAGGGGGGAGGAAGGGATCGTGATGTTGGAGGAAGCTTTAGTACTGCTTTGCATTTATTTTAAGATTCTCCTGTACAAGCATTCTATTGTGGTTTATGAAGTCTATTTCATATTTTTAAAGGTCTATTTTTAGCCCAGAGAAGAGAAATTTAAGGTAAGACGTACAAAAAAAAAAAAATCATCAAAATTTAAGGATATTACATAGAAGGTGGCAACATAAAAAAGTTCACCAACAAATAATATAAGAGGAAATCGCAGCAGAAAATATTTAAGTTTAAAAGAATTTCTTAAGGATTGATGAAGGAAAGAAATGGGAGATCAGCACTTGGGTTTCTTTCTTGAGAATCCAAGGAAAAGCAACTATCTTCCAATTTCTTAGAAGACTAAAGGCAGTTTGTGCTTTTATAATGCAATGAATTTATAGCAATCCTAAAACAGACTAGAAAATGTTCACTAAGTCTTTATTATTCACATATATATGTAATTAGCAAAATTGCAGAATAGGAATAAGCAGTGAGAATTAAAATATAGATATAATTCCATATGACTGGTGGCAAAAATGCAAGGATGACAGAAAATATTTTCACACTAGTTTTCTCTATTCAGTTAATTCTCAAAAGCAAAAGGCCCATCTTCCTTAATATCTCTGCTACCATTAATTGATAGTATCTGCCCAACATAGCAATTCTCTGGCAATGCAGCTTAAGTAAAGAATACATACAGAGAAATATAGATATAGATTATATATGTATATAAGTACTGCACACAAAGAAAAGTCTCTGATAGCCATGGACAGAAAGGATAAGGCATATGTGGAAGTATGATATAAGGAACAGATAGAATGCTATTAAGGATACTTAGGGAGGCAGAGGATCAGAGAAAACATATAGAAAAGTGCCTAGGACTTGAAGGGGAAATATTTTCATAGGTAGAGATGAGGAGGAAGTACATTCTAGGCATGGGTGATGGCCAGGAGAGGGCATAATGAGATTGAGGAACAGCTATTAGCCCAAATGTAGCTGAAATAGAATATGCAAATAAGTGGTATTTAATGGAAAAAATCTTAATGCTAAGTTAAGGACTTTTGAATCATATAAATTACTAAAATTTTGAGCATGAGTAAGAAATGACCATATCTCTAAAGTGAGTTCATTCCTGAAGAAAGTAGATTAAAAAACATTTATCTAGCACTTATTATATATATTGAATACTGCCTTAAGTCCAGGGGATACAAAAGACAGGCCTATCCCCTGCTCTCAAGGACATTCTAGAGGAGGAAACAACATGAAAATAATGATGTCCACAGAAACAACATATAAAGTATACTGAAGGTAGTAACCTTTGAGAGTGAAAAGCATAGGGTAGACAGATGGATGGAGAAGTGAAAGAAAAGCACCAGTTATAGGGATGTAGGAAGTGGAGCTTTCTTGAGGAACAATGAGAAGCAAATTTAATTCTGGGTACTTTCTAGTTATCAGCTAGTCCAATGCTAGTTAACAGTTTATATATGGAGCAAGCAAATTTAAATAAACAAATATGATACTATAAAGATTAGAACATTAATGTAAAAAATTTTGGGAGGCAGAATCAATTAGGACTTGACAACTAGCTGGATGTGAGGGAGAATGATAATTCGGGTGATGGGAATAGATGAGACTGCCTAAAGACTAGAGAAAGCATTTTAAAAAGATGACATGATTTGGTTTCCTTGAAAACTATTCCTTGCTCAGGTCTTGTGGAATACTGACATTTTTCATATGGGTACAAAAGTACCCTCCAAGAGGGGAAATAATGAATATCAGCTCAGACAAGACTATCTTAGGTCACCATGCTGCCTGGAATTCTCCAACTATAAGCAATGCTCAGGAAAGCAGTTCCAGGAATTATGTGGGGTTGGGGGGGGAGAGGGGGGGAAGGGAAGCCCTGGAATGGGTAGACTCTCAGTCACTAAACCTAGTTAAGACTTTCTATGTTCAAAAGCTGTTGAAAGGATCAAATTTTGCTTCTAGTTATAAAATAAAGCAGTTTAATGTTAAAAGGAATAATTAAAAGGGCACACCTACATTTTGGGAGTCATTATGATATGAACATTAACAATGCCTTTTTTTTCATACTTTTCAAATAATAAATGTCAGTTATATATAGCTTCATGTTGACTAGATTGACCATTTGATACAAGTTAGATTACATTAATAAAATTAAAACTAAAATTTAAGGATGTATGATTTGCAATGCCAATTTTGCTATTTATTGGGTTAATTGGCTGCACATTCTTAGACACATAAAATTTCTTAATAAAAGCTCCTCTGAGATATCCTAACTAAACAACCTTTTAAGGGCAATTTTTCACTGTTTCTTAAATTCATTTTACATTTGAAGAATTAAAGGCCAATTAGAGAAAAGCAAAGAATACCAATGTAAGTAATGGACATTTACCCTACTTTCTTCACATACCTGCATAAAATACCCAGTAACCAAAGCTTTTCTTATATTAATGTAATAGTCTCTGCTTGTGAAGTCTGTACTTCTACGAGGCAAATTAAATCTGTCCATGATTCGCGACAGCTGCTGGCGTACATTGTCTGCAGACATCAGGGACCTGTAGTTAATGAAGTTGTCATAACACCACTGAACCGACTCATGATCTGCAACATTAAAAAAAAAAGGGGGGGGGGGGGGGAGAATATGAATCACCCAAACAATTTACCCAATTAAGGGAAAAAAAAGGTATTTATATACATTTCTAGAATATGTGAAATGCCACTGTTCATGTCTTTAAATATAAGATGTCATTATGAAGCTCTTTCCAAATCTCTATTAAGGCAAAATAGAGAACACTGAGGATGACCAAATACAATTCCAAAAACAACTCATTTTTTCTTTGATTCTCTCCCTCCCTCTTCCATCCTGCCCTGAGCCAGATACTTAAGGCCTCCAACATTTTTCCCACCAATAAAATGAGGAGATTGGCCTGACTGACTTCTAACATACCCAGCAGGTTCCATTGTAACAATCCCAAAGGGACCATCTAAATGGTTACTTTATAAAATTCTTGTTTAAAATCAGTGAGCTAGATACAAGGACTAAGAAATTTGTTTTAGGTTTTAAATTGTGATTTAATTAGCTTTGATGGAATTAAATCTAAATATACTAACTTTAGATTTAGAATTAGAAAGGTTAATAATTCACTGGAGTCATATAATCAAAAGACCATAGATCTAGCACTGGAAGGGAACTCAAACCATCTCTAGTCTTTTTCTTAAATCTTACAAATTAGGGAAGGAAAATAAAAACTAAGAAGTTAAGTCACTGACTGACGGTCAAGCAGCTATTGAGTAGAAGGAGAGAATCAATTCCATACTTCACTATACTATCCTATTCTTTACCTACACAATGGTTGTGTGACTACATAAAAGTTAGTAACATATCCTCCCTACTCCTTGATTTAGACACCATTATTATGAGGGGTTGGGGCTGGGGGTGGAGAAGGGGGAACATGACCAACCACATTTTCCAGTAATAGTTCATGTGGATCAAGTTGGCAAAAAAATTAATGAATCTTTTATTACAAGCAGATAATAGTTTTACATGGCATCCGGAAATCCCACCAATTATTCCACAGACTATACTCTAAAGCATCTTTCACAGTAAATGCAAGGACTTAATATCTAAAGTAGTGTTTATGCGTTTAAACTCCCACTTGACAGACTATTCCTCACAGTACATAAGAGGCAAATTCTCTTTGGCATACTAAAATATAAAGCTATATTCATTTTTCTCAAAAACAAAAAAGAATATTGAATTATTTGCTTGTTTTCCCTTCAGAAAACTGGCTATGCTGAAATGGAGGAAATGAAGCTTGAAAACCAATACCTCAATTATTACTCCCTCAAAAGAGTTTATCTGTGGCAATCTTTTTCATATTTTTTGTGATATCACTACTTAGGTAATTAATTTATCAGGCAAAAACAAAACAAAAAAACTTGAATTACAAATTTAAGTTTCCCTCCTCTAAGGTTCCCTTTAAAAACAAAATCTCACTTAAAACTCCAAAGGCCAATTGGGAAGTAAAACAGACCAAAAAACGTTAACTTTAACAAAGAAACTTTGCCTGAGGCTGTGGTGGTGAGCAGCAGAATTGGTCAGTCTGTTACAAAAAAGCAAGAGTAGGGCAGGGCCAGGCTACATTGTCCCCCTCTTTACCTGCCTCTCAGCCCAGAAACCCAATGGAAACACTTCCTCCCTCCCCAGTCTGGGAAGGGTTGGAGAACTCACATGCCACAGTAAGGGGGTGGCAGAGATGGCAGCCTGTTGAGTCCCTGGCGAAGATGATTTACATGGTGGGGTTGGAGAGGAAATAGGTCCGAGGGGAGCATAGTTCACACAGTGTTGGAGGGGAGGGGAGTAGTTGGGCCACATCCTTCCCCCCTCTCTGGGGGCCTGAATCATCCACCCCTCTGCTCAGCAGCCCAATGAGAGTACTTCCTCCCTCCCCAGTCGGGAGTGGGCATGGGGCCAAGAGTCCTGAAGGTTGGGGGGAAGGAGGGAGTGTGTAGGGGGACAGCACCCAGTCTCAAAAAGACTGCCATTACTGGCCTAAAGCAATGCATTATAACTCTCTTAAAAGATGACTATGTCAATGTAAAAAACAAAGTGACTTAAAAAAAAAAATGTCCAACAACTCTACATGTCTTCCTATTGGGCTTTTTTTTTTTTCCCTGCTGGGAAGAGCTTGATAATTCAAAGTACAAAACTCTAAATGCTTTAGCTATGTCACTGTATCAAACTATTTTCAGTGGTGCCTTCTTTGCTATGAGAGAAATGGCAAAGCATAGAAGATAATGGTCTAGCCTTAGACTCAGGGTGATACAGGTTTAAGTCCTGTCTTTGACACAATCAGCTATAAGCCAATTAACCTCCTAAGCAACTTTCTAAGAGAATAAATTGCAGGGCAGCTGCAGATCTGCAGCTAGGGGAGTTTCCCCAAGCCTGAAATTACAGGGTCTGGTCCCTTTCTCTGCCAAAAGTAGTCCACTACCATCAACATTCTAAAAAACAAACAAAAAAACCTAACCATACAACTTAAAAGATGAGGGAAAGATGAATATAGCAGAGTGTCTTTTTCTGTCTGATTAACCCTAATCCCTCATGATGTGAGAAATTGAAAATCTGCATGCCCAATTCAGAAAAGTATACAATTCCCACAATATAAGGGGAAGTGAGAGTGACATAGGAAAAAGAATTGCAAAAAGGAGTCAAAGAAAAAGTTAATTATTGACCTGATTCCTTTTCTGGGAAGTAATGGACAAATTGTATAAAAATCATAGGAATAGTATGATATAAGAAGGCTAACATTTTTTCATATTTCAAAAGAATTAAAACCAAAAACAAAAAAGGATTCAGGAGGCTCTGGATGAAAGCTTCCTTTTATTTTTTTTTGTATACAGCAACAATTCTGTATTACTATCATCTTAAGGAAAATTAAGCTTTCAGGCTGTTGATCAATAACCAATACGATCATAATCTGATATCATGCAAGCACTACAAAACTCTTTGTTTTCATCTGATTACCTTACTGGTTTGATGAATTCACTACCCTAATATATGAAATGTCTGCACCTAAATAATGCTTATTCCTTTAATGAAGTGCTTTGTAAAGGCCAAAATAAAAATAATTTTCTTACAAATATCTGTCACATTGGCTAGCTACAGCTGGTAATTTTAAAAATAACCAGAATAAAAAATATATTTGTGGTCAATAAATATTTAAGATGTAGCTTTATTGTTGAAACAGAGAATACTAAATGAAAATAAATTTTTCCAGATAATATCTCCATTTTTTAAAACTAGGTAAGGAGTTAAAATATCGTTTTCTCTTAACAATTTAAAATGCGTTTCTAACCCAAAGGTCTCATTAATGGCAATAAATACACAAACATAAAGATGAATAAAAATAAAATGAGAAATAGAAATTAATGCTGACATCTGATATTTAAAATAAAAGTGGAAATTGAAAACTTACTTTGTTTAAAAGCGTGGTAAACGTTCAGCAGTGTCAGATGATCTCCATCTATGTGGGCAAACCTCATCTTGGCTTCATCTGCTGCTTTCTTGGCCTCCGTGGGGCGAACAAAACACTGTGGGACTAAACAAGGTTGGTATGGGCCCAACACAAACGCCCATATCGATGAGTCACGCATTCACAGACAGAGGAACAAGGCCTAGCTAGGTCAGTTCACAGAGCATAGGGCAGGGCAGGATGGCCTCCAACTGCATCTTGGACTGTTTACTACCTTGATTTGGTACATCAACACCTAACCACATCTGTAAGACAAGAGGGTTTCAAAGCTACAGAGTACCTGATTATTTTGACTAGAACTAAAAGTAGGCATCAAAACAGCTATTCTGAAGGCCATCAAGATTGCTAAAAGTATACAAAAGGAGGGCTCGATAGAACTTATTTCAAAAACCAGTGCTGATAGCTCTACCAATAACCAGAATTATGGTGACACCGGCCTTTTAGCTAAATGTATCTCTTCAAGTAAAAAGTCCACTAAATAACACAAGTAATTTAAAAACTAAACTTCACCATTGCTGTGGTTAAAAACAATTTTTACAACTACTCCTATTTTACCACAATTAAATGGAAAATATCTAAAAAAGTGTGGCTGTCACCACTGGTGGGTATTACTATAAGCACCGGTGTGCAGAAGCATATGTGAACAAGAAAATATCAGGAAAACCTGGGTTTTGATGGTAGCAGTAGTGGTGGAAGGTTAAACCGCCCTTTACTATTATTTAAATTAAGGAAATTCAACCAAAAGGCTGGGGATTTCAGCCTATTCTTTCAGTTTCATAAGAGGGCCAATAAATAAGAGTCCTAAATGAAGATTTTTGAAAATGGTATTTTGAATCAATATCCCCAAATAAAAACCAACACTCAATAATAGAAAAGTGGACACTGTGAGCCCATGACATTCATAATTTCAAGGGTCATCAAGATTGCCAGTAAGTAAGCCCAGTATATATTTGTATCTTAATTCAAATAAGGCTATAGTCAATACAAGGTGTTTTATACACTGCATTAAAAAAATATACAACTTTCCTTAAACCACTTTAGCAATTCCATATTCATGAGAATATAAAAAGTAAATATTTAACAAATTGGGACCTTTTTCAACACATTTTAAAAGCAAAGCTTTTCAACTCTTCATTATCAATGGAAATATCATAAGTGATCATCAATTCAGATGGAAATGGAACTAGCAGACTTGTAGACTGAATACAGAGTCAAATTAATTACTCTTTCCCATAACCTTTTCCCCTTAAAAGGATGTCAAATAGCCAACAGAAAATAAAGACACATTCATGGTAAATAGCAGAGGTCTGACTTAAAATAATAGGAGCAAGTCAAGTCATTGAAGCACAAAAAAATTCACATTGCTGTGGCTACATATCAGAAAGTCAGTGTGGAAAACTTAATCACCATAACTAAGGAATAGTGGGAATGAATAAATAACATTATATGAAGAGAAGGCCCTAGAGATTTTTGCACAGTTTTTGCACAGGACCTCAAAATGTAAGATGGACTCTAAAGCATAGAAGGCTTGACAAGTTATCTAGTTCAATGGTCCTTCTGTGTTCATTCACTAATTTCTCCCCAAATGGCCTGTCCATGTATTGCTGCAAGTAAGATCAAACTTAATGATTTCTATGGTGAACTAAGTAACATCACCAGTAAACCATTGTTTCATGTAGAACACCTATTGCTGACCAGGACCATGAAGAGAAGAGAATAAAACAAGTTGGAAGATTTCAACTGCATCCAAATAATTTCCCTAAAGAGCTAACTTTCTTATCAACTCAAACTAGTTTCCAAAAAGGGGTAAAACTTAGAAAACAAAAACAGGAAGTAAAAGATGAAAATGAGAGGGAAGGGGGATGAAGAATAAAAATAACCTGTTGCTTTTTGCAACCACAAATTCTCTTTAAATCTTGGGGAAGATGAAACTGCCTAGAGAAACTAATAAAAACAACATATAAGAAAGGCAGACAACAACCTACCACCACCTCCGCAATTAAGACTACAATTTAGTTAAAATGATTAGATTCTGCCCTGCCCATCTGCTCTGAGTCTGATCAATTATAACTCTGCAAAAAAAAAACATTTTAGCTAGTTCATAAATAAAAAAAAAATTCACACCATTAATATATGCCACAAAACTGAACTAGGCCATAACTTTATAAAACATTTTTTCAGTTTCTCTTTTAACAAATTTAGAAGTAATCAGGAGAGGGTTTACATTGCACAAGGCTTTTAAATATTTAAAACCATCATAGATAGATATCCTGATTACTACAGTGAGCAGGTGTTTTTAGACAAAAGTCCATTCTCCCCAATATCTGAATCTACAAACATGAGCACCTTAGTTACAGGTCAGTTGTATTCTATACAAAATCTTAACCCATTGAGATTATTTTTCTTCTGGAAATTTAACTCAACTACCACATCAGCAATTTATAGCTGTAAAGCTCAGTATTAATTTCTTTACTGACATTTCCTTTCTTGCTTTGGAATATTTATACCTAAGTTGGTATCATTTCAAAGATTGAGCTTCACTCAAATGGGTGTTTCTTGAATCAATGTCCGGCTTTCAAATTTAGACTTTTATAGACTAGACATGCCTTATGTTTCTACCATTATGTAATACAGCCATTTAAACAGACTGAGTTAGATTTGAGACTTTTGTTATTGTTACTATTTTTATTCTTTCACAGTGACAAACCATTTTTAATTGATGTTCTTTTCACTGGCATATTTATACACAATCGAGAGGATCACTATAACAGTGTTCAAAACAAGGTCCTTCTGGAATTAATGATAAACCTAGGGAAGGTGGGTCTATAAATGACCCACCCTATTCAAAATTCTGAATTATAGGATTGTACAAGTTACTGTTATAGTGAGGTACCAGTATTCTTTTCTTTACAATTTGGCAATCTAACTTTTACCAGTATTTCAGTCAATTATTTTTGTTATTTTTATACAATAAATTATTTTGCTTTTTTAAAAATTCTGTGAAGATTTTATTCTTCAATTTATGTAAATATTTTTATATACAATGAATTCATTCTTTTTGAGAATATACATCAAGCTATCATATATGATAGAAATACCTAAGATGATGGCTACCCAAACTGGGCTTTTGGGGGGAGGGGAGGGAAGGAATGAAGGGGGCCAAGGGAAAGGGGAGAAAGGATGGGGGTGGCTTTTTCCCTCTATTACCTGACAACATAGCAGTAATAGATAGGACCTCATTAGAACAGTTGTAGTCACAACTTGCAATAACCATTTTAGCGAGCTGTGGATCCAATGGAAATTCTGCCATCATGGACCCCAATTCAGTCAAGTCTCCATCGTCATTTAAAGCAGCAAGATAATTCAAAAGCTCTAGGGCTCTCATCAGAGTTTCAGGAGCTAGAAGAAAAAATACTCTATTAGTCAAGCTGCCTTTAGTAAGCAAAAATGTGACAAAGTACAAACTATTATAAGCAAACTCATTTTTCATTCTACAGTAGGCCAAATTCAGAATTCAAGCTGTCATCAAATTCAATTATAGGAATCTAGCAACCAATGAATCACACAAAATCCCCAAGTTTGCTAAAGAGTTTAAAAGTCAGAGCCTTTCTTCTAAAAGGGTTAGATAATTTGTTAACCAATTAGTAGCTTAGTATGTTCTTTACACTAAATATATTTTTCCCCATGGAAAATTAGCATCTACCTTCCTTTTCAGTCTCAATTCTAAATTCAAAGGTTCAATAAAGGCTGCTATTAGAAAACCTTGGGACCTAAAAGAGACTTAGTTCAAATTCCTTTTTTGTAGCTGTGAAAACTGAAAACAAAAGAAACAAAATGCCCCCTGGTCACACACAGCAATTTCACTAGAATTTATACTAGAAGCCTGGTTTCTTGTGATTTCCACGGAGAAGCTAACATTGTTGGAGAATGCAGAAAATGTATTCTGATTTGCATATGAAATTTTGGAACAAAGTGGTCTGTATGTTGGCAAATACCTCTGGAAATCTCAAGGGTAGTGTATAATATCAACCAGAGAGCAAATGCAAAGTGTGGGAATTCAAACTAAGGAAAAGACTCATAAAATCAGGCATTGGGAAAAAGAATGATGACAAGGCAGATACTCCATGCAAAGTGTTGATATTTTTATTTCATTGTTATGTCTAATTTTTCTAGCAATTGTTTTGGGCTAATAATCCCCCCCCCACTTTAGAAGTTTTTATTCAGTAAAGCGAAATATTATTTTAAAGAATCTCTTTAAAAAGTTTCCTATTGACACACCAAAATTATGCAAAGTTCAAAAAAGGAATAGAGATGATCACACGAAATAAATATTTAGAGAATTTTGATTATATAAAATTTAACACTTTTTGCACCAGCAAAACCAATTCGGCTATTATAATGCAAGCAGGCAACTAGAGAAGACAAAAATTTTAAATAATAATCATCTTTAAGAAAAAAAAGCAAAATAGCTTCTGAAGGATTTAGGGCTTTCAATCATTCTCACATTAATTAATAATATTAATTCAATCAAACTGTCAAAAGCTAAGGTCACCTAGCAAAGAAACAGAGGTTGTCATTTGGAATAATGGGTAAGAGAGGTGATTTTGCAGTTAGGTATAGAAAACTTGGATGAGATACTTGACTGGGAAAACTAAGATGAAGGGGGGCAGCTGGGTAGCTCAGTGGATTGAGAGCCAGGCCTAGAGACAGGAGGTCCTAGGTTCAAATCCGGCCTCAGACACTTCCCAGCTGTGTGACCCTGGGCAAGTCACTTGACCCCCATTGCCTAGCCCTTACCAATCTTCAATATACAGAAGTTAAGGGTTTAAAATTAAAAACAAAAACAAAAAACAACTAAGATGAAGGTGGTGAAGTGACCTCAGATTTTATCTCAAACCCTTAAGAGCTATTACTCTGGGCCATTTAAACCTTTCTGGACCTCAGTTTTCTTATTTGTAAAGTGAGGGGATTTAGGCTTGATGGCCTCAAGTTCTCATTTCTACTATAATCATTACATACATATATGGGAGAGAAAAGATAAGTCAGTAAACCTCTTTAACTGGTGGATGATCTTAATAAATGAAGTGCTGACTATGTGCTAGGAATTGAACTTTGTTAAATGTTGGGGATATAAAGAAAGACAAAAACATAGTCCTTACTCATGGGGAAATGTATTAGATTTCAAATAAATTACTGACAACAGAGTTGGAAGGTGGGAAAACATAAAAGATCAACTTTAACTATTCAAAGTTTTGTATGAGATTAAAGTTGCACAAAGGAAAGATCAGGAAACATCCTCATTCATCTTCCTTCTCTTTCTTATATGACTTGGGCACATGCTCCCAGGATGAAGAAATCAAACTATTAATACTTCAATTCTTAGAGCACCTGGCCCATGTAATCTGTCTGACCAAGTAATTCACCTTTGAACCTCACCAATTTTTATAACATTTCCTCCCTTTAGAAAACTATATAAATGTAGTCTGAATACTGGCTTACAAACCTTGGGGATATAAGTTAATAAGTTGGACCTAATTAAGTCATGATGTTCTCATCTTTGCTAACCATAAAAAGGACAAAATAATTTTTTAAAAAATGCTTAATATGCTTATCTAAATCCACTGAGCTACAAATTTACAATATAATCGACACATTTTTAAAGGTCTATATTCCCCAACTGAGAATATATACACACACAAAATATAGGTTATTCATAAAAATACTGAATTCAATCTTAAGTCATTTAGAGAAAAATAGAATTAACATATTTTTACTGAATTTCAGCATAAAGAGGTAATTAACAGTTTCACAAGGATAAAACTAAAAATTGAGCTAAGAAGTATTGGCAACACATTATTAAAGAACAATGTCATGTTAAAAAACCATACCTGGTGGATCCATAAAATCGAAGTGTACCAAGTCATCTATACCAAGTTTCTTCAATTGTAACACTACCGAACCCAAATTAGACCTCAAAATTTCAGGGTAAGTATTGTCCTGTCAGAAGAGCACAGTGCTATGTTAAGATAGTAGTTTTGCTTATTAAGTTTACTCTTAACCCATTCCTCCAAGAAATAGCATCTTTTTCTTACCCGTTTATCCCATCAGAAAAAAAAAACAAAAAACAAATGCTAATTAGCCAAGCACTGCCTAAATAAGGAAACTTTATTTCTTCTTATATGAAAAGTGTAGTTTAGCATCTATCACGTGCTATATTAGAATACTGTATGATTTTAAGATCCACATCCTACTTCTTTACTGATTAGATGGGAAAAATTTAAAATTACTAATGTTGTCTTATGAGAGCTTTTTAAAACAGATTTGAGCAAATCATGGCAGCTTATGGTGTCCAGAAATATCAAATTAAATAAAATTAACTCCTTACCTGCATTTCAGTTTTATAGGCTTTCTCTGTATAAAGCCTGAAACATTTTCCAGGCCTGGTACGACCAGCTCGACCAGCTCTCTGCTGGGCAGAAGCTTTACTGATTGCTGTCACCAGAAGAGACTCCACTCTGATTCGAGGATTATATACCTAATAAAAGTGATAATTGACAAAACAATTCTTACTACTTACTAAGTTATTTTCTTTTAAATTTATATGCCCTGATAAAGACTCTTCATGGCTCACTCTACTATAAAACATAAAAACACTGCAATTCTCAGTATATTCATACTTGTCCAGTGGTAAAAGATGTGGAAGAAAAGGAAGAACTGGAATATATATATATATACATATATATATACATATATGCATGCCTTGAATTTGTTCATGGAAGCTGCTAATTTAGCTCCCTAAATCCTAGAAGCTACGGCTGACCTCAAACATTTTCAACTTACCCTACTCCCCCATCTATAAGTCCTAACTCCATGGAAGCTAAGGACTCAAACTGTGATTCTACTATAGCATGAGATCATTTTGTCTATTAGAAAAATTCTTGAATCTTGCAACAAAAAGATAAAATATATCCTGTCCACCTACAAATTCCATTGTAAATTCAGAAACAGATTTCCAAATAAAAAAACCTGATACTCAATATGAAAAAAACCCAGGGAATATACTGTTGATATTTATAATATTCACTCTAGGAAGCAAAGCTTCCTTCAAAAATATATAGCATGATGGGGGCAGCTGGGTAGCTCAGTGGATTGAGAGCCAGGCCTAGAGACGGGAGGTCCTAGGTTCAAATCCGGCCTCAGACACTTCCCAGCTGTGTGACCCTGGGCAAGTCACTTGACCCCCATTGCCTACCCTTGCCAATCTTCCACCTATAAGTCAATACACAGAAGTTAAGGGTTTAAAATTAAAAAAAAAAATATATATATATAGCATGAGTATTAAATTCTGCCCCCAAAACCAAAGTTATTCTAATGGACAGCCAATGTAACCTTTACACTGAATCAGCTATTCTGGCTATGAAAATATTCTAGATATTTAATCTAATTTTCTAGCTGGAAGAATAATTATGAGAGGATGGGGGTGGGGGACGGAATTTGACAACAGATTTCAGAGTAAAGCTGTACTATTTTCTTTCTTTTTCCCCTTTAAACCCTTATTCATCTTCGAATCAATACTATGTATTGGTTCCAAGACAAAAAACAGTTAAGGGCTAAGCAATGGGAGTTAAATGGCTTGGCTGGGGTCACATAGCTAGGAAGTGTCTAAGGTCAAATCTGTACTCGGTACCTCCCATCTCTCAGCCTGGTTCTCAATCCACTCTGCCATCTACATGCCCACAACCTGTGTAATTTTTAACATTTACTATGGTCAAACTTGCTAAAAACAAACAAAAAGAAAATACAATCTAGTTACAAAGATTTCTGATGTCCTTCTTGATTCAAGAAAATGCTTACAGAAAGATGCTTTATAAACTCTCAACAAAGTTCCTTCCTTCTATAAAGCCTTTTATTCAAATAGGACATGAAAAAATTCCATTTTCTGAGCTCAATTCCAGTGTTAAATGAATATGCAAAAAAGACTATTTGTAGAAACCTCAAGTTATTTTATATAGTGAAAACATTTACCTTTTGTTTAGCAAATCCAGGGTCAATGACAAATACAACACCATCTATTGTTAGTGATGTCTCTGCAATATTGGTAGATACAACTACCTGTTGAATAAAATAAACACACCACATGTTAATACAAAATTAAATAACTGTGTAGCAGGATAGAAACAAATTAAGTTATAAATCACAATAAATTATAGTAAATAATAATAAATATTTTCTAGAAATTACACAAGTTAAAGAAATTCTCTTTGCTTGTTTAATCCAACTGTTTTCTTAATCAAACTAAATATAACTTGGCCCACTTAAATCTTAATTGTAGGTTTTTCCTACAAAATCTGAGTACTTAAAAAATATCTTCAAATTTTAAGTCTGGGTTGAGGATGAGCAAGTAACAAAAAAATACAACAACAAAAAAATTTCACAAGAAACCTGAGATTTGCTGGTTAATTGATTAAAAAAATATATATTAATTGAATTCTTACTAAACTAGCAAATTTGTCCTCCAGTAACTGTTTACCTAGAATCATAGATTAAGACTGGAAAGGAATAAAGAGCTCATCAAAGATTTGTGACTTGGCTCAAAAGTCACCAAATGTCTAAGTGACAGGGTCAAATTAGTCACTTTTTTTCACTGTACCATATTACATCTTCAGAGCAATATGAACAAACAACTGCAAAATCCTAATGTAGTTTTACTTGTACTTAACCCTACAAGCAAAAATTCTTACTGCTAAACAACTTGCACTTTGAGCATAAATTATTCTCACTTGCTCCTATAAGTGGTACCAATAATTCAAATAGTTAATAATCCAAATAAAATAATTTGATATAGTCCTTATTTTTTACAAATGTGTTAGTTTTTAAAAATTAATTTTAATATTATTTTGAAATTTCTAAATGACCATAGAAGCCATAAGTTGATACCAGGAGTATTTCATTATATAGTAGTTCAATGTAAAGGTTCTATGATATGTATAATTAGTATCAAGGGTTGGGGAGGTGGAGAGAATATGGAATACAATGATTGTTACAATGAAAAAATGATTATTAAAAATGTTTTTTACATATAATTGGGAAGTAGTTAACAAAATAAATTTTCTTTATAAGAAAAAAGGACTTTTCTAAACTTGGTAACTTTGCTAACACAGTGATCTGCATACAGTAAGGATCAATAACTTGATGCTTACTGAATTGGGTTCCAATTTAACCATTCAATGAAAAATTGTTAGAAAACCTAACAATCAGAAGTGAAACAACAGCAAGACAGAAGTTTGAGATGCTTGACTCAACACAAAAATAAGCAAAACCAAGATACAATAAGTTGTTAAGTAAAAAATATTTATACAGAACTCTTCTAGAAAATTAAATCATTTTGAATGGCAGAATTGAATCAACGGGAATGCAAAGCTTTCTCTTGGGAATGACAGATTTCCCTGCCTTCCTTTCTTAGCAGAGGCCTTAGAACACCACTTAAGGTTGAACTAAGTAACATAATCATCATGACTAACACCAACATCAATATCACCAAATCAAGCCCCTGGTGAGGAGCTTCCTCTACCAATGCAGATGAGCACCTTCCCTGCCAACAAGTCTTAGATGCTTTAGAGCACAAAGAAGTTAAGCAACTTTCTCTGGGTTGCTCACCCAGTACATGCCCAGAAATAGGATAAGAAGCCACATCTTCTAGCCTCCAAGAAAAGTTCACTATCCATTATACCACACTGCCTCTCTATTATATTAGGGTAATCCAGGGCTTAACCTTTATTTATTTATTTATTCGGTTTTGGGGGGGGGGCGCCTTAACTTCAGTGTATTGGCTCATGGGTGGAAGAGTGGTAAGGGTGGGCAATGGGGGTCAAGTGACTTGCCCAGGATCAGGCAGCTGGAAAGTGTCTGAGGCAGCAGGGATTAACTTTTAGAGAAATGTCATAAGCCAGGAGTACAGAAAGGGAAGGTGAGAAAAGGTTAGGTCAGCAAGTTAATGCAGGGCCCCAGGGCATGTATATTTTTAGATGTTTGCCCTCCAAGATGAAAAGTATCTAAAGCTTCAAAAAATATCTGGTCATCCTATTTTTTCTTATGATTTTGTCTCAAAGAACTATAAACAAGAATTCTCAACATAGAGATGCAAAATTTAATGCCCCATCTGATTTTCCTGAACAAAAATATGCAAGTCAAAAAAGGATTCTCAGTGATGAGGTACTTAATGTGTAAGCACAGTAAGACTATGACACAGGAATCTCCCACACAAATTTTAGAAGCAGATACCTTGGACCTTCTTTTAGTAATAATTGGGGAAATATAAAGGAAGAAAGATGTCTGTGAACCACAGAAGGCATGGAAAACAACAAATCGAGAAGTGGGAACATTAGCCATGATGTATGCTGCTGCCTCTATGTTTCTCCTTAGCTGTCAAACCAGAATTTTGTTGGCTCTTAGTAATTCTAGAACTTTTTAAGTTATTTCCAGCCCTGGGACAATGGAGGGAGCTAGGGCACAAGCAAGAGATGAATTATATGATCCACAAGTCTTTATTGGACCTCAGTTCCTTAAAAAATATAGTTTCTGCTACAACAATAGTGAGTAACAGTACAATTGAGTCATAGTGGGACAGGAAGGCAATAGCTATAGCAAACTGCCCTGAAGAGGTACATCAGTCTCTTCCCCATAATGGAGCTGCCTTTAGTACATAACAGCAAAATACAGCTTCCACTGCTAGTGCTAGGAAATTAGCCACAATCTTAATTATGACTGTAGGTATAATTCACACCGGGAAGGAGAAAGGAAGGACGATTTCAAATTTAAGGGGAATAGGTGTTTCTGGGAGTTATTCAATTTGTGCCCATTAGTGCATTCACTTTATCTTGGGAATGGTTCAAACATGGCTGACTGGCCATGATACTAAACTACCTTATGTTTTCAGTCATGGAAACCAAGACATAGTGTGATGACAATGAATTTTATTATAAGATCAAAGGTTGAAAGAAACCTAATGGAAGCATCAACAATCCAGAGAAAAGCACCATTTCCCTCCACTATAGGTATTACAAGAGTTAGGTAAATAAAGACAAATTACAGGTGGTAGGAGTTGCTTTGTTTGTGGCACAGCAGAAGTGCCTAATACATAATATAAACAATAGCAGTCCTAATAGTGTTAGTTTTATATAACCTGAATCCACTCACTAGGGGATCTCCACCCATGTTCCAAAAGTAAAAATACAAATATTAATAGAACTGGCCTAGAAAAATGGGCCCAGGTGGATCAGAAAGTATAAACTCTAGTTCTTGTAATGAGGTCCTGTGGAAATCATCTCTGTTTTGAGGATGAGTATCCTATGAGCTGCTAGTTGAAGTAACAGATAAAGCACTGGGCGTGGGATCAGGAAGATTCATCTTCATGAGTTCAAATCCAGTCTCAGAAACTTATTAGCTATGTGACTCTGGGAAGGTTTCAAATCTTGATTTCCTCAGTTCTCATCTATAAAATGAACTGGAGGAGAAAATGGAAAACCATTCTTGCATCTTTGCTAAGAAAACCTCAAAAGGGGTCACAGAGAGTTGGACTTAAAATGACTGAAGAACAACAAAATATTTATCTAGCATAGTGGTATTCAAAAAGTGTTTTCTTCACAAAATGTCTAAAAAGTAGGCTGTGATCTCTAAGATCCTATTCCACAAACTGGCTAAAGGAGAAGGAATGCAACAGGTTTACAATTTCATTTGGTATGAGCTTTCAAAACAGAAACTTCTGTACAAACAGGGTTTCAACCACTTACTGATTCCTGTGATTTCTATACACTAAAGGAAAACCCAAGGAACATTTTTGTAGTAGAGTACAGGAAAAAAGTACTCTTAATAGAAGCAGGTTTTACTGTGGGAGTAGAAATGCAGAAGAAAAACATATGATTGATCATAAGGTTCAATGGGTATATGATTGGGGATTCTGGCTTCAAATGATCACTCTATTGCAAATATTAATATGGAAATAGGTTTTGAACAATGATACATGTATAATCCAGTGGAATTGCTTATCAGTTCCAGAAGGGGGGAGGGAAAGAATATGAATCATGTAACCACAGAAAAATATCCTAAATAAATAAATAGGAGCAGGTTTTAGGGGCAGATATGTGGCTCAGTGGATTGAGAGCCAGGCCCAGAGACAGGAGGTTCTGGGTTCTAAGTTGACCTGACACTTCCTAGCTGTGTGACCCTGGGCAAGTCACTTAATTCCCATTACCTAGCCCTTAACACTCTTCTGCCTTGGAACCAATACACAGTACTGATTTCAATTTTGAAAGTAAGGTTAAAAAAAAAATTTTTTTTAAATAGAAGGTTTTGTACAACATGGAACAGGTCTATTTATTTGGAGGATGGGAAAGAATAGAACTTGGTTCTATTGTAAGACTGAGCAATCTGAAATATAATTTTAAATTCCCTTTGGACACTACCATTGCTATCACTACAATCAAAATATGGAGTGAGTGTGTGAGTAGGCATGCATCACAAAGGCCCAAGTAATCTGAACCCTTAAGATACCAACAAATGTAACTTTAACCAGTCTTTTAAAGAAGGATTAAATGAGAAACTCAATGGTTGCTTAGTTTACTGCCTCTTTCCCTTAAGTCTTGGTAGTTGAGACAAAATAATATAACTGAATGAAGCCTTTACTGAATGCTTACTACGTACAAAGCATGCTAGAGATAAAAATATTTTAAAGACCAGTTCTTGTTATTAAGGAGTTCACGTTATAATGAGAGAGAAAACACACATGAAAGTTTTCTAGTTTAAGCCAGGTAGAAAATTCTCAGTCCTTAGGATACAGTGATAGAAACTGAAGTTGATGCCTTTTGAATGTCATTTCCACTGATAAAATGATACCTGTTTCTGATGTTTCATTTGGCAAGGCCAAGGATTTTCTTTTGTGGGTCCCCTATGGCACCTGCAAGATTAGTTGCCAGGCTGCATCTCTAAAAAAGATTCAATTTAATGACTATCATGAGGAAGAGGTGGTCTTGATAATAATAGAATTGTTGGGTAGTGGAGTTCAACAAAGTTTCGTAATGGTATCAACTTTTAGAAGTAAGGAGTATGATCAACACTGGAGAAAATCTAATAGGTGTTTCCATTTAATATCTTCAAGAGTTATAACTATTTCTAAAAGCTATAAAAAATATAATGCCCGTAGTTTAGAGGTGGTATGTGAGGAATTTTCAAAATCCATTTCAGAACAGTTTAGGACAAAGGCAGATTGCTGGATCAAGGATTATTTAAGGGGCAAGATCCAAGGCTGAAATCAACAGTAGTGAATAACTTAGGGACTAGTTAACATGGACATTATAGGGATAGCTTGTAGCAAGCACTTATTAGGTAGGTACCTATTATGTACCTGTGTAAGGTACAGGAGCATACAAAGACAAGATAAAAAATGTTTCCTACTCTCAAGAAATTTACATTCTACTGGGAATATGCATATAAAAGATGAGATGTAAATAAATGAGTAGAGAAAAACAGTACTAGTTCCTAAAGAAATGCTGGGGGGTAAAGGGGCAGGAAATGGGGATATAGGGCAGACGGACCCATAGAACCAAGTTGGAAGAGAAGACCTATCTAATGTCTATCAACTTACTCTCTAAAAAATTATGATGTAATGCCTCAAAATGAATTCTGGAGTAGCATAACCCACAATAAGACAGGGTGAAATAATTTTCCAACCCAAAATAACCTAGAAGGCTGGCACTAAAGATCTAATGCACCTAGGTGGAAGGAGAGCTCAAAGCAGCACACCAACACGGGGCCCTCCATAGCAAAAGGCTTTGGGGGCAGCTAAAGCAGCAGCAATGGCTTCTGGAGCTCTCTCAGAAGATTATAGGGATCCCTCTCCTGTTTCTGGGTGTGAGACTGTTGTTGCACTGCCCACACACAGATCCTGGTCACGGTACAGGGGTATGATCTCAGGGTGAGGAGGAGCACTAGTACAGAGGGGAGCAAGAGTACCCTGGTCACAGTTTGAAGTATTAAACACATCTCTCCTTAGATTATGCCACTTTGGAACAACTGAAAACTTGCAGATCCCTAGAGCTAGCCTGAAGACAGCTGCACAAGGAACCTGAAGCTTTAAACACTGCTCCCTTCACCAAACGTATAGAGCCCAATATTAATAGTTTTTTTTTAATTAAAAGAAAAGAAAAAGACAGGAAAATGAGCAAACAAACAAACAAAAAAAAAGAAACTCAACCTAGAAAGTTATTTTAGTGACAGGACAGAATTAAACTCAGATGAAGTCAATGTTACTGCATCCAAAGCCTCCAAAAAATATGAATTGTTCTCAAAAAGAATTAATGAAGGCATTCAAAAAGGACTTAAGAAATCAAATAAGAGAGGTAGAAAGAAAATTGAGAAAAGAAGTGAGAGTGATATGGGAAAATCATGAGAAAAGAATCAACAACTTGGTAAAGGGGGTACAAAATAATACTGAAGAAATTATTACCTTAAAAAATAGAACAGGACAGTTGATAAGAGGAACAAAATTCCAAAGAAGATAAGAACACCCAGGAGCCATGGAGTGCAGCTAGCCCAGGGCTGGGAGCCTGGCCTCACCCCCAAACACAGGAGTGGAGGGGGCAGGACATGGCATGCAATGGGGGGTGGGCAGGATGATGATGGCATGGGGTCCCTAAAAAAAGTCCAAAAAGGTTCTCCATTACTGTTAGAGCCAAATTCCAGAAGTCCTAGGTCAAGGAAAAAATATTGCAAGCAGCAAAAAAAGAAACAATTCAAATACTATGGAGCCACAGTCAAGATAACACAAGACTTAATAGCTTCGTACATTAGAGAGATGGGCCTGGAATATGATATTCCAGCAGGTAAAGGAGCTGAAACTTCAATGAAGAATCACTTCTTACCCAGCAAAACTGAACATAACTCTTTCCAGGAAAAAATTGATGTTTGATGAAAAAGGACTTTCAAACATACCTGATGAAAAAGCCCAGTGCTGAAGGGAAAATCTGGCTCTTAAATACAAGACTCAAGAGAACCATAAAAAGGCAAACAAGAATGAGAAATCCTAAGACATTCAATAAAGATTAAACTATGTACATCCCTTACATGGTAAGTGGATTACGGTAAGGCCAAAGAACTTTGTCATTATTAGGACAATTAGAAGTATACATAGACAGAGAGAGGGTGTGAATCAAATATGATGGGATGATTTTTTAAAAAATAAAATTAAGGCAAGAGAAAGAGGAATGAATTGGGAGAAGGGGGAAGTGAAAAATAGAATGGGTCATATCATTATACATGAAAGAGCATTCATATTGGAGGGGAAGATGGAGGAAGATGGGTATACCCATCAAATGGGGAATGGCTAAGTATGTTAGAGCATATGATTATACTGAAATACTAAATGGCGAGCAGGAGGAGCTCAGCAAAACCTGAAAAACTTAACATGAACTGAAGCAGAGTGCAATAAGTAGAACAAGGAGAACACTGTAAAGTGAAAGGAATACTTTACAATGGACAACTGTGAATAATAGCGATTCTCAGCAATAAAATGAACCAAAACTATCCCAAAAGATTCATGATAAAAAATGCCATCTTCTTTCAGAATGAACTGACGGAGTCTGAATTCAGACCAAAGCCAAATTTTTTCGCTTTCTTAATTTTTTTGTTTTTGGTTCAAGTTTCCTTCAACAAAAGGATGAACGTGGGAAAATATTTTACATGATTGCACATGTAAAATCAATGAGTGCTTATCATGGGGGGAGGGATTCAAAACTCAAAATTCTTAAAATGTTAGGAACTGTTTTTACATGTAATTGGGGGAAAATTAAAATTAAAAAGGAATATTCTACCTACTTCTTCCCAATGGAAACTAACCTGAATTATGAATTATGTGAAGGAGGAGAGAGGGGAATGGGAGAGTGGAAAGAGAGTTAGATTTGGAGTCAAGGGACCTTTGATTTAAATCCATTCGGAGGCTCTGCCATCAACTACCAATTCAAGTCTAGAGAACCTGCCAGATTGGGGTTGGACTAAATAGCTCTGATGCAAAGATTCCTTAAGGAAAAATTGAGAAGGAAATGGTTACAAGATATTGGGGGGAAAAGGGGCATCCTATGCAAAGGAAGTGGGAAAATGTAATGCTGAATTCAGAGAACAGTAAGTATGCCACTTCGGCTGAACCCTATGAATGAGTAAAGGGGTTTAATAAGTGGAAATGCTAGCTAGAATATGACTATGAAGGGCTTTAAAAGATAAGCTAAGGAGTTTAAATTTTATCTTGGAGGTCAAAAAATGTCAATGAAGATCAGTGTACACAAAGACCTAAGCTTTGGGAATATTATTTTCACACTTGTATAGATGAATTTAAGAGATCATTAGCTATTAAAAGGTAATAATAATAGTAATCCATTAAAAGCACATGAAATAAAATTGGAGACTATGAACAAAGGTGGCGCTAATAAGTGGCACAAGAAAGGTCATACAGTAGGTAAGATTCAAACTTAGGTCCTTTAAGAACAAGACTTCCTAAGAGAATTTATTTTTTGATCTTCACTTTCTAAGGCAAAAAAGTTCAGAGAAAATGACTTAACAATGCTTAGACAATTATAGTTTTAGGTTTTTTTTGTAAATGAGAACATGTATCTCAATGACTAAAACATTCCCTCTCATATGCATCTCAGTCAATGAACCAAAGGTGAACCACTTTAGAGGCAACTAGTTGGTGCAGTGAATAGAACCCTAATTCTGGAGTCAGAAAAACCTGAGTTCAAATATGACTTCAGATACTCACTGGACTCTAGGGAAATCCACATGACCAGTTTTTCTAATCTTTAAAATGAGTCTAGTAAAAGTATCTACCTCTCAAGAATCCTAATGAAGATTTAAAAAGATACTATTTATTAAGTACCCTTTAGCACGGTGGGTAGAATGTAGCAAGTGCTATTTAATAAGTGCTTATTTCTTTCCTTCCACTTCTTCCCTTCCCAAGAACTTTTAATAGAAACCTAGTCTTACGATAACTGAGAGATTAAACTACTAAACATTTACTAGGGCAAATTTCAGAGTAAAAGCTTAACATTGGTTTAAATAAAGGTAGAATATCTAAGAAAACCAAGAGAAACCTTTTCTTTTATATTAGGCAGGTCCATTTAGGTGGGGGGATATAGATAAACGTGATCAGGCAGTACCAAAAGGATCAATAAATTGCAAACAATAGATTAATCATATAAAAGCAACTGCTATAGCACTTCGGTTTAAAATAGTTTACTTTCTCAGTGCCCAGGGTTCTCCTTTAGAGGTCAACAATTTCAGGATGGCTGTCCTCAACTTTCAAGAAAGCACTAAGTTATCATACACACTGCTCTTGGATCATCAAACTTTTCAACTACAGAAGCATTTCCACAGGGCCCATTTTCCTTTTTTATTGAGCAATATACAATTCTAGACAAATCAGTAAACTTCATGGATGAGTAATGATGAAGTCAGTTATACATTAAATCAAAGTTGTTGGATTTTTTTTTTGGGGGGGTGGGGGGTTTGAATCACAGAAGCAAAGAATTTTAATAGTATTCTCAGTTGTTAACCATGCTAATAGGGATTCAAAGCCTTAATTACAGTCAACAGTAATATAAAGAAACTGATAGGAACTTTATAAAAAATAGCCCCCCACCAATAAATACAATTCATTTCAATTAGATTATATATTCCCTAGAATCTTGGTTTTTACTATAACAAGGATTCTCCAAATAGAAAGAAAATTCCTTTTATAATCAATTTTGCTGGAACATATTTACAAGTTGTGGAACTGAGGAATTAATTTTTTCCTTAAAAAGCACAATTTGAAATTTCTTATGTGAAATCAAATTCATAACTCTATCATTATACTTGCCATATTGCTTGGTTTAGTATACCTCAAAGAATTTAGGAATTAATTCCACAAATTGACAGTTTACTTAAAAGGATGTCTTACACAATTTAACTAGTACTAAGTGCTTGCTCTAAAACACTTCCAGCTACATATCTCATCGAGCCCCAATATTTAGTAGATGCCCATGGACCCCTCTAAGCCTCAGTTTCTAACTTGGAGATATTAAGACTCATGCTTCCTACTTCCCAACATTACTGTGAAGAAAGCATTTTGTGAATCTTAAAATGGTTAAGTAAAACAAACAAAAGGTATAATTATGATTGTACCCGCATAGTATCCTAGATGTCATAGAATATGAAATGTAAGAAATCTTTAATGATTACCTTTCGTCCTATTGCTCCATTCTGTTTTTTTGGAGGAGGAGGTTCAAAAATTCTCTGCTGTTGTTGAGGTGGAAGCGTGGAATACAAAGGAATGATTTTAATGTCACCAACCTCTGGACCTAAATCATCAACTTCACGCTTTATTCTCTTACAGGCTTCATCAATTTCCTATGAAAAAAAGTTTAAAGTAAACAAAACCAACATGAATTTAAATATTTTTCAAGTATTTACCATAATCAAGTTCTGTGCAAAGTTTATTTTGTGTATGCCAGCACATTTTTATCTTCATGGATACTGTATTTTCAATTTTGCAACTTAAAACTAATCCAGTGAGCACCAATAGGTTTGCACAACAATCCCAAGAAGCTATGGCTTCCATATTCTAACAAACCCATAAATATGGCCTTATTTGCATTCAACACTCCTTTTTCTTCATGTCAGATTTCCTAATTATTTCTCAACAAATTGTGCTAAAATTGAAATCTCTCACCCAGGAATATTAAACTGTACTCATGACCTTTTCAATTTTCACAATCTAGAAGAAATTGATGGGCAAGATATTTTAAATAAACCAATTAAGCTTTAATGTCACGTATCACTAATGCAATTATATGGAAGATTTGCTTTATTGTACCTAATGAGAACAAACACCTTTATAGTATCAACATGAATAGGCAAGAAATAAACTAAATCCAATGAATAAAAATGTCTAAATGTATCATTAAAAATTGTTAAAATTTTACCAACAAAAATTGTCATAAGCTGAGATAATTTAAGTTTTTGTACAAATTCAATTAGGGTGCACCTTATAATTATTATTTTCATTGTAAATATATTAAAAGAAAGATTAATTGAATACCAAGATGGGAGGTAAAAAAATTATCAGATGTATAGTAATTTACTAGTATGATTTACTCTAGTGGCAACATCTATTTAAATAATTTTCCAAGTACTTAACAAAGTTATGAATGCCAATTTAATTTTTACTAAAACATTAAAAATGATCTACAACCTAGCAGTTAAGAAAGTCAACTAGGGTCAATTCCCATTTAATATGTCTATTACTAAATTATCTAATTTAGGAGGATATTTTTAAAAATATTGACTCTTATCAAAATTTTTAATATTATGGGAAGAACAGTTAGACCAGACCAAAAACAGTGAGGTAGTAACCCAGACTGTAGGCAACTGAACCTTAAAAGCATTGACAAATTAGAAGATATTTCTAAATGTTCAAATAGGAATGTGGTGATGGTAGCTGTGGGAAAGGAATCAAACATATTATCCAAAGAAGATGATGATTGAGAAAACATCAATAATTACTAAGCTGTGTGCCTTTCTTATGTTAAGAGAATGACTTTGAAAATGTCATAATGAAAGCTATTAGGCAGGATTTCTGCAAATGATTAATTATAGAACAATGGACTGAAAGGCTCTGGTGATAGAAGATCTTACTGTGTTTAATGATTACAAAAAGCCACTTGACTCAATGGAATACTATATATTCTTAAGTTTTACTGGAAAAACAATTTTTCATGCAAGTTATTAAAATGATGTAAAAGTGGTTGATAAAATCAAAGATAATGAATAGAATCAAAGATATAAACGATGACTTGTCATTAGCACCTCTGGTAATCAGAAACAAGGCCTAAAAACAGAGATGTCTACACTTATTAAAGGAGTTTATAATACAAATCTAAGCACTATTAAAAAATAATCTATTATACTAAGGGTAGAGTTTTGAATGGGTCTCACCAGTTGTTTATACTCATATACTATATATAACACCACTACTGAGAGCATACCTTAAAGGAGGTAAAAGAGAAAAAAAGGTCTCATAATTCTGAACTGTGGCCTGACCCTCTCTCTGCAGCTAGAATTCCACTCTGTAATCTAAATCTCACAAACCAGAGGATCTATGCTCAAGTCCTGCTTCTACTACTTGTTAACACATGTGGCTATAGCCAGGTTAGGTCTTGGTTTCCTCATTTATAAAATGAATGTGCCCAGAAACTGAAGGTCCTTTAAGAGTTTCATTTTTCTATAGCTGCTCTGTTTGATTTTAACTCCATGAATACATTCATTAACTAAAACATCAACCACCAATTCAGTTTTGATATCCAACACCTCAACAACCTCTGCCACCTTTCTCTTCTGATTGAAGGTTTAGAGGGTGAAGCAATAAACTCCTTCCAAAGCCTACTTTGATAGAGGGCCCAGAACTTTCCAGCTAACTTGATTTTCCATCAGTTGCTCTGCTTGGTTTTAAATCCAAGAATAAGAAAACCTGAGCAAGTCCACCAAGCTGTACTCCCACCCTCACCTAGTTCCTTACAGTTCATTTGTGTATAGTCATTCTCCATTAGATTCTAAGCTCCCTGAGGGTGGGAACTTTTGTTTCCACAGGCTGGTACATAGTAGGCACTTGATGTTTATTAAATTGAATTGAGAGCTCAATATATGAAACTATGACTACTATGTTGTGAGGAAGGAAAGATATGAAGAATTTAGAAAAATTTGTGGAAAAGTTTAAAATGAGGAAGAATGAATTCAGCAGAACTAAGATAAATATGCAACAATTGAACCTGACCTTTGGAAAATATATGCTTCCTGTCTCAAATTAAAGAGAATACATGAAAGATAATGGTTGCAGAATGAAGCATATATTATGAGACAACTTCAATGTTTATCCTTTTGTTTTGCATCTCCATGTTATGAGGGAGAATGGTTTTGTTACTTTGGTTCTTTTTTACTTTTCTTCTTAAAAAGATTGGAGAATACTGGGAAATGTCAGCTTTTCCCTCAAAAAACTATCAGCAAATCTTATTTAAGGAAATTTCCCACTGGCCCAATTATAGCTACAGAATAGTTAAAACAAGTGAATTTATTTATTTTTGTTAAATTGCTCTATGCAAACGATCAACTCTCAACAGTATACTTAAAAAAAAACTTTAAAAAAATTGAGTAGATTGCCCCCTACTGGTTTATTAGTATGCAAATATTCTGCAACTCCTACCACCAAAATGAGAATCAATTTAAGACTTAGCAGACTCAAGTCCTAGGGAGTTGCTTGAGGCATAGAGGTTGTGTCAATGGTGCAGAGTCACAGTCAAAAACTGCAGAACCTAGATTAGAACTCATATAATTTTCTTAACTCTAAGCACTCTACCCACTAAGTTTAGGTTTTATGTACATTTTTGTTTTATTATAAAGAATCATAGAAATAAATAAGTACTCTTCAGTAGAAAATCATTACCCATTTATAGGGCATTAAAAAAGATGAAATTGCAAGGAAATATCACTAATAAAATGCTTTAGATCTCAACAATCATGGAATACAGGCTTCATGATTATATAATAACTGAAAATTTGAAGACATTAAAATCACATGAAAAGTTATGCACAATCCCCTTCATCTAAACCACATTGTTTGCTAAGTACCTATAGTACCAAGGCAGTTTATAATAAAAGGAAAAATTATATCTTTGAAGTAACTGCTCTAGACTTAACAGAAGCCATAAGAACTGGAAAACTTTTTGCATGTCTCCCATGTGCTTATCATTCTAATGTGCACTGTCCTCACTACGGCGATTATTTAAACTTAGTCTAAGCTCAGGACAGGCAAGAATTCCTATTCATTTCCATAAGGCCTACTATAGTTTTTATTTGATGTTTACTGCATAAAATATTCCATAAAAAATCTCTTTCCTTAAATTTTCGGGCACATATTCAGTTAATTTATCCATCTTTTGTTACATTTTATTCTCATCTTAAGTGAAAAGAAAAAGGTAACTCATAGACTAATTAGAAAATAAACTGATTTGGGCCCAGAACAAAAATAAAATACAAAGACGGTAACAAGTCTATTAACGGGTATCTAATAAATCATTGGCATCTATTCTGGAGATAAATTAATTCCTTATTCCTTTCTTTTTACTTATCTAACAGAGGCTAGGTTCAAGTTTACCTTGTGATTATCTAGTAACCAGCATATATTTATTAACCGACTACTATATGCCAAGCACTAATCTAAGCAATGGAAAAATAAATACAAAGAATGAAGTCATCTTTCTTTGAAAGAAATTTACATTTAAATAGGGGTTAGGGGGTACTTATAAAAATATACAGCACATAGATGAAGTGAATTTTTAAAAATACAAAATGGTAAAAAAACTATGGTGGTTTGGAAGGCAGGCACTAACAGATGGAGGAATCAAAAAATGTTTCATGTAGAAGTTATGCTTCACCTACATCTTAAGGGAAGAGAGGATAAGAAGAGAGCACATTCCAAGCATGGGAGACAATCAATAGAAAGACAGGAGTGCTTTAAGGAATGAATTGGAGGCCAGTTTGGCTGGTTCCTGGAAGTAGGGGGATTAATGTACAATCAGGCTGGAAAAATAGGTTGGGGCCAAAGTTGTAAAAGGCTTTAGAAGTTAAATATAGAAGTTTATTTTTGATGTTAGAAGCAATATTGAGCCACTGATGTCAGTTGAGTAGGGGAATCACATGGTCAGATCTATGCTTAAAGAAAATTACTTTGGCAACGGTGTGTGTAGATCACCTAAAATTTTAAGAAATAAGGCAAGGAGATCAATGAGGTGGCTGAAGCAATCATAATAATAACTAACCTATTTATATATTGTCTTGAGTTTTGCAAAGAGCTTTACATATATGAGAAATATTGTCTAAGAAGAAATGGAAATAACTAACAAATGACTGTTTGCATGAAGTGAGGGAGAGTGAGGAGTCCAGGACTATGGTAAATTTACCAAACTAAGCATTTGAAGGATGGTGATTCTGTAGCCAGAGAAAGAAGAGTCTGGAGGGATTTGAGGTAGGGAAGAAGACTCTGAAAAGAAAGTGGGAGTAGGTAAGAGGAAAAGAACCTGAAATAACAGAAGAGTTCCTTTCAAAGGAACTGGAGAGCAAACAGTTGTCATAGTGGAAGAAGGAAAAGGACAACTGTTTATTAGGAGCTAAAAAAAAAAAAGACATTCTCTTTCTGAAGGAGCTGGTGGCTCTAAGGAGGAAGCAACTTCTTTGCTCCCCAAGTTATTATCAAACAGAAGCAGAAAAAATATCAGGAGAGAAAGTAAGAGTAAGTAAAAGTAAACTATCTTAATTAGCATTACTAAGGCAGTAATTTTGGTGACATCAGTATCAGGAAGAGGTTAAACTTTCCTGGGCATAACGTTAAGAAATACCAAAGAATTTATCAAAATTTGTCAAAATGAATGACCACTACCCATTTCTAATGATTCATATGAGCAATAACGATAGTACTGAAATGAATTCAGAAAATATTGGCCAAAGTCACAAAGTCTTCAGAAATAAACTGAAGATCCATATGGGACACAAGGTGAGTTTCCTTCAATCCCATCCACTTTGCAAGGAGAGCATAAGAAAAGTCAATTACAAACATCAACAGCAAAAGAACGTGATACATATTTCTAAGCATGGATCAGTGTAAGGATGACAGATATTTATCAAGGAAGAAAAGACAGCTAACAAAGTTACGAATTGTATTTCTTTGAACTAAAAAAGTTTTGTGTCCGGCATATCTAATTTAAAGAACTTTAAACTAAAAAGGATGAATGCATAAAGAGCATGTATATCTTTATATATCCACCATGCAAGCTATAGAGGACATTTATCACGAAAGAAGATTAGCAATAAAGATCTTCAGAAATTCAGAATCACCACAAAAAAAGACCCAGAAATTAAATTCATAAAATGTCATTCATCAAATATCCAACATTTAGGCAATAATTAAAAGGAAGTGAATTAGGCCATGGTTATTGCTGAGCCTTGGTGGAATGAAACTCATGAATAGAATATGGTTAAAGCTATTCAAAAGAAACAGGGTACTTAGGGAATAGGAGGAATGATTAAGAGGATAGTTGTTCATACCACAGAACAGTGAATATTGGAAATCTTCCTTTCAGATATGCTTTCATTTCAAGTGAATAGCCTGTTAACCCTAATTCTAGTAAGTAGAGAATGCAAAGGGATATTTTTAAACTGGGTGAATTGAGTGTCCATTACTTATAGCAGCTCTCACTTTACCTCCAAATCTAAAAGAATAAGACCAAACAACAAGAATGAAACAACAGTGGAAAGCCCACTGGCACTTTAGTCAGTTTGTATTCTCTTGTCTTTGACACATTCTATCTTCTTGTGTGACCGTGGGCAAGTTTCTTAAGCATCCTATGTGCTTAAGAGGTGGGAAAAAAAAGAATCTTTAAATTAAAAGATTTCTTAGGTTCTCCAAAGCTCCCGATCTGATTCTAAGATCTTGGCATCACAAGATGAACTGGGGAGTAAATATATATTGACCTGAATACATCTAATATTATGCAAGGAAATTTTTGTTCATACCTACTAAAGTTATACATAAAAAAGGTTATATACACCATTATGAACTACTAGTAACAGATGTGTTCATATCCACTCTAATAACAAGTTACTTTAGTTTTATAAAATGAAAATACCTCTTGTCCAGTAAGGAAAAGAAGGAGGTCTCCTTCCTCCTCTTCACACATATGAATTTGTATCACAGTTCGAATGGCTGCTTCAAGGTAATCTCTCTCTGGTTCTGGAGTATAAAAAATCTCAACTGGGTGTGTACGGCCAGGGATAGTTAAAAGGGGACAATTATCAAAGTAGATCTGAAATTTCCCCGCATCTAAAGTAGCACTCATAACAATAACCTGAAAGGAAAAAAGAAACATTAAAATTATATTGATGTCAGGGGGCAGCTGGGTAGCTCGGTGGATTGAGAGCCAGGTCTAGAGACGGGAGGTCCTAGGTTCAAACCCGGCCTCAGACACTTCCCAGCTGTATGACCCTGGGCAAGTCACTTGACCCCCATTGCCTACCCTTACCACTCTTCCACCTATAAGTCAATACACAGAAGTTAAGGGTTTAAAAAAAAAATTTTTTAAAAATTAAAAAAAAAATTATATTGATGTTATAGAAGAAAGTATAAAGTATAACTTGAAATACTACCCTTTATTTTGGTTGTTAAAGCCAATAATACTGAATAAATATGAAATATTTAGTTAATATTAAAACATTGAATTCAAATGGAAAATTTTGGATTAATGTTCCTGGATACTTAATTCTTCTAAATCCTGCTCTTCTATAGGTAAAAATATCCTTATACTTAAAAAAAACAAACAAACAACAAAAAAACAAACAAACAAACAAACAAACAAAAAAAACAACAATTTATTCTAGGTGCCTACTTTTGCTCCAAGTCACTTAAGTAGTGATATTTCTCTTACTCAAGCACTCATGAATCTTGGCTTAACCCTACTCTACCTATCATCTCCAACAACATGCTCCTTAAAACTAAATAATCTTTGATATACTGCCCCTGGCTTCTTCTTTTCAAATAACTTCTCCAAGTTTATTAATTTAAAATTTTCCTTTCAATCAGCAAAAATCTGCTTGATAGCTGGCACCTATACCTGAAATATGTACAAGTTTAGGTCTCTATGCTCCAATGGGAGCCCTTTTTGCCCTGGAACAAATGTTCCAATTTCCCAAACTGGATTCAGCCTCAGTGTTCTCTAAATCTCTTTGGAAAAATTGTGATCTAGAGTTCTGCTGTACTTCTTACTACTGATGATATCTTGGTTCCATTTCTCTCCTGGAGACCAAGTCTCTTCTTTCCCTCTTTTAACTCTAGAGAAGCCAGAATGAAAATGGACCTACATATCAGTTACCCTGCTGGCCTCAAGTCTGGGACCAGGGCCATGGTAGGGAGGTGACAGTATAAGTCAAGACACTCAAGTCAATGTTTAAGAATATTGCTGGTTATGGAACAACTAAAAATTTAAAAATCCTATCATATAGCATATCCTTTAACTTACTTTCTGTCCTAGATGCTAATATTATATGAGGTTTCCTGTGTCCTAGCTCTCCCTACCATAGTACTCTTAAAAGAAAAGAAGAATTATAATTTGAGTCTAGACTTTAAAGGGAAAAAATTACAAAGGCTATTTAAAATGTTTTTAAAAGACTAGGAAGAACATTATCAAAGAAAACCCAAAAAAACCAAATTCCAAATAGATGAAAGCAAGGAAAGAAAAATCAATGAAAAATGCTGAAAATTTTAATTGGACATCTTTGGAATTTATTTTTTACCTATACTACAGAAGTCAGTACAGAAGTACATTTAAGGCAAAAACTTATGCTTAAAATAAATTGCAAATATTTTCTTTAAATTTCAGAACTAATGTAGGCTCTCAGTATTTTTTTAAATGCATGGATGTTTTGTAAATGGCATATATATCTTACCTTTAAATCTGATCTTTGCCTCACAACTTCCTTCAAAACTCCCATTAGAATATCTGTGGCCAAAGTCCTTTCATGAGCTTCATCAAGGATTATAACACCATAGCGCTCTAGAAGGGGATCATTCATGGCTTCTCGAAGCAACATTCCATCTGTCATATATCTGAATTTGAAAATAAGCACCGATTAATCAGAAGTCAATGTGCTACTTAAATTTCAATGTACAGTGCTCCCTCACCTATCACCAAAATTATGTTACAGAGACCCCCACAACAGATAAAATTCTGCAAAGTAGAGGCTTTACATTTATTATATATATATATATGTATATATTTTAAGGCTTTATAAACCCTTTCCATTCTCCTATAAACCTTTTCACACTCTTATTATCCTATAGTCACTGAGCCAACCAGCGATCAGAATACAGAACATAGCGCTGTGGTTGGTCGCCTTTCATTCCATCAGCCAACAGTGTGCTGTTGTAACTCCATCTTGTAACTCCGTGATACAAAATTAGATTAAAAAAACAAACAAACAAAAAACCATAATACAGTAAAGCCGTGATAAGTGAACAGCAATATAGGAAGAGACAATCGTACATGAAATAAAAAGTTAAGTATTGCTATTGTTTTTAAACAATACACAAAGGTCGAGTTGGGAGGAACCTCATAAGCAACCAAATCCCAATACCGACCTACTTGAGAATCCCCTCTATCAGACACGTACGTACCAAGCATTTTGTATGGGCATGGAGGATATTAATTCTGAAATTTCCTCTTGGGAAGATTCTGACATTAAAGACAACAGGGACAATGTATAGTTGTTGCTATACATGAATTCTGACATTAAAGACAACAGGGACAATGTATAGTTGTTGCTATACATGAATTCACATCACTCAAATTTGACTAATAGAAATCCACATACTAAACAAACGTATGTTAATGTCAATAGTACTGTATTCTTTCTGCTCCTGCCTCGCATCTTGGACTTCTGGGGCCTCTTTACCCCCTATACAAAACAAATACCAAAATCAAAATACTTTCCAAGCAAATGGGATCCCTTGAAAGACTACCTACTACTGGGAGAGGAAATCTTTGCACCCTTGCCCCACCGATGTGTCTATCTTCCTTTGGTCCTTATTCAGGTACTACACATCTCCTCCCTGGCCACTATATGTTCCTTCTCTTGCTCTCACTTCTCTGTTCTTGGCCCCATGTCCTTGAATCATGCAGTGGCCCCTATCCAACCTTCCTCCTTCCCTTCCTGGCAGCCTAGGGCAAATAAGCATTACAAAAAAAAATAATAATAATAAAATAGATTTACATAGCAATCTGCAGAAAGGTATGTTTATGTAAAGCAAAAATCGCCTGCATATACCAATAAACATAAAGGTAATAAATACAATATTATATATCAAAGAGTTTGAGAGGAAGTATTTTGGCAACTGAAGCAGTTTCTTAACTTGGGATGTGTCAGCTTGTTTTAAAAAATATTTTAATAACTGTATTTCAATATAATTGGTTTTATTTTCACATTTAAAAACAGTAGTCTGAGAAAGGATCCCAAAAGCTTCAGAATGCCAAGAAGGTCCACAACATAAAAAAAATTGAATTCAATTAAAGGGATCAAGAAAGGCTTCACGTAGATGATAGAAATGGAGCTGTAACTTAAAGAGAGGGATTTTATATAGCAGGTGAAGGGAGCCTATTGCAAGAATGACCACTGTTGCAAAACTCCTAGGGAAAAAAGTCACCTGCATTCAACTGTTTCTGTTTCCTCACTTACTATTCATCTGCCAACACTTTTGCAATGTGGCTTCAATCTATCCTATCCAAATGAAATTCTTCCCTTCAAAGTTACCAAATATCTCGTATTTAAAAAAGCTAACATCTTTTTTCTGTCCTTCTTGATCTCTATCTGGCATTTGATACCACTCTCCTGGATGGATTTTTAACTGCACTACTTTCTTCTGATTCTCCTGTGTAAATTGTTCATTCTTAGTCTCTTTTGTTGGGTTACCTTTTTATAGCTTGCCTCTTAACTATGGATATAATCAAGGGCTCTACCCTTTCTGGGTGACTGCATGAATTCAAACATTATTTCTGTACAGATGACACTAGGATATAATAAACAAACTGCTCTCATCTCTTTTCTGAGGGCCACTCTGACATCACCAAATACTGCATGACATTTCCATCTGGCTATCTCATTGGAAGTCACCACAAACTCAAGAATGTGTCTGCACACAAAATGAATAAACAAATGTCCTATGCATCCTTGTTTCTTTTTAAATTTTATCCTATTCTCTTCTGTTAATTTTCTTTTAAAGACTTCAAAGACTTTACTTTCTTCCAGCTCACTTATTCCTCACATGGCCTCCTCAATTGGAAAATAAAGCAAAATTTGTTAACAAATATGAATATTCAGGCAAAACGAATTCTTGCATTGGTCATGTCCCCAAAGTACCTACATATACTATATCTCTGTCAGGAAGGACATAGGTGGCATGTTTGTTGAGTCCTCTGCAATTAATGTTAGTCATGGTATTAAGATGTTAAGAGTTCTTAAGTCTTTCAAACTTGTTTTTCTATACAATGTTGGTATTGGGATTGTTCTCTTTGTCTAGTCAATATACTTTGCATCAGTTCCTTCCAGGTTTCTCTGAAACCACCTCTTTTTAACTTATCTTACAAAGCAATATTCTATTATTATTGTTTTAATTTAGATGCTCAATTATATATGACTTCATGAACTCATTTAAGGTTTTAGTGGCAAATATATTAGAATGGTTTGCCATTTACTTCTCCAGCTCATTTTACTGATGAGAACTGAGGCAAGCAAAGTTAAGGGACTTTCCCAGTGTCACACAGCTAGTAAGTATCTGAGGCCAGATTTTAGCTCAGGAAGAGTCTAACTCTAGGTCCAGCATGCTATCCATTGCCTTAATTTGTTAAGTCATTTCCTAACTACTTGGTAATCTTCGCAGCTTCTAGGTTCTTTGCTTTAGCCAAAAGGGCTGTTATAGTTTTATGCAATTTGTTTTCCACCTTCTTTGATTTTCTTGTGACATAGTCACCATGCTTTTGTACAGTCTATCTTTCATGCCTAGAATACTCTCCCTTAATTTTTACCTCTTTGAGCATATCCAGCACCATCATTTCAAGAGCCACATACTATTTGAAACTTATTCTGTTTTCCCCATAGTTGTCAGTGCTCTTTTCCTCTACAAATTAATTCCGTATATTTATAGTATACTTTCCACACTCCCGGTAGAAGCTAAGCAATTAATACATGCTTGGTGAACTGAATTTTTTTGAAAATCTAACTTTGTTTTTATCTGCATTAGTGCTTACTATATCAGTGTTATTTCAAAAGAATATTTTATATCATTAAATATTTCCCAATTACATGTAAAAAATTTTAACATTCACATTAAAAAAAACAAACCTCTCTTCCATCCTATAATTATCTACATCTTTATTCCCATAAGTTGGAATGTAAATTAACTATTTTCAAGGTAGTCTTCTTTGTAAATGCTTATCATGAGCACTGCAATATTAGATGACTCAAGGTTCAATGAAATTACATTGCTTATTGTCTTTCAACCTAAGATAAAAAAAACCAACTTTGCCAATACTGTTATCAACTTCTCCAAGAATCTTTTGAGTCATCTATTTAGCTTCATTTCACAGAAAATATATCAAGATTAATATGATCTAGTTCCTCAAGCAGTATGTCATTTTGCTAGGTACTGGTTATGGTTTTTATATTTATGAGCACCAAAAGTTAAAGTTAAAATCTGTAGGTTTCCTAAAAACTGTTTAAACCTCTACCCTTTTTTCTGCCACCATTTACTACAAAACTGTAAGAAATCTGTAATACTAAGGCCCATTTTGTATTTGTTCATTTGTTGCCATCTAGAAGTAGACAGTTATTGGTGACAGCTTCAACAGAATCAGGCTAGTTCTCAAAAAGCTAAGTTTTTTGCTACACAAGTGTAGAATAGAAATAATTTTAAATCTACTTTGATATTTTATCTTTACTAGTCATTTAAAAGTCATTTTTAGATTATATCTTTTCCAGATTATATGTTAATATAATTTTTAATAATCATTTCTGACATTTTGTGATCCATATTCTCCTTCCATCCTACCCCCCCCCCAAGAAGGTAGGCAATATGGCAGAGGTTACACATGTGCTATTATATAATACATATTTCCATGTTTGTCATACTGTAAAAGAAGTCATATTTATAACTGGGAAAAAAGCTCATGAAGGAAATGAAGTGAAAAATGACATGTTTCAATCTGCATTTAGACTCCATCAGTACCTTTTATAATCAGTGGATAACTTTTTTTTGTCATGAACCCTTTGGAGTTGGCTTGGATCTCTACCAGTCATTTTAATCATGTTTTCTTGAAGCCATTACTCCTTCGCTAATTAAAAAAAGATGTGCCAATACGAAATGCATCAATATTCCAAGTACAGAAACAGAGTTAAATTATGCGGTTTTATTATTTTATATTCAGAATATTCCAAAAGTCTTAATGCAATTTTAAACTCAGTTCTTGGCATTCACTCTAACTATAAAGTAGATAGGTACTTTTGTTATGAAAAATCCAGGACAAAGGAAGAGGAAAAAATGTAATAAATAACTAATCCCTTTCTGGTTTAGAGCAGTGATGGCAAACCTTTTAGAGACTGAGAACTCAAACTGCACCATCACCACATATGAGCCCTCTTGCCTTGCCCCAGAGACAGGGAAGGGAAGCTCTCCCACTGGATTGCTCAGCAGAGGGGTGCATGACATGAATGCATTTGGTGAGGAAGGGAGCAACTCTCTCTGGCACACATGCCATAGGTTTGCCAGCACAGGTATAGGGTATTACAAGATCAACAAAGTGCAAGTAGGTATGGGTCATCCAAAAAACATAGCTATTGATTTAACTACTTTGAAAAAAGTACTCAACTGAAATGGGATCTCAGCTCTTATTTCCTTAAACTCAATATAACATGCCTGATTTGTCTACTGAAAAGAAAGGTTAAAATGAAATTTCAGGCAAGCCAAAACTAGCCAGAGAACTTAATAAATAGAAAGCTAAAAAAAGAGATCATCAGTGTGTACACACTGTGTGTGTGTGTGGGGGGGGATAAATTCACCAAACCCCAGGGTTGTGGATATGAATGGAAGCAACATAGTTCTGTGGTTTTCTAAAAATTAACTTCATTATATAGGGTCTTCCAAAAGTCTTCATGCAATTTTAAAATTTAACAGCTTTAAACTGTACTAAGACTTTTGGAACAACTTGAATAAGACTGAAAGGAACCATATTAAAAAGATATTGTGTTTGATTTAAATTCTTTCCCAATTCTGATTTAAATTCTTTCCTGATTCTGATTTAAATTCTTTCCCAATTCTAGTCTGTCTGTTTCTCTCTTTTAAATCCTTAACTTTTGTATATTGGCTCATAGGTGGAAGAGTGGTAAGGGTGGGCAATGGGGGTCAAGTGACTTGCCCAGGATCACACAGCCGGGAAGTGTCTGAGGCTGGATTCGAACCTAGGACCTCCTGTCTCTAGGCCTGACTCTCAATCCACTGAGCTACCCAGCTTCCCTCTCTGATCTTTCACACTATCCATGAGGCATCTAATAAAATTAGACCATAAAAACAAACAAAAGTTCATTGAATAGGCAAATTCCTCTGGAAATACATATTGTGTATAGTTCAAGGGGGGAAAGATACCGCAAAACTTTTCCTATGTTTCTTGACAACAGGAACCAAAAACTTAAGAAATACAACTGTTGGGCTAAAAAAAAATCTACAGGCATAGTATGCTCCCAAAAAATTAAAAATAATTCACACACAATGCTAGTTAGTTTTTTGAGTGTAGAGGCTGTTTCCTTTTGTCTTTCTATGCCCAGTACCTGCCTTGCTAGCATAATGCCCTGCACATATGAAGTCAATAAATACTTAATGAATACATGAAATCAATCTTTTCATTCAAAAATAAGACCTTAGAAAACTGAAGCTGTGAAATAACAATTTTGGATTCATTTGTAAATTCAACTACCATATAAAGAAGCAAGCCCCACAAGCTACTTTTTTGGTGGTTAATAAGGCACATTAGAAGCAATATTAAATATTTAGCAAATTGTTCAGCATGCCAAGTGATCCTCTACTTACAGTAAAGAATAAATGTACATTTCAATCCACTAAAATGAATGTCAAATGAATATAACCTACTTCCTTATTTGCAAAGAAACTTTACTCTTTTTCCGAGAAATCATTAATTAAAAGGCCTGCCTAGTAGGTTGTATTCCATACAATCTGACAACTACCTCTTTCGAGCTACACAACCTATCTCCTTTACTACATAACCTCATAGCTCTATTAAAAAAAAACCAACCGACAAATACTCTTGCTTCCTTATCTATCCATCTAAAAAGTCTGTCCCTCTTTCAAGGCCCAGCTCAATCCTATCAATTCGAATATGTATTTTCAGATCACCACAAGCCCAGGTTATTACTCCATTCATCCTACGCAGCATTTAATGTCAATAACTGTAGTCAAAGGATGGAGTAGACCTGAAGAGGACCCAGTAAAAAAAAAAAAAAAACATTTGTATAGTTTCTTGAATTTGATCATGATAGCTTTAAACTAAAAAAGGAAAGCAGAAGGAAAAAAATTGTTCACTTAGATTTGTCAGTCTTTGTACCCTTAAAATGGCAGATACAATAGGGTAACTGGGTCTTAAAAGATTTTAAAATAATTAAAATAGAGAGTCAATTGTCAATTTTGTCTAAATAATTACTGATGAAACCTGAACAGGCTCAACTAGAAGTATGCCTTTATTCAAAATGAAAATAAACAAGAACGGTTTGAATAGGATTGTCTAGAATCTGAGGGGAGGAAAACTACTTGAGAGCATTTGGAAAAGGAGCAAAAGCAATAGCAATAAGTAAGTAAATATTCAGCACTTATGATATGCCAGGCATTGTGCTATGAACAGGAAAAAAGGAAAAGCATACATTTTTAATGAGAGTTTAGGGTTAGGAAGGGGACAATGTGTAAATTAGTGCACACAAGATAGGTCTGTCTATCTATCTATCTATCTATCTATCTATCTATCTATCTATCTATCTATCTATCTATCTATCTATCTATCTACGTAAAGAAAGAAGAGAGAAAATCATCTGAGAGGGAAAGGCATGCAAGGTGGACAAGACATAGCACACAACTTAGAATGGCAACTAAATATTAGTCTTGGGTCATGAAGGAAACTCAGAACATTAGATGGAGGTGAAGGAGCAAAACATTCCAAGCTTTAAAACAGTCAATACAGAGGCACCAGATTCCCTATGTGATAAAGATGGCCATTACTTGAAAAACCTTTACAACAAGTCTAATATCCTAAAAATATCCTCCCTAAATTAAAAACTATAGCGACAATGATGACTTAATATTTTGTTTTAACCTTTTTATAATTTCCCCACTATTTTTATCCTTATTTTACCTAGAATATAAATTACTTTAATCATTTCAGTTCTAGAAGACCCAGGCATTTATTCTCCAGAGATCACTTAAAATACAAAAAGATATCAGAAGCCTGATTGTTGCAATTACAAGGTATGACTTAAGAGGACTAAGGATATACCATACTTCCCATTTCTTCTAGAGAAATGAGGGAATATATTTGTAGAAGTCACATATTTTAGACATGTCTAATGTGTTAATCTGCTCTGACTAATTTGGTTAATGATCTCCATACCCATCTTTTGGAGTTTTCTATCCAAAGTGCTCAAACATGGGGCAGGTAGGTGGCTTAGTGGGTTGAGATCCAGGCCTAGAGATGGGAGATCCTATGTTTAAATCTGGCCTCAGCTACTTCCTAGCTATGAGACCCTGGACAAGTCACTTAACTCCCATTGCCTAGCTCGTACTGCTCTTCTGCCTTAGAATCAATACATAGTACTGATTCTAAGATGGAAGGTAAGGATTTAATTTTTTTTTAAGTGCTGAAACATGTTAATCTCACCAAGATATCCTAGAATAGGTTGATACAAGAAATTACCTTGGTGAATCTGTCCCTGCAACAAATTAATTCTAAAGGTGAGTAAAAAAGATACTTTCTTTATAAAAATAAAAGCTACCAGTCTAATGAAGTTAACTTCTGGTTCTCAATGCAGAAATTTTCAAGAATGGGTCTCTCTACCCTTTATTAATTTTAAGATGGCTCACCATCTAGCACCTTAGCCATACAAGCAATGAGTAAATTTACATTTTCAAAAATGACTCATAAAAGGGATACATGGTAAATTTCTGATTTCCTGATAAACTAGTACTAGTTTGATGAAGGAGCTTTCAGAGAACAGTAGGTTACACTGGAAACCATAAGTGATATAAAAACAAAAGATATCAAATGAAAAAAAAAATACCAGCAAGGTACAGGATTCAAAGTACTTACAGAAAAAAGGAAATGGAACACTTAATGGCCATATGAAAATAACAAAAAATTGAAATTACATGCAGTAGCCACTTCTATTAAAATGTAATATTAAATATCATACCATTAAAGGATATTTTAAGTAAATCAGAGGAGCATGGAAATATTTATCTGTTAGATCTATGGATAAGGAAAGGCTATGTGACTAGATAAAGAGGATAAAGGGAGTTTTGATTTCATGAAATTAAAATGTTTTTGCGCAAGTAAAATCAACTTAGACAAAATTGAAAGTAAAGTCAGACATGGGGAAATGTACAGCAAATTTTATAAATGCCACATTCCTCAAATGATAAATGGTAAAAGGATATGAAGAGGCAGTTTT
>NC_058135.1:194152125-194163316 GCF_016433145.1 Gracilinanus agilis | reverse complement strand
AGTCAGGCCTAGAGACAGGAGGTCCTGGGTTCAAATCCGACCTCAGACACTTCCCAGCTGTGTGACCCTGGGCAAGTCACTTGACCCCCACTGCCCACCCTTACCACTCTTCCACCTATGAGCCAATACACAGTATTGACTTCAAGACAAAAGGTAAGGCCCCCCAAAAATAAATAAATAAAAGGCTAACTTTGATTACATGAAACTGAAAAGTCTTTAGACAAAGAAAATTAATGCATCTAAGCTAAGGAAGGAAGTAATAAAATTTGGGGAAATTTTGTTTTAATCAAATCTTTCAGATTAGAGCTTGGTATTCAAGACATACAAATAACAGATGTGTTTATATAAAATCATTTATTCATATAATAAAAAGACCAAAGGCTATTCTGTTATAGGTAAATGGCTAAAGGATACAAACACTTCTCAAGAGAATTCCAGTTTTCAAAACCCTAAAGTTTCATGTTACCTCAAAGATGACAAAAGATGAGAATAGTTAATGTTAGAGGGGATGTGGGAAAATAAGCCTACTATGCATCATTGGTGGAGTTGTGAATCAGTATAATCATTCTGGAAAGCAATTTGGTATTAAAAAAAGAATAGTGACTAAAAAGTCCATGCCCTCTGACTGAGCATACTGATCTGTGAGTTTTTGTGCCAAGAAATTCAATGATAAAGTCCTTATAATTATCAAAATATTTAAAACAGCATCTTTTGTGATAGCAAAGAATTAGAAAATGTATATCCATTGACTGGGAAATGGCTAAATAAGTTATGATGCACAAATGGATAACTACTGTTCTATAAGAGGATGAATATGATGAATAGAGAGGATGGAAAGATTTATAGAAGATCTGATGCAGTCAAGTGAGTACAGCCAAAAAAACAATATACTCAATGACTCCAACATTATAAATAGAAAGACAATCAGAAATAAATGTAAAAATACAAAGAAGCATGACTGCAAAGACTATGAAGACAAACCCACTTCATTACTTTGCTACATTATTAGAGGTCTGGGGACATGGCATATCTGCTTATGTTACAGATTTTTTTGATTTAGCAACCAGTTTGATCTTTTCTCCCTTGGTTTTTTTCTCCTTTAAATATTTGTTATATGGACTCTATCTGGAAAGGAAGCAGAAAAAATACGAAAGGAACTTTGGCGATAAGAAGATAACAATAAAATATTAAAAAGATAATTGGATGGCTGTCGTTCAGTCACATCTGACTCTTTGTGACCAACTATCTGTGAGGTTTTCTTAGTAAAGACACTGGAGTGGTTTGCTACTTCCATTTTCCAGTTTTATGTAGGCAGGGATCAAATGACTCACTCAAGGTCACACAACTAACAAGTGTTTAAGGACAGATTTGAACTCTGTTCTTCAGGCTCAGTGCTCTATCCACTGTCACCTAGCTGCCCTGCTTGGATGTTTACTGACTATATTTGAAAAACATCAACAATGAACATAAATTCAATATAACCACTTAAATTAAAACGTAGAGAATTCATCTTTCAATTAACAAAAAAGAAATAGGTTTTCTCCAGGTCCAAAATTTAATTTTCAAATCAGAACTATTGTTGCTTTAATGTTAATAAATGAATATTTAGCAACTCAGAACTTCAAAGAAAAGGCAATCTACTACCCCGTAACTTTGAGACAGTACTTTAAAGAAGTTCCATAAGTTACTCTTGGGACAACAATAATTGGTCAGAGTTCCATGGTAAAGAAAGTATTCTTCAACATGACACTTGAGGGGTGGTGACAGACAAAGCTGCCAAAAAGCTTGACCTTGGGTAGTAATCACACTCAAGTCACTCATTTACTTTTCAGAAAGCAAAAATCTTGATCAAGAGCTCAACTTTTAAAAAATTATTCACAGACCACTCCAACTTCTAAATTGTATTCTGAGGATTGCATTTCATAAAATCATGAGTACATTAAGAAAAATGTATATAAGTAGAGACATACTTTAACTCTGGCAAAATGAATGGATTGTTCTACTTCTACAAAATAGACTTGAGTCCTAATCAAATTAAGGGTCTTCTATGTTGTCTTCAAATCTATGAAGTTAACTTAATATATCAGCTTGTAGTAGCTTGCTATGGCATCAAGTACAACTGTAATCACATAATAATTTAAAAAGAAACCCTGTTAGGACTATTATTTTTCCATAGTACTTGTTGGGAGTATTATTTTCCATGGTACACCTTATAATTACAAGTAATGAATTTAGGTGACATCATGGAACTAAAGAATTTTATTGAATTATCTAACCTAACCTAGGTGGTATTTAAGACAAAATTATAATGCCATGAGCTTAAAATATTTAGATATCAATTGCTTTTAACATATTAAATTTATTATTATAAAACAAACATCTAACATCAAAACTAATGATATGTAAAATTGAATGCCCCTCATTTCATCGTATTAATCTACAATTAATACTACAGTTAATACTACAATTAATACTACAAATATCTACTTTAATACTTAAGATTACAGTAGGCATTATTACCAATCCTGAGGAAATGTTATGAAATTGCTTTTGAAAGTCTCAAGGAAGACATTTATCAGAGAGTAACAATGGGATTACTAACTGATGAACAGAAAAAATGTTCTGGGTAGCTACAAAGAACTAGCAGGTTATTCTGAAGATCTTTTAGTAAGGGTAGAGATACTAAATGAAGCTGATGTTTAAGTGAGATAAACTAGAAGCAGTTAGTACAAATGTGTAAATAAATCAAGTGTACTTCTTGCAATAAAGAGGAATAAGGACAATGAGAAAACAGAGTAAGTAAACTAAAGAAAAAAAAGGTGCCCATAACAAATCATCATTAACAAATGACATTTATGTGACACTTTCTAGGCCTACAAAGCACTTCACACTTCTTTCTCAATGGATTATGAAAATCGGTAAAATAAGCAACACAGGTTCAGAGAGAGTAAGAGGTGTGTCCAAGGTCAGGGCAAGTTTGTGTGAGTGGCTAACCTTAAAGTACAGAAAGTCAAAAGCAAAAAAAAATTATCTTCTTCCCTCACCACAATTCACAAATAAAAGAAATCAAGTCACCTTGCTCACCACTCATTTAGCACTTCATTTCTTCTCTAAACAACTTCTTTTTTTACAAGACTACTTTACTTACACCTGTTCATCTGTTTCAAATCATAATAGGTACATCATTAACAATATTTTGTCTAAAGAAACAACCACAAGACAATAAAATTTCACCTCTGAGAGCTGCTGAAATTTTACAGTAAAGAATATATTCTACCAAAAGAGATCAGATGTCAAAAATTATAAGGAACGTGAAAAAAGCAAAGAGATAAAAATACAGGCACTCTAATAATACCTGTATTAGTCATTGTAGACTGTTTTCAACTAAGATTGCTGAAGTAAATGCGACAAAATAACATTATGCTGAAAAAACTACCTTATTTTAATAGCAAAAAAATTAACTTTTAGAGGCAAATCATTAGAACTAGGAGGATTCTAGAGATTATCTTTAACAAAGAACAAGTAATTATGCCCATTACGATAATAGCAAAATTATATACCTTCTTTAAATTATACATTTGCAGCAAAGTATGTTATTCATCTAATTTCCAAAAGCATTTAACTTTTTCATCCCAGCACTGGGTTCAGTGAAAAATCTCCAATTAAATAATGGAACATGACAAAAGATTTTGATGGTATGCTGGCAATATCCATTTGCCACATTATGTACTAGTGCCTAGAATGCACACTAAAAATTCACTTTTAGGTGGTGGTTGTTGTTTTTTAAAGTAAGAATATCAGTGTATTTTTGTGCACCAACTGAAATTCACTGTAGACTAACATAGATTAACACACGGGAACTATATACACTGGAAATTTTCCATCCCAACACAAAATCTAGTACATAGTTGTACTTAGAAAATTGCAATCTATTACAACTGTCAGAGAGGATAATTAGCAGAAAAGAAAGTTTAAGAAATTGGAAGCCTTTGGGGCTTCATTTTATATTTTCATTTCTAGAAATAGATGACTTTTTCTTAGTAGACTTCTAAGTGACTAATGAAAGTTGTAGAGTGATAGCACTTACTTGAGAATAGTTTTTGCACTACTGCAGTCTTCAAATCGAATGGAGTACCCAACTTCTTGGCCTAACATCACATCCATTTCATCAGCAACTCTCTGAGCCACACTCATTGCAGCAACTCTTCTGGGCTGTGTGCAAGCCACTCCTCTCTTAGGTCCTGGTAAGGAGCGCATGTACTCAACACACCACTGGGGAATCTATCAAAAATATTCAGATTTAAATCATAATACTGGTTCATTTTTGCATATATAGCAAACAAAATTTAATAAATAAGGAAATTTAACAAATTAAATAATTTTAATAATTTTAACAAATGAAATTTAATGAAAGTGCTTTGCTTGAATATTTTAAAACAGCTTCACTTAATCATATCATAAAAGAATGCTTTAAATAAAGGTAAACGATAACAGAGGAAAAAAATCCTTTTTCAATTTAATTCGATGAACATTTATTTTATGTCTGCTGTGTGAAATGCAAAAAGCTATGAATATACATAAGTTTCAAAGCTTCCTGTTATTCTGATTTAGCTATAACATAATGGAAATCATGTCCTTAAAAATTTAAACCCCAAGTTATACAACAGGACATCCTTCTATCCACCCAGTGTATTCTGCCTTCTCCTCAGAATAAGCCTGGTGATGCCAATAGGGAAGAGGACTGCTTCAAGAAATTGAGTTTGTGCTCCACATCTGGCCAAGAGAGCTTTAAGTGTTACAACTGCTTCCAGAGGAGCTATCAAAGAAACCATTAAATTGATAAAATATAATATATTTCTTCCTTCTTTCAGTTAGCAGGTAATGGTAAGAGGAGCCATGAAGTTATATGGGCTGATTAGAAAAACAACACTGTGTAGAAGAACCACGGGAACTTCATATTTGTACAGGGACCTGGCATTAGTGGTTAGATCTCCATTAAAGCTTGTAAGAATCTACATTTACTAACACCCCATTTTAATAAAATTTTATGTGTATTACTCTAAGAAATTAATAGACAACCCAGAATTACTAAATTCCGTATTTAGAAACTACTGAGGAAGCTCTAGGGTTTCAAAGCGATCCTTTGGTAAGACAACTAATATTCATATCCTTAAAAACCTCCCAAAACGCAAACTGATTTCTCCTTTTAGATGATTTTCAAATCCTTCTATGCATCCTACAAGACCCAAAAAACTGTTTAAAAACAAAACAAAACAAAAAACCATTCTAATATATGGGGCAGGTCGGGGAGAAAAAGGAGAGGAAAAGAAAGATAATTTAGACAAGCTAAATGTCCTTGTGTATAATTCCGAAAATAAAAATCCTGCTTGTCTTATAGTTTAATGCTCTTCAAACTAATTAATTTGTCTGCCCACATCTACCAGCCAAGAGTTCCTCAAAATAAATTCTCTCTCCTTTGAGTACTAACTAGGCTTCTCTTGCCACCACTGGTGGCCTGCCATAATTCTACTCTTCCTTCAGTCTGACTACAGAAAGGAACCTGGAAATGAGATAGTTCAATTCCCTCATTTGAAAGACTAAGAGGAAGTGATTTCCTCAAGTTTACTGGCTAGTTAGCAAAGTTAGAATAAGAACTTGAAACTTTCTAACTTCTACTTCAACGATCTTTCCACCAAAATATCCTGCTTCTCCTACTCACATTACCTATAAACTAAGCAAATTCAAGCTTTATTACTGTTACAGCATAAAAAGGCTTAGATGTAGAGGCTCTTTTTCCATATTTACAGAAAGAAGTAATTCTCTTTCCCCAAAATATGTGAAGTCTTTCCAATGTGCATAATATTTCATGAAAAGTAAAATGTGGAAGGCAAACTAGTTAGTGGTGGCAAATAAAAACAAACAAAATCTGTTAAACTGATGAATAAAAAAGTTCTAGACATAGTGCTACATATATTTTTTCTTTTTGGTTAAATGATGCCTTCTCTAGTGCAGGGAGAAGGGCCAGAGGGAAATATCTGAGGATTTTGATATAACCAATAAACAAATTAATTTTTAAAGGATAAAACAAAATTGTCCTTATATCACCAGCTTCTCACTTTTCAGTATGCCAACAGGGGATGGTTCAGTGGTAGGAATTTGCTTTTCAACAGGAAAAAAGGTAGGGAGCCAAAAGGATCCAAGATAATAATAAATTTAAATGATCTCAATAGCAAGCTAGTGGGAGAAAGAACTGTAAGATCAATTTTGGTGGGCGCTACCACTCATACTAAGAAAAAGGTGGGTGGGTAGAGGGGGTGTTTATGTATAGATACCCTTGGAGAACAGACAAGGAAATGGATATAATATCAATGAGAAAGGAATACAAAGTAATGATGTAGAACACTACCAAAAGAAAAATAGATGAATTAAATAATGCCCACAAATCCCATATCTGGAATATAGAATAAGCACTCCTATTCTAATAAAGGGTGAGACTAAATAAGTTTATGCCAATATTCTAAAGCTATTTTAAGAGTTGTGATTTCAAGAAGTCCCCTTGGAGTTCATTTTGGGGTAACGAAGGCAGATGGTAGTATGTGGGTAGAAGACACAGAATGATGTTTGAGATGAAAAGGTAAAGACGGTTGATTGACAAAATACATAAAGAAAAGGCAAATTTGAAAGACTGCCAAAATAGTTGAGCCACTTTGGGCTATAGACCTTTGATTCTACAACTTCTCATTTGAACTTTTCTCTTACACCCTTAAAAACCACAAGATTAAACAGAGAAAATATAGCGTTAGTTTCAAGTGTCTATTTTACTTTTTTCAATTCTTTTCCCAGAGCAGTTAATAACAGTTCAAATTTTTTTAACAAAGATAATCAATACAAGTGTTTAATAAAAGCAGGTAGGCTAGTCAATATGCATTATTTTATCCTCCCCAAACAAGTAATTATTGAAATTGGTACAAAATATCTTAAAATTCTAGGATATTGCAAATCAGAAACAATATCTTTTTCAATCGACTTTCCAAATGTTGCAAACTTGCAATTATTTGGAAACCATTAGCAAATTTAGCCCTCAAAAAACAGTAACCAAGAAGTCTATTCCAATTTGGCAATTTGAGTGCTGTTGTACATATGAGAAAACTGAGACAAAGAGAAGTTAAGTGACTTCCTGAAGGTTCTTGGGGTATTTAGTAGCAGAGCTACAATTCAAATCCAGGTCATTTGCCTCTGAATCCAGTGCTCTTTTCACTTCACTACAATATCTTTCTATAAGGCTCTTCCCAACAAAGCAATCTTAACCTCAGACCTCCACACCCTCAGAGCCTGAAAAAGTACTTCTATTGGACATAGAACCTCTTTTGGAGGTAATAAAAACAATGCAAACCCCCTAGACAACAGAATCTGAAAACAGTCGTTTCCTTCCCCTACAGATTCACAAATGTTAAGTATGCCCCATAACAACACTCCCCCATGACTTCCTTGCCACATGTAAGTATAACTGAGGCTGCCTTCCTGCCACTAGGGACACATCATCACCCTCTCCACAAACTGCTTTTTAAGCACTCCCCAAAGAATTCTACAACATATGAACAAAAAGAACGATTAGGGCATTTTAGTGTTTTAAATGATGGATAAAATATGAAACGTATAGCCCCAATAAGACAAAAAGTTTCCATATTAATGAAAGCATGAATAGCATCACTTTTGTGGTATCAAAAAAGCTGGAAACAACTAAGTAAACATCAATTTGGGGGAGAGCTAAACAAAACATGATGTGCTAATGTAGTGGAATGTTATTGGGCCTAAGAAATGACAAATAAGGAATTCAGAGGAACATGAAAAGACATGATTTGAAATAAGCAGAACCAGGTAAAAATAGCCATAAAAACTACATACAGGGGAGCACTGGCTCAGTGGCTTGAGAGCCAGGCCTAGAGACGGGAGGTCCTAGGTTCAAATCTGGCCTCAGACACTTCCTAGCTGTGTGACCCTGGGCAAGTCACTTAACCCTCATTGCCTAGCCCATACCACACCACTCTTCTGCCTTAGAGCCAATACACAGTATTGACTTCAAGACGGAGGGTAAGGGTTTATTAAAAAAACAAACAAAAAACAAGAAAAAAAACTACAATATAATAAACAGGTATATAAATATATAAATTTATATATATATATGCATATATAAATTCATATAAATATAAAGGAGGTAAAAAATATGCCAACTAAAACAAAGCCAAATGCTTGATATTGTCACATTGATAGTAACAATGACCAGCCTTAAGAGATGAATAGGTACTTCCCCTTTGTTTTGGTAGAAGCAGAGGAAATTGTTGCTTCAAAATGCATTATCAGCTCAATCACTGTGCTGGTTGGTTTTGCTTAATTTTTATAAGGGAAGGCTCAAGAAATATCTAAAAATGAACATGACATGGAATAAGTCCCAATGAAACTTTGTCTTTTTTTTTTTTTTTTTTTTTTTTTTTTTTTTAAATTTAAAGCACATATTATCAAGTACAAAAAACTCACCTGTGTTGTTTTACCAGAACCGGTCTCACCAACTAGTACGAAGGACTGATGCCTAACCAGAATATCTGTAAACCTATCCTTATATTCCCAAACAGGGAGTTGAAGCCGTTTCTTTAGAATGTCATAGTAACGAGGGGTATGGGGTAGATTAGTGAATGGATTGATACACTGTGGAAGTGATGTGTGTCCTGCATGTCCTGTGTGTGTTGAATGAGCAGAATGTGTTGAATGTGTTGAGTGTGTTGAGTGTGTTGAGTGTGCTGAATGCGATGCTTTTAAAGGTGGTAATCCAGCACTAATGAGCATAGCATTAGTAGAGGCACGCAATTCCTTCTCCTTCTCCTTCTCTCTTTCTCGCTCTCTATCTCCCCTGTCCCGTTCTCTGTCTCGATCTTTGGAACGATCTTCACGATCCCGGTCACGTTCTCGATCCTTCCTAAAAAAACAAAATTAAGAAATCATATATTGCGAAATTAAGGTAATATGTTTAGTTATCTTCATTCGGTAAAAAAATTGTCTTCAATATAGTACTTCTCCAAAGTGAGTTCTATTTATCCCCAAGATATAGTGTGTTTAGTTACTGAAAGCAGGTAAAGTATTTCAACTGATTAAGAATGATACCTAAGAACAATGGAACTATGTTTCTGCCATGCTACAGAATCTACATTGGTTGCAGGCAGAGTTCGTTCCCTGTCAGTGAAGATCTTTAAGAAAAATTTGGATAACTACTTTTTGAATAAGATGTTGCAAGAATTCTTTTTCAGGGTAGGGGGATGGGTAAATGGCAGACAAGGTCCTCTCAGATCCCAAAATTTGGTTATTTGCTTGCCATTTTATTGCTGGGCTACATAGGACTGTGCTCTTAAGACTATCAATCAAAAAGGACCAAGCTGCCTACTATGTGCAAGATCCTATGCTACAAATACAATAAAGGAAACATTCCCTACTTGTTTAGAGTTTATACCCTATGCTAGGTGCTGCGGTTACAGATGCATAATTTCTACTTAGCAGAACAAGGACATAACATACATAGGGTAGATACAGAATAAATAAAAGAGAATACAAATAAATACAAAGTAGTTAAATACAAAGTTTTTTGAAAGGGAATGGGATACAGATGGTGCATTAGGAAAGATTTTTATATGATGGGGAAGTAGATGATTTCACAAAACCCCTTCCTGCTCTAAGATTTTGAAACATTCTACAAATTCTTATTAAGGACCTACCATGTACAGATCAGGGACAGCTATGTGGCACAGTGGATAGAGCTTGGGTCTAGAGTCAGGAAGCCTTAGGTTTGAATCTCACCTCAGACACATGAGCTGTGAGCCTGGGAAAATTGCTTAACCCTGTTCCTCATCAGTAAAATGAGCTGGAAAAGGAAATGGCAAACCACTCCAGTATCTTCACCAAGAAAATCCCAAATAAGAGCCATTAAGAGTAAGAGACAGGACTGAAAACAACTGAACAAGAAATGTATAAATCATAATGCAAGGCAATGGAGTGGACATATATATTATATAAAATATGAACCTTGCTCTTACAGTAGAAGGTATAGTAGTGTAATTAGTAGGATAGTAGTAGTGTAAGTAGTAGCAGAATTAGAAGGACAAAAATATAATAGCAGATATTTATATAGCTTTCTAAAGTTTGCAAACAACTTTATCTCAATTGAGCCTCACTCCGACATTTTGACAAGTAGATATATATAATAAGTACCAATCCCCACTTTAAAGATGAGGAAACTGAGGTTTAAAAAGATTCAATGACTTACCCCTGGTCACATAGCTATAAATATGAATTAGGATTAGAACCCAGGTCACTGCACATTCTTAAATCCCACCATCTTTTAACTATACCATGCTACCTTTGGGGTATAATAAGATGGCTGACGGAGAGTTCTTTCCAAATCCTCTATATAAGGAGGGAGGCCAGGTAAATCATCTCTTTATTTCCCACTCAGCTGCACTCCTCAGGATTTCATCATGCCCCACTTCTTCCCACCTCACTTTCAGCTTCCACAAAGCTTGTGTTATCTTCCATCATTGGATTATGAGCTGCTTGAGGGGCAGAGACTATCTTTTGCCTTTGTTATTAACTCCAGTACAGTGCCTGGCGCATAAAAATAAATGTTGGATGACAGACTGACCTTTCAAGCTAATATATGAATACTTGAAAAATCATGAAATGAAAAGCATGATTCTAAAACAAAAGTTGAGGAAATAACAGGTCTGAACTGACCTCATCATGACCCTACTCAATAACACAAGAATAAAATATAACTTCTGTTTGGCATTAAAAGTCCTTAACAAAATTTCTCCAAACTACATCCTAGCCTTAAATAGATTACTTTTACATACTACAATCTAGCCAAACTGGAGTTCTGGCTATTTCTCAAACATGGTATCTTGTTTTCCATCTACCTACTTTTGCATAGGCTGTCTCCCATGCCAGTAATCCAGCAAGACATCTTGGACTTTCCTCAGCTTAAAATATCACCCCTTACAGGAAGATTATTCCGATCCCTCTTGCTGCTGGTGCCCCTCTGCCAAATTACCTTGTATTCATTCTTTCTTTCTCTTTCCTCCCTCCCTCCCTCCCTCCCTCCCTCCCTCCCTCCCTCCCTCCCTTCCTTCCTTCCTTCCTTCCTTCCTTC
>NC_058135.1:194074967-194151838 GCF_016433145.1 Gracilinanus agilis | reverse complement strand
CCTTCCTTCTTCCCTCCCTCCCTCCTTTCCTTCCTTCCTTCCTTCCTTCCTTCCTTCCTTCCTTCCTTCCTTCCTTCCTTCCTTCCTTCCTTCCTCCCTCCCCTCCCTTTCCTCTCTCCCCTCCCTCCCCACTCCTTCCAGGTGTTTATATTGTTTTCCTTAGGTACTCAACACATGTTCACTGATAAGGTAAAAGGACAACAGGATGAGTAGACATATAGTCCCAACTGTTCTACACCATACAAATTGTGATGATTCTAAAACTCAATTACAGTTTGAAGTTTAAGGGCCATGCCACATAAAATTTAGTAGAGACAATATTTAAGAATTTCTGTGAACATAAAAATCTGTTTCCCTGAGGCATGGTGATGAACCTTTCCTCAGGCAACAGATAGAAAGAATATTGCCAAGCTACTTTCTAACTTGGCAAAAGCTACCAGAACTCATGCTCAGCTAGCATGGCCTTCAAAAGCCCTTAAATAAATCCCCAAACCAAGGAAACAATAGAATTGGACTTAAGTGAAGAATAGAGATATCAATCAAGAGTTTTTAAAATACTGATATTAGGAATGAGTTGGCAGAGCTAGGTTGGAATCCCAGCTCATCAGCAATATATAACTTTGGGCACCCTAAAATCCATGAACATATTTTCTGGGGGGGGGGTGGGGGGGAACAGAGATAATATTAGCTATACTCCACAGGTGGTTGTGATCTCACTCTATAAATAGTCAAATGCTTTTATATACACACACACAGACACACACACACAAATTTTCAAATGGCTTCTCACAGTTCAATTGGATACTGCTCCGAAAGCAAGTTCTCAATGGGAGAAGTGACCTGAGAAAACTTAAAACTGTCTCTTTGGATTGCTATATACACCAATCAACCTGAAAGAACTATAATCACGATTAGGTTCCCTGCCTCACTCTACCCCAGACTTTCTTATTACTACTTCGTATTACTACGAAGTCATGGAATTCTTTCAATGGAAGCAGACAGCCTTCAATTCCACAATACAAAATTCAAGTTGCAGTGAACTTGAGTCAGGAAGACTGGAGTTAAAATCCTTCACATGATATATTTCCTCATCTGTAAAATGGAGATAGTTATACTACTTGATGGGATTGTTGTGAGGTTCTAATGATATGATAATATAAAGTAGCTACAAACTTTAAAGCATGACATACATTTCAATTATCATTACTAAATGCTCTTTTATGATTACAAAAACCTTTGCACCTATATGGTGAATTTAGATAGCCTTCATGGTCTGTTTCTGAGGAGCCACTGGTGAATAACACAATAACACAATAATAATAAAGCATAATTTTATTATCTCACTATTCTTGTCACTCCTCTTTATCATTCTAGTAAGAGAACTTAACATTATTACTCATTCTATAGTGAGTTATACCCCTAACAATTCAGATCAACCCCCTCAACTTTACTGCACATCTTATGAAATTCCTGTCCACATTTTTCCATAAATTCTAAATGTCCCTTGCCTAAGGATTCAACACCACTGTAGTTAATTAGCTCCAGTAAAATAAGGATGTTATGCCAAACAATATTATAGGGATCAATGAGTTAAACAGAAACAGTTATAAACAGAGATTCTGGGCAGAATTGGATTATAATTTATTAGTCAAGCAACTTTGAAACTTATGTCCATACTTATATCAGCCTTAATGGCAGGCTTTGTCATGAGCCAAGAGTAGAATCTGATAAAACCCATTTGATGGAGTGGTCAGCATTTCAAAGCTTGCTCTACACCTTCCATATGCTAGGTGAAACCTGTTTAAGTTATTTGAACATATCTCAACCTCAGTTTCCTCATCTAAAAAATGAGGATAATATTTGCACTACTTTTCTCACAGAGCAAATTGAACGATCATAAAATGTATGTATAATTGTCAACTATAAAATCAAACAGACTCTTAATTAAAAAGCTTTTTGGCAATTCCAATTTTCTTCCCCACATGAAATAGGTTAATTACTAGTAAGGATAATCAAAATCTAACCCATCCAATGATGCCTCAGCTCTATTTCCCTCTGGCAGGCAAACCTGTCATACAGTATTGGGGTCTCAGGCCTGAATTAGCTGAACAACATGGCAGCTGGAATAGGGTGGAATGGCCTGAATGAACAAGAAAATAGCCTTAAGGAAGTGGCCTTAACATAGTGGACTGAATGGAAAGGCACAGAGTTCTTCCTTATATACTGTTAACTGGGCTGCAGATGAGATCACATTCCCTTCAATTGGAAGTAAAATAACTTTTTGTGAGTTCCTTACTTTGAACCAGCTAAACAACAATTGTAAAGAGGCAGAGATGAATTTAGCTGTAGATATCAGAAAGTAGAGTGCTTTTTGTCTTGCCATAACTAAGGTGCTCAAAATTCTACTCTACTGAAAGGGGGGGAGGTGGAGAGAATCCCCTCTACACACTACTAAAAGAAGTCATTTTTGAAAGCAACAATGAATACACAGGGACAGACCAGGTTGAAATTATAAGCATTAAAAAACTATCATCTTCACTATAACTAGCAATCTTAAAAGCCATTTTAAAAAAAAGTAAAAGAAAGGAAAAACACCAGAGTAGTAACAGAAGGTACATATATAAAAATCACATCTCATAATTTACACAGGCCTGCTGAAAGGAAGAACCTGGTCATCTTTGTCATACTATCAAGTAGTCTCCATCCTAATACTTTCAAATAGCTCTTTTCTTACTATCTCTGATTAGCCTGATTGAAGCAGGCTAGAAAGGTGTTTTCATGATCCCTTAAAATGCAAATCTAAAAAAATCTAAAACCTAAAGGAGGAACTAAATTTCACTAGTATGTCTTAAGGTTAGGAAGTGTTTACCACTTTTACCCAAGGTCACATAGGCAAGTTATTGAAAAGCCGTTAACAGAGCCCAGATTTCTGGACTCTCAGAAAAGTCCTTTACACCAAATCTACACCATCAAATCTACATATTCACAATTTTACAAAGAAGAATTCTAGCAACATGTTTATCTCAAAATTTATTATGTGAGACAGAAATAATATAGATGGCAATGGACTGTGTTTCAAAATAATGAAAAGAGTTTCAATAGTTAAACTACTGAATTAAATACTAAAATAACATCAAATGTAGTTAGGCCTGGAGAAAGTGGTAAAAGTCCAACCTATTTTAAGGCAGAGTACTGAAAAAAGCTAAGGAAAAAATGTAGGAATACTGGGAATAGTACCATTACAGCTAGACATGACAGATTCCAATGATGATAAGATAAGGGGATAGGAACCTTGAGAAGTCTTATTCTGACCTTGTTCCTCCCTTCCTCCTCAAATTTAATTACTACACAGTGGAAATGGGATTTTGGGATACTACTTCACCTCTCTCACCAAAAGACATGCCCATGCTTGTGATTTGTTTTTAGGGAATAAAAGACTTCATTCTGAAAATAACGGTAGAAAGACAAGAATCCCCAAGTAAAGTTAAATGTACGTAATCTTAGGCTATCACTTAATGTAAGACATTGTTTCTTGATTCCAACTATACCAGGGACTGACAAAATAGATTAGGGGAGTCTAGACAGAAAGCATGAACTAAATCAGTAAGTCATCCAAAACTTAAGTGCCTACTATCTGTCAAACATAGCATTTCATTATGTTAAGTGTAGGAGATACAAAGAAAGGCTAAAAAAAGTTCCTTCTCTCAAGAAGCTCCTAGAGGAGGCAATATGCAAGTAATTACATACAAACTAGATTCAAGGTGGAGACTTTAGCTGAAACTTTTTTTAAAGCCAAGGAAATAAGAGAAAGAGGAAGTTTCTGGCATGTTAGCAAAAATGTCTGGCACCCAGAGATGGAATTTTTCATGGGAGGAATAGTGAGGACAGTGTCACTGGATTGCAGAATACATGGAAGGTGACTAGAAAGTTCAGAAGGGACCAAGGTATGAAGAGCTTTACAAGATGAAACAAGTATATATTTGATTCTGGAACAGAATGGCATGGGATGGGGGGAGGGACGGAGGACATGACAGGACACAGAGAAAGTGAGTGCTGGTCAGGGACCAGTTTGACAGCTAAGTAAAGGATGTTCCAGAGAAGGAAGAGACAGAGACTTGAGACAGGAGGTACACCAACCAGCAAGCTATTGCCACAGTCTATATGTGAGATGATGGGAACTTGAACAAGGTGACAGTGTTAGAGGAGAGAAGGAGTAATATATGAGAAATATTACGAAAGGTAGATACAATAGGATTTGACAACTAATTAGGTGAGGAAAGAGGGGGGAGCAAGGAGTGGAGAATGATGTCTAAGCTGTGGGCCTGGGTTACTGAGATGGTAGCATCCTTGACAATACTGGGGAAGTTGGAATAAAGGGGATATTTGGAGGAAGTTGAAGGTAAAGACAATGAACTCAGTTTCAGACATGTTTAAAATGTCTATAGGATATTCAGTTTGATATGTCCAATAAGCAGTTGGAGATATGAGACTGGTGAGCTGAGAGGTTAGGAAGGATTGAACAAGTAGTTCTAATAATGCATCAACATAACTGAAACTATGAGAGCTGAAAATATCACAAATGAAAAAATATATAGAGAAAAAGGGCCCAGGAGAGAGGCCTTTGGGTAAAGATCTAACAAAGGAGATGGAAAAGAGGGTGATCAAAATCTTACTATCAAGCTGCAGAGAGGTCACAAAGGATGAGACTGAAAAAAGGCCATTAGATTTGGCAATTAGAGTACCTTCCATACTTTGGAAAAAGTAGTTTTCAACTGAATGATGAGGTTGGGAGAGATCAACAAGTAGAAAAAGCACATGGCATAAGATTTTTTTTTTTTTAAAGAAATAAGGCTCATAGAGATAAAAGGGGTGTTAAAGGTCATTTAGTACAGTGGTTCCTAACTTAATCAACTTCTATTTAATTTAGGACTTCAAAATGATACTAATGACTGTTCTATTACTACACAATGATTGACCAAACTACATAATGACAAAAAGCTACAAAATTTTTCAAATGAATATATTTTATTAACCACCATGTGTCTATACTTATTGATAAGTATTAATGGATACAGGTACAAGATATTATTTTGTCTATAGAGCATGTGCTTGCTTTTTTATTACATGGAATCACTTAATGAGATCTTCTTAAAAAAATTTCCACACCCTTAGGGTTAAAAAGTGATGATGTCCAACCCATACCGATTCATTTTATAGATGAAAAACTAATGCTTGGAGAGGTTAAGATTTTTAAAAGTTCAATTTCAGAAAAGCTATAGAATCAAGATTTCACATGCAAGACTGGAGAAGCAGCATACTATTTCGGAAAGAACAATGGTTCTGAGAGTGAGAAGACCAGGGTTGAATGAAATCTTGCCTGATCCATACCACCTGGGAAATTGTTAATCTTTGTGGTTCCCAGTTTTCTCACTTAGGAAATCAGAAGTTTAGATTAGATGGAACTTAAGGAACTCCCAACTCTAGATTCAAGATCTTAAGTTTTGCAGCCATGTCAAAACTTTCTGGATTTGCATGATAATTGATTGAATAAAGAACAATAGCTAACAATAGTCCTTTAAGGTTCACAAAACATTTTGCATATTTTTTTCATTTAATCCCCACAACTTGGACTATGACTGACACTTATTCATAGGATATACAATCAATCTAAATGGTGTATCAGATCCTTTCCTATTTTAATAGATAAAAGAATCTAAGAAGCTCCATGCCCAGAAAGTATAAATGGCAAAGACAAAAAGGAGCAGTAGTTTTGAAGTCGCTATCCCTCCCTAAAGTGGAAGATTTTAGTGCTTCAAGCAGAATTAAATAAGCAACTTTGTTATAAATGAGCTTTGTTCTCTAGAAGATAGTATTTAAACACAAAAATAATTTATATAAATAAAAGTATTTTTAAATGTCTTTAGGAATTTAAGAAAGAATACTATGCAGATAATAAACCCACTTCCTTTTAGTAACCTCAAGCATAAAAATGTTTATTTTTCAAACCAAAACTAAAAGGAACCAATTCATAAGATAATAGGAATCATAACAAGAAACCACCAATGATATCAACTAGTCCTACCCTCTCCCTTTTAGTGATGAAGAAACTTAAAGAGTTGTGTCCTAGGTCACAATGGGCAGCAAATAGAAGAACAAAGATTCAAATCTGATGAAGCCTCTTTTCACTCTACATCATTCACTGTTAAGACTCTGTAAGAAAGGACTCTACATGTGAAATAATAGGATCTGGCGCTACAAAGCCCTAAGAGACCAATTACTCCAATCCTTTCATTTTACAGATGAGAAAACTGAGGCCCAGAGAGGCTAAGCAATTTGTTTAAAGCCATACAATCGCTAAATTGTAAAAATAAAAGCAAGCAAAGAATACTCAACTAATTGGCCCTGTGATTTTTTAAAATAGTGTCATAACTCTGTGATGCATAAGACTGTAAATAAATCAATGCATCTAAAGAGCATTTTAGTTAACAAATGTGAATTAAGTTTATATTAAATTTTAAGACAGGGCAAAATCAGAAGAGTAATCACTAATAGTTCAAATTCAGGGATCACTTAAAGAGTCAACAACAACTAATATTTAGTGTTTTTAGGTTTACAAAAGTATTTACATATATTATTTCATATATACTAGCTCAAATATTGTGAAATAGGTACTATAGATATTAATCTGCCCACCTTATTAAGGGCACTTAGTACCTTAACAGTACTAAGGGATAAGGCAGCTTAAAGAGGTTGCTCATTGCAGTACACTTGCTAATTTAATTGGAAATCGTCAAAAGAAAGTTTCATTTCAGATTCTGGATATCCAACACACTGAATCTCCTGACCAATAAAATTCCCCTCTCCTTAAAAAAAATTTTTTTTGGAAGAAGAGAAGGAGCAGAGTATTCAGAGTACTTATTGGTTAGTCAGGACAAAATCCAGGGGTTGGAATAGAGCAATGGCTTGTTTCATTACTTATGCTAAAATTGATGGGGTATGGGGCCAAAAGATTTCAATGACTCTCCAACAGTCAGAATTATTTTAGGTCTTAGCCAATTAAGTTGGTCAAAAAAGGAAATTCAAACATTAGGCATTTAATACATGTAATGTATACATGAAGAACATCTGTCCTGACAGTAAATTCAAACTGACTACCATTTGGATTTTGTCCCATTCATCTTGCAATTAAAAATAGTATGATCCAAATATAAAATATAATGAAACCTTTTAAATTATCTTGCCATAATGTGTTGTACCGTGATAAAAAGTTTAGGGACTGCAAATGGGAAAAACTCCTGTATTTTGAGTTTATAAAAGTAGAATTATTTAAAGTCTTCTCAAAATAATTTATTTTTAAATCTAATTTTTTTAAATGCTACATCAGTTCATGTCAAACCTAAGCTTTTAATATTGAATGCACTAAGTGACAAACAACATTTCCTTAACATATCCTGATTTCAAGAATGTTTAGAATATTTGTTGCAGTAGTATATTATGGCAAAAACCTAACCTTTCTACTTACTTCAAAAATCTAGATTCTTAAGACTTCTAAACAGATGGGAATAAGAGTTTTGGGGGGTGGGGAGGTGAAGAACAGGATGTGGAAGAGTAACACATGTCCACTCTTCTAGTAACTCATGATCCAAACACAGAAACAGAACAAGATATTATCTATATCTATTAAGACAAAGACTTTTGGAAGTAGCAGTGACAGGGTTGCCAAATGTGACCCATTTAAAAAAAAAAAAACAAAACAGCAGCCAGGATTTTTAAAATTTGCAGACTTACATTTAAATCAATTCAGAATGACTTTTCAATTAGCTAAGTCGGAAAACTTTCTAAGCACTATCACATGTGCTGTAAGATGACAATGTGCATAAGTGGCCACTCCTCTGGCAAGATCCAAGAAAGAAGATGGAAGCTTTAGGACCTTAGAAATCATCTGCTCCAACCCCTCGTTTTAAGCACGAATGTAAACAGTCTCAGAGTGGTTAGAAGTTGCCTCAGAAAATTCCTACCTAATGTTTCAGGAACAGTGTTTTAAACGCAAAATCCAGTTACAGAATTTTAGATAGCCAGTTAAAGCAAAAATAGAAAAATAATTCAACAGCTTTTATCACTTGTGCAGGGAGAAATGAGAATTCAAAAGTGCAAACTCAAAAGAAAGAGTACTAAATTTGTAATGTTCCCCAGTGCTCAATACAGTGTATTTACAGCTGGTAGGCAATTTCTTAGGTCTCCTTCACTGGATCATCTCCCAAGTCCACCCTCCTAAGTGCAGATTCAGGCCAAAGCAATATCCAAGGTCAGCTTCTCTCTCTACACCCTCTCTCCCAGTGATCTCATCAATTTCCTAAGGCTCAATTATGATCTCTATGTAGATGACCCTCAGATCTATATATTTAGCCCTAATGTCTTCCCTCATCTTCAGACCCACATCATTAGCTGCCTCCTGGACATTTCACACAAGATGTCCTGGTATGTAATTCATCAAAATCCAACATGTCCAAAACAGAACTATCTTTCCTTCCCAAATATTGCTCTTCCAACTTCCCTATTTCTGTCAAAGGCACCACCACCATCCTTCTTGTCACACAGATTAGCAACCTAGGACTCATCTTTCAACTCTTCATTCTCCCTTACTCACCACATCTAATTAGTTGCCAAGTCAATTTTACCTCCATAACTTCTCTAGAATCTAGCCTTTTCTCAATCCTTAATTTTCTCAATTCTCCACCACCCTTGTTCAAGTCCTCTTCACATCACCTGGACTATGACAAGAATCTCATTTGTCTCCTCTCCTCCAATCTCTACTTGCCAATTCATTGTTCACACATTGTGTTATTTAATAAGCACAGGTCTCACTATTGCGTCTAAGATACAATGCTCATTGCTGATTGACATTCAAAAAACCTTTTAAAATCTGGTTCTAGTCTACCTTTCTATTAAGTATAATATACATGATTCTTCTTCATGTACTCTACCTGCCAGTCAAACTGGGTTCCTTGCTGTCCTACATGCACAATGTTGGATTACAGAGCAGAAGCTAGTCCAAACCCTTCATTTTACAGATGAGAAATGTAAGGGAGGATAAATGTCTTGCTGGAGGTCACAGTAATTGCAAGAGGGGAAGATCTGAACTCAGAGCTTCTGACTTCAGAGCCAGAACTCTTTCAATCATCTTTCTTCATCCCATCTCCAATGGGAGTGCTTTGGAGGAGATTGGCCTTCCATTCCTGGAATGCATTTCTTTTTCTTTTTTTAAGCCCCACCTCTGAAAATTCCTAACTCTCTACAAAGCTCAATTCAAGTGCTGGGTCCTAACAAGGAATGTTTCCTGAAATCCCTCACTCTCAAAATTACTGTGTGCTTACTGGTTTGTAGAGTACATTTATTTGTGCATCTGGTATCTATCTCCCTTGAAAGAATTTAGTAAGCTCCTTGAAGGAAGGAGCAGTTTTGATTTTCTATTTATATCCACTGTAGATGCTTTTATACTTACTGATTGTCCAATATTACTCAGGTTAAATTAGGTGCAGATCCAGGATTCAAAGCTTAGCCTTTTAATTTCAACTCCAATGTTCCTTCAACTATATTATACTACCTCTTCAGAGTGAATGTATAATCCTTCATTTTGTACCAATACATATATAGCTATAAGATTATGTGATCATTTTATAAAGATGAAGTTTTGCTACACTTACTAGAATTGATCCAAAGACCTGAAAACTAAAAACTTTATTAATTAATAAAACTCTTATCTTTTATCTTAGAATACTGGGTATTGGTTCTAAAGCACCAGAGTGGCAAGGGCTAGACAATGGGGTTTTAAGTGAGGGTCACACAGCTAGGAAATATTTGAACCTAGGACCTCCCATCTATGGGGCTGGCTCAATCCACTGAGCCACCTAGCTCCCCCCTAAACTAAAAACTTTTTACACATACACAACTTAAACTCAAAGTAAAGCAGTCAAACTGACAGTGTCAAATAATTTTAAGGTTGAATTCTGAAAATTCACTGTCTCCAGGGACTACCTTAACCTGACATAATTTAGTCCCATGGACTTGAGACAATACTCCACAAATGTACTAACCAACACACTTGGGGAAATCATTTAAAAGATAAAGTGAATTTAACATTGCCTTTAACATAAAGCCGGTCTTAAATAAATGTTAATTTCAGTTTCTCTAACTACACTTGACTCACTCCACAGGAGACAGTCACTTCCATCCCTAAAGATGACAAATATGGTATGTTCTGCTTCAAAGAATTTAAGAACTTCATTCTCTTTCCTTCATTGGGCTATTGTGAATAATTTCTAGGAATATAGGCCTCCAAAAACCAAACTTTTCCAAAATTAAAAACTAGAAATGCAGGCAAATGTATGTCTAAAGTTGTGAAACTACTTGAAAAATAGTCCTATGTGACATCCAAAAGCAAGGTAACAAAAACTTTTTGAGCAGTAAATCTTATCATGTTTTATTCTCACTTTGATTTCAGAGAAATCATGATCCATTTAGTATGCCTGGAGAAGGGTTCATGATCAATATTTAAAAGGGAAAAAAGTATAATTTACTTTAATTTGTAGTATAAATTTGATGAGATGGTTGATTGGAATTAGCTAGGGAATTTATAGGATCACAGGATTAAAAACTGGAAGAGACCTCAAAAGAGTATCTAGTCCAATGAATGTCCTGATTTTTAAGCTAAGGAAACCTAAGTGACTACAGTCAGAGATGAGTAAGAGAACACAAAAAACCCACAAACGATAGACTTGGTTGCTTAATTAAACTAAGAATCTTAGCCCTGGGATGCAGAATAGTATTCATTCCACAAGCAAGATTTTGTGCGAATCAGTTTTGTTCTTTCATGAGTTTTGGTAAAATCTATCCCATTTCACCAATTAAGATTCAGAAAGGGAAAACAACCTAAGCAAATGTGCCAATAGAAAGAAATGTGACCTCCAATGTGTCTTCCGAATGAGCAACTTTAATTTAACCAGTTACAAGAAGAAAAGGAAAAAAATTCCTAAGCGTTTTAAGACCTAATTAAGCTAAAACCTCAAAACATTAGTTGCAAATAAAAGTCTTTTAAAAGCTTCAGATCTCAAAATAGTCGGAGTCTGAGTTGAAAAAGCAGTGGACACCATGAGGTCCTTTCACTGTTATTGCCCATGATGACCAGGACTAAGCTTTCAAACCAGAACACGCAAAACCAGAAGACCGCAGGAGGTGGCTTAAGGGGCGGAAGTTGTTCTCTTTTAGCATTCACTTTGAAAGATTTTGAATGGATACAGCCCAACCAAGTTCCCGCCAGCAACGTAGACGGGGAAGCTTCCCGGACCCCGCGTCTCCTGCAAGGGCCTTGGCAAGTGTGAGCGTGTGTGGACACGGACACACACACACTCATACATACCACGCGCGCGCGCCCTTCCCCCACAATCTCTTCCCGTCGCGCTGGCCCCAGCCGAGGAACACACCCTCCCCGGCCCACACCCGGGCCCACGCGCCGCTTTGCCTTTCCCGGACTCGGCTTCTGTTCGCCCAGGCAGGCCTAACTCTCCCTCCCACGGGCCCTCACTCCCCGATCCCCCGGGGAAGTGGCATGGGGTGGGGAGTGTCCCGGGCTGCGATTAGCACTCAGGCCACGAGGCTCCCCGATCCCCCTGGAGGCCTTGATCTCCAGCAGCTCTAGAAGGGCTGAGAGGGTGGAAGCAGAGAATAAACTCGTGCCGGGGCACCCCAGCCTCCGGCTTGGGTTGGGCCTGGCGTTGGCGCCGCCACCCGCCGGCGTCCCGGGAAAGGAGCCTCTTACGGGCCGCTTGGCACAGGCCTGAGATCCGAAAGAAAATACTGGTGATCTCAGGCCCGGCCAGACCCGGGAAAGGCTTCGTCTCCACCCGCCCCGACATCAACAAAGCCCGGCGCTCCCTCCCGCCTCGGGCCGGCCTCGCTTACCCATCGGTCCCTGCACGTTTCTTGCCGGAGGGATAATCCTCCCCTAGGTCCAACCGGTGCCGCTTGGACATGGTCGTGCTGAGACGGCGGCGATGGAGGGAGAAATTTCAAAAGGCGAGAGAGGGAGCGAAATAAGGGGCAGCTGGCGGCAGCACGGACAAGGGCGATCCTTCGCTCAGGCCCCCCCCCCACTTACAACAGCCTCCGCCGTGCGGCCAGGACCAGAAGGTAAAATGGCGGCGGCGGCGAGGACCGGGCCTGCGCGCGCGCCCCCGCCGCGTGCGTGCGTGCCATGGTGCGCGCGCGCGCCGTGCCGCTCTTCGCCGTTTCTCTCTCGCTCATTCGTCCATCCGCCTGCCATACAACCCCTCCCGCCTTTCGCTGGGAAGAGAAGAGGGGGGGAGGGGCAGGAAATTACCCGCCCTCTAGGCTCGTCGTGATGAGGCACGTAAGACGAACAGGCTGCTGGGAAGGTTACCTCCACCCCTCTCCCTATGAGAAGGAAAATCTTGGAGAAAGGGGGAGAGGCGGGGAATCCCACGTGTTGTGGAAAGTTGGACTGAATAAAAGGACAGGGCTGACCCAGCAGAAAAGGTGGAGTCCCCATCACTGGCTGACCTGTCACACTGTTGCCAGCTGGAAGGCTAGAGGAACCCCCCTCTCCCAGGTGTCTGAATTTCCCCCATTTGATACTGAATCACAGAACTTCGGAATTGAAAGGGACCTCACATTCCATATAGTCCATAAATTAGCCAGCAGTTATTAGCCGTCTGCTACTCCGACCTGAACAGGAAGACCTAACAAGTGGTTATCCAGTCTTCGAAGACTTCCAGTGAGGGGGAACTTACCTCCGGAGGCAACCCATTTTTAGCCAAAGGATATGAACAAACACCAGATTGAAAAAAAAAGTCCTGTTGTCAATAAGGATGAAAAAAAATGCTCCAAAGCATTGATAAATGAAAGTCAACTTCACACTGCAAATTTTCAAAGTTGACAAAAGTTGGAAATAGGTAAGGTTGGAGGAATTGTGGGGAAAGACACTATGCATAGTGAGTGGAGCTGTGAATTGGTTATCAATCTGGAATGCAACTTGGAATTTTTCAGTGACTGAAGTGTCCATTTCCTTTGGCCCACAGGCTCCAGGACTAAATATTTCCAAGGAGGTCAAAGATAAAAAAAGTCTTCATATATCTAAAAATATTTATGGCAGCACTTATAACGACAAACAAAAACCCTAGAAACAAAATAGGTTAGGAAATGGATAAGCATTTTGTGGTTCAAGAATGGAATATTGCTTTGCTGTAAGAAACAGTTGATAGGAAGAATACAGAAAAACACTGGAAGCTTTTAAATGAATTAATGGGGAATCAAGTAAGTAGAATCAAGAAAATAATATTTCCAAATTGAAGTACCTAAGTGGTTAAAGGATAGAGTATCTGACTTGAGAGTCAAGAAGAGCTAAATAAAGTGATCCTTGGTAGGCTACTTAATCTCTCTAAGCCTCAGTTTTCTCAACTAAAAAATGAGGATAATAACAAATCTCACTTAGTAATGAAGATCAAATAAGGTAATATATGTAAAATATTTTTGCAAATCTTAGAGTTATATATTTGTACATAGTCTTTATTATTATTTTAGTAATGGAATAAATGGAAAGGGCAAAAGAAAGAATTGAAAATTAATACTGTGTAATTATAATGGCCAAGCTTGACTCCCAAAGAAGAGATAAGAAAATGTTTTCCCTTCACTGGAGAGCTGATAGACTACAGGCATAAAGTATTAATTACTCAATCAACATCTATTAACATGCTTAATATGTGCCAAGTACTGTGGTGTCAGGGATGCAAAGAAAAACCCAAAACCACACATTCCATATGCTATCAGACTCAGTTGATTTATTGGTTTTTCAGAACTGATTTCTTTCCTCCTTTTTTAATAAAGAATGGCTTTCTGAGTAAAGAAAGGGAGAGGATTATATTTAGAAATGAAAGTGATACACAAAAAAAGATATTAATAAAAAATCTACTAAAAGGAGAGAATTGTTGGAATGGAACTTTAGATCAGGAAGTAAGGTATAAAATCAAAAGTCATTTACAAAACTTAAAACAAAGATAAAGTCATTATGAACATTAAAAAAAAAAACTTAGGCCAATAAGCCAGTTTTATACCTCAAGGCTGTTTTGAGCAAAAGTTTAGAAGGCTATAATAACCGCAGTGTGTCCCATGAGATTGGTGCCAGACTTGAACTATTCTTTGCTCTGAGGAACACCAAAATATAGTGGGAAAAAAGCACTTTCATCTAGTTCATCCATAAAAATTATATGAAGACTCTGTGAAATGCTTTACAGAAATCTAAATTATATAAGTATTTTCCTGATCTGGCAGGATAGTAATCCTGTCAAAAAAAGAAATGAAGTTAGTCTGGCATGATCTTGATGAAGCCAGGCTGGTTGTTCTCTTTTCTTGAATTCTGTCTCAAATTAATTACTAGGTGTATCTACTGCTATTCTTTCTACATTATAGATCCTATCTATGTTATCTTAGTATGACAGGTATACACTGACTGTTTTCTCTAACTCATTATACTTTAAAGTGTTTTATAAAGAATATTACTAATGTAATGCTTTCTACCCTGGCCTGAAGGCCAGGTATATCACTTGCCCCTCTCCAAAAGTTGTCCATAACTCTTAAGGGGTATAGGGTATTTAGACTCTCTGCCAATCACTTCAAGCCCCCACTGATGGTATTTCCCCAAATATAGGGGGTCATGCCCCTATGTCCCAGTTCTGTGATAAATGATTTATTTATTGATCTATGATCTATTCCCTATTTTGTTTCTATATTTCTGTATTATCCATCCAATTTATTGTCATGCCATAGGGGAAATTATTATTTCTTTTAAATTTATTTTTCCACATCTAGTTAGTGCAGTATTTAGTCAAGTAGGATAATCAGTCAATATTAATAACATTTAGGATGATTAATTTAGACTATGGATCCTTTTTCTTATTTTAGACTTATAAATTGCATTTGCTTTTTTAAATCATGCAGAATAGGGAGGGAGTTTCGCCTTGAATCTGATCATTCAGGTTCAGCATGATAGAGATGTTCAAATACTGTGCAGTCTTCCAGTTATTTTAAGAGCCTCTCCAATATTGCTATTCCCCATGATAGCCCAACATGGAAGGCATACCTTTAGTCAATGGAGATGGCATAGGCCTAATCCATCCTTTGATCACTCATGTCAACATCTGCCTGTTAGCCTTCTTGGGAGATCTTCCTGAAGACCCAGGGCATATAAATTTGTTGACAAATGAGATTTTGTATTTTACTCTGCCTCTTTACTCTATGTCATCTGGGTAACAAGCATGATTTAAACAAACAAACAAACAAATCTGTGCCCTGGAATGAGGGGTATCAGTTCATGAGGAAGATCTAAGGTTCTATTAATTAAAGGGGGCCAGTTCCCTTTCATGAATAGCTATTGGGTTAGAGCTCTGCCTCACTGATTTTCCTTGCAGACTGGACAGATTTTTGAGCACAATTACACTTAGCCAAATAACAGGTTAGCTTTTAAATATACAGACATATAAATATACAGATATACCCACCACAGGCAGAGAATAATTTATACACACACACACACACACACACACACACACACACACACACACACACACACACACCTTTCCACCACCTCAAACTCTGTAGTGGGGAAGGGGAGTAGATTTATCGTTTAACTGGCTTTTTAGATTTTTCCTACAAGCCTGGCTGACATCTCTCCTGGACTTCTGGCTCCAAAGTAACTATGGGAATCACATTAACGGAGATCACCACTGGCATCTAAAGTTTTAGCAAAAAGGACAAATGCTACAGAACAGAGACCCTAGGCCTATTTCTAGGATCTATTTCTAAGAGAAGTGTGTATCTCTTTCCTAGTTAAGTTCATGGTGCCTAGACCATAGGTGAGCTGTGATACTCACCCTCTGGACACGTCAGAAAACTGTGAGCTGTAAAGAGAGACTTTTTTGGTTCCTCCAGTTTTAAAGATGTATCTTTTCCTGGCAATGTGTGAATAAAGGAGACTATACCCACTCACATAGTAGGAAAACTCAGCATTCAGGGTGCTTCCACTTTATGCAATCTGTGTATGACCAGACCAAACCTCTTACACTGGCAATTTGGGGACCCAAAGCAAACTTCCCAAAAATATGTCCTCAAATTAGCTGTTTTAAAACAAATTGTCCATTGTCACCACAAGAAGAACTGCTATAAATAAATATTTTAGAACTTAGAGGTTCTTTTCCTTTTTTCCCTGATTCTATCAATTGGGGAATAACTAAACAAGTTGTATCATGATTGTGATATAATAACACTGCACCATAAGAAATGATAAGCAGGTTAATTTTTTAAAAACATGGAAAGACCTACATGAAATTATGAAGAATGAAATGAGCAGAACCCAGAGCATTATATGCAGCAACAGAAATATTGTTTGAAGAATAATTTGTGTAGGTCCATGCCCTGAGAAACTGATAAATAGAAACAAATAAGACATAGTTTAATATATACATATATCTTTTTTAGTGTTTTTAAATTTTTATTTATTTTCATTTTTAGAAAAATTTTCCATGGTTACATAATTTATGTTTTTTGCTTTCCCCTTCACCCTCCCCCCCATAGCCAACGTGCATTTCCACTGGTTTTAACATACATATCTTTTTGCCAAATGTTGCCCTCTGTAGTGCTGGGAGGGGAGAAAGAAAAGGAGATACCTGAGAATTTTAATGTAACAAACAAATTTTAAAATTAAAAAAAAATTGATTGGGGGATGAGGGAAGACTCCAAGACAAAAGGCTTTATAAGAGTATACAACCTGGAACATTGAAAACTTCACCTTGAACACTACTGGGTTGGAGATAAGAGTGGAACTAAAGAGCAACGAGCTGGTCATTTGAAGGTTTTCTACTTTAACTTCATTCCAGTTAAATATGTGTTAAACTCAGTTGTTTCTGTGCTTCTGAGAGATTACAAATGTTGTCAGTTCCTTTTAAATTTATGGTTTGATCATTCCTTTTTATAGCTCTCCTGGAAGCAAAAAATGGTGACCACCTGTCAAGTATGCTACACAGGCAACCCCCGTAAATGTATTTTTTAGACTAAATCACCTCTGAGGTCTCTGCCAAGTCTCAGATTCAACAATTTCTTTAATAACTTTTTTTTGTTTCTATCAATTAATGGGGCTAGATGGAAAATGGAAATAGCACTAATGGAAAACAAAGATGGGAAGAGCAGTGTCACTCTGTAAACCAAAAACCCACAAAAGAGGTTCAAATTGGAGGTAACAATTTTGAGAGTATCAAGGGATAGATTCTCAAAATATCTGAATGAGTGAAGAGTGGCAAACAGGAGAAAAACTTATGGCAAACTTATTACCAAGAATAGGCAACTAAGAAAACTATCAAACATAGATCCAGGTGCTTATTTTTCCACATCTTCAAAATCTTCCTGAGCATAACCTGCACATATGTCTTGTTTTCCTTGATGACATTATGAGAAGCGAATAGGTAGATCACCTTTTTACAATTGCACAACTGACTAAAAGGTTCTACTTTCAGTCAAGATCCTATTTCTTGTTTGTTGACCATTATCTAAACAATGATTCTGTAGCAGAAAATGGTATCATAAAGGCTTTCCTCCAATACGGTTGTATCCCCTGCATCTGTCAAAATTGCATAGAATTTCTTGAAAAAATGTAACAAAAGAGATAACTTTGTTTCTAAACCCTCTGATTATTAATATTCAGCAAGGCATAAAATAAAGAGACATACTTACCAAATGTGTTTGTCATTGTCATGGACTATACCCAGTATACTAGTTTATATGGTAGAGGGATTCCTTATGGTAGAGGGATTCCTTATGGATGATTAAGTCCTCTATGTTCTGCTGTTTCTGAATAATGCTGTACTGATTTCATCCTAAGTCTCCACACAGCAAGGACCACTTGGCTGGTGAATACTTATTTCCCAGACCGTGGTATGCAGTTGTATGGATAATTGTAGAGCTATGTTATGTATGCATATATCTTGGACATTCACTACAACTAAATGGGAGGAGAAGAGCATGTTTGATTACATTTGGGAAACTGTTTTTAATCAACCCCAATCTCCTCCAAAATACAAACACATCTTTAAAAATATTACAGTTCTTCCAGTGATGCTGTGTGGCTGCAGTTCATACAAAGTCACAAAAGAATTAAAGTTGAGGCTCCCTCAAAGTACAATAAAGTTGTTCATGGTGACTAGGCTATAACACATTAGCAACGAAGAGCAACAGTTCAAGAGAATTCGGAAAAAGAAGCCCTGGAATATGACTGGAAAAGAAGGTGATCAGATCATGTAGTAAAAGGTGGAAATAACTACCTCATGGACAATCCATGTGCACTTATGGGATCCACAAAATGTCAAAAGATACATAGAATAATTGCCAAAAGTATGTGGAGCCCTTCTTGAGGAAGAAAGTATATCCATGATTTTGCCAGTGTGGGACTGCACTTCCACTTAGATCACAACGTTTTCATGATTTTTTTATCATGAGCAGTTATCTATATCTTTTTTTTTTTAATTTTAAACCCTTAACTTCTGTGTATTGACTTATAGGTGGAAGATTGGTAAGGGTAGGCAATGGGGGTCAAGTGACTTGCTCAGGGTCACACAGCTGGGAAGTGTCTGAGGCCGGATTTGAACCTAGGATCTCCTGTCTCTAGGCCTGGCTCTCAATCCACTGAGCTACCCAGCTGCCCCTATCTATATCTTTTTAATAAATATCCAATCCACTGGAAACCTTTCTCTGGCTTTTTTCCTGTCTTTGATATAGTCATGTAATAAGTGAGCTGTTCCTTCACTGCCTCATTATATTGCTCTCACAACTTCTAGATCCATTTTATACTTGAATTTATAGCTAGATCTTGGAATTTTTCTAGTAGAACCCCCTCATTTTAGAAATGAAGAAACTGAGGACAATATTAAATATTAAGCACTTTCTAACTGCCTCTGTGCTAAGTGCTTTAGAATTATTATCTTCATTATATAAATGAGGAAACTGAGGCAAAACAAAGTTAAGTGGCAGCTAGTAACTGAGGCTGTATTTGAACTCAGAACTTCCTGACTCCAGGTGTTCTTTCTACTCTACCATCTTGCCTGGGGCACACAGATACTAAGGAACTGAGCTGGCATTTGAACTCATATACTGTGATTCAGAATCCAGAATTCTTTCCACTATGCCATGGTAATGTATATTATTCTAGTAGGTAATAGATATGCTAGAGCCTACTTGTGCCGACAGTAGGTCTTTCCCTTGTTTTATAATTTAACTTTATATTTAGATTAAACATTTGCAAAATGAAGAAGTAGCATGGTAGAGCAGAAAGAATATTGCATTTGGAATCAGAGAGCCTGAGTCTGAATCCCAAATCTCCCATGTATTGTCTCTGTGACCCTGGGCAAGTCACTTAACTTCTATGGGCCCCCATTTCCTCATGTAAAAATGAGGGGGTTGGATTAGATGCCCTCTGAGGCATCTTCCAGTTCTTGATCTGTGATCTTATGTGACAGGCACTGTGTTAAGTGCTGGGGATCAAATGCAAAAAACATAACAGTTGCTGTCCTCAAGGAGCTTATGTTCTGAGAGGGGTAGACTACCTATATAGAGAAGTGATGAGCAGAGATGTTTACTTTGATCAGGTACCTTTATGTGTTACTCTCCTCAGAGCTAGAGGAGAAATAAATGGGGTTGGATGGATGTCTAGAGTTGGGACTAGCTTATTTTCTAAATGTAGCATAATGAATTATGATAGTATTGCTTTAAAAAAAACAATGAATCTAATGAAGTGGATACTTCACACTGCATATTTTCATCAGCTGGAATCAGTTACTATATTTTACATTATTATTATTCAGAATCATGTGAATTCAAATAAATGTGACCACTTTATAGGCTTCATTATTTGTACCAACTGGAACCCAGTTGTAAGTAGATGGATTGTCCATCCAGTTGAATGATGTGGGGCATGTACATTTTTCAACTACTTTTTCCTCATTGTAGATAATTTGCACTGCTATGTAGTTCACCTAATAGATTTTTTTCAGTATACTAGGGTTTGATTCAATTAATGCCATATTTAGTTTTTTTCAACTTTTTTCAATTTTTTTCAAAGCTTTCGTGATTCTGATGAATCACTTGGATAAGCGTGTCTCCCTTTTTTAAAAACCTCATTTCATTATCAGTACTTAGGGGATCGTTGAACAAAATTATGTCTGTAGATGTGTCATAAAATATTGTATGACTTAAATATATGGGAAATTCCTTGTCTGAAGAGAACCTAGATGCATTTTATTCTGAGTTAAATTTGAAAAAACCATTTAATAATAAACATAGCAACATCTTAAATTGTCTACATCTCTCAGTCAGTTGTGTGACCTTAGGGATGTGGTCTCTTCTAAAAGCACCTATTAAAAATGCTTGCTTCCTTCTCAAATGTTCATTACTAATCTTGGTTCATAGTACATAACTGTGTAGTATTGTAAAGAGATCTTTTCTCTCCCTTTTTCTTTTAAGTGATAAGGGAAAATAAATGGTTTTTATCTGATAGCTTGCATGGAGTAGAGATGATAGCAGGTAGAAAAAAAAAATTTTAAGTAGAAGATCCAGGAGCATAAACCCAGAGAAAGGGGGAAAGGAAGTGAAAAAAATGGGGCAAAGGAAAAAAATATAAAACTATCTTTTGCCCCTCTACCTTATATAGAGCAATAGGCAAGCCAGAACTGGGATTTGGAGGTGTTGGGGAGGGGGAAAGTCTGCCTGAGGGGCCTTTGAATAATGAACTTTGAATGGAGATTTTTATATATCTTTGAAATTAATAGTTACTCATTTGAGAGTCCCTATTTTGTATTTCCCTTTTTTGAAAACAACAGCATTCTTCTCTAATATTATGAAGATAGTTGTCGATCTATGATTACAGAAGAATACTATGCATATATTTCAGCAGTTTTCTATTTGAGGGCTTTGAACTTAGAAAAGTTAGAAAATAACCCAAAATATACTTGGATATTCATGTCATGAGAATTTGACATAGGTACAAATTTTTTTCAAAAATATAAGTCTGATGAGAGTTGCACATTCTGGGAAGGAGACAAGGAATCGAAAGGAAACTAGTCCCACTTCCTCCACCCACCCCTATGATCAGCTGTGTTAGAGGAACTTGAGAAATTAATGGGAGATAATAATAGCTCTAAATATGTAGGAAGTAAGTGAAGTCCAGAATGTGGACTTGATGATAGAAAAAAAGGTGTGTCCCAACTGTCTTGAAGAATGGAGATGAGAAAAGCTTATCCTAGTTTCCAAAAAGGGAGGTAAAGATAATATATAGTAGTGAGTTGGAGCTGTCTTAACCATGCATTTACTGCTTAGATTTGTTCTAGGTCAGTGATGGCAAACCTTTTAGAGATGGAGTGCTGGCTCTGGCTCCACCCCACCCCCCAAACTGATTGTTGTGCCAGCCCTCTCCCACCAGAGACCAAGTGCTACACCCTGCCCCACCCCACCCCTGGCCTCTCCTTTACCCAGGGAAGGGAAGAAGAACTCCCATTGGGCTGCTGGGTAGGGGTGAACATGTGGAGAGGGGGAGGAGAGGGGCCTGAGTGCTCTATTCCCCTCCAGCTCTGCTCCCATCAACTATGTGCCACACTGTGAGCTATGCTCCCCTCAAACCTAGCTCCTCTCCAACCCCACCACAAGATTCACCTTCACCACAGACTCAACAGCCTGCTGTGTGCACTGCATCTTCACCCATGTGAGGCAGCACCTTACCCCAGACAAGGGAAGGAGGAAGTTCTCCCATTGGGCTGCTGAACAGAGGGACAGGTAAAGTGAGGAATGTCCTCATGCACATGGATAAGGGGAAGGGAACAGCTCCACACTGCATTCCTCTGGCTTTCTGGTAATGAACTCTGGTGAGCTACTGCAGGCATGCCCAAAGGGCTCTGTGTGTCCTTTTTGGCACATGGGCCATAGGTTTGCCATTACTGTTCTAAGTCTTTTCTTTTCTCTATTCTCTTTCTTGGTGATCTGATCAGTTTTCTCAGATTCAGTTATCCTCACCTTGTAGATCTATATACAGTGTCTCATTCTCTTTTCTGAGCATCAAATATTTATCAACAGGCAAAGATGGTTTAAAGAACAAACTTGCCCTCAAAGAAGAGATATATAAAGATATTTCTTCCACTGGGGAGATGGGGTTATTCACAGGTGTTGAACATTCCATACAATTTCTGAATGTTTTGACTGTATTGGTTTATTTTCTTGAATTTTTGTTCTTGTCTCCTTTTTCCTAACAAATTCTTTTGTTGTTGTTGTTATAAGGAATGACTCTCTGGGAGAGAGAAGAAAGAAATATAGAGGTAAATCTGGGCAATATCAAAACAAAACTTATCAATAAAAATACTTTTAAAAAGAAGGCATAGATTGTCAGATTTTTATATGACAAAAATGAGAAGGATATTTTCTATATTAGGATAAATAATCAAACTAAAAATAGCTTGACAAATTGTAAGGATGAGTAGAATACAACAAAATAAAGTTTAATAGGGAAGAATTTAAAGTTTTCCCTTGGGTTAAAAAATCAGCTACATAACTATGATGGAGCATATGGCTAAAAAGTCTTCTGAGATTCTAATGTATTGAAAGCTCAACATAAGATGTGGCAGCCAAGAAAGCTGATGTGATCTCAGACTGCACCATTAGTAAATATTGCCCAAAGTTAAAGGGATAATAGTCTCACTACTCTTCCCTTGGTCAGACCATATCTTGAGTATTATGTATGGTTTGGGGTGCTATATTTTAGAAAATACATAACAGAGTGGCATATATTCAAGATAAGACAAAAGGACTAAACCCAAAACATATGAGGATCAGTAGAAGGAACTGGAGATGTTTAACAGGGAGAAAAGAAGACTTACTGGAAATATATCTTTCTTTAAGTGTTTGTAGGCTCTTCATCACATGAAAGAGGAATTAGGTTCATTCTTCTTGGTTCTGGAGAAGAATATTAGATCCAGTGAGTAGAAATTATAAGGAAGCAGATGTTGACTTGACATTAGGAAAAAGAATTAGAGCTTCCCCCCAGTAAAATAGGCTGCTCCAAAAGGGATTGAGTTCCAAATTACTGGAGGTCTTCAAGTGTAATTACACTTGCTAAGCATTTTTGGACAGTATTCATTATTTGTAGAGATGTGTATAAATGATTTGCAAAGTCCTCTTCAACTCAAAGCCTATGATTCCAAGAGACAGAAGAATAAAGAAGAAGACTGAATCAGAAGACCTGTATTCCAGGTCTGGTTCATTTATCTGGGTGACCCTAGGTAAATTATTTTATATCAGGGTGTCTTAATTTCCTCAATTGCAAAATGGAGTTTGACTACCTTTAAGGTCCCTTTTATTTCTTATATTCTGTAATTCTATGAGAGCAGAATTACACTTCAGGGCTTTGTTTTTAAGTGTACATTATGCTAAGTTTAGATGGATTCAGAGGTATATCCTGTTGGTGAAATTGTGGGGTTTGGCAACCACAGATAAGACTGACTTTAGTATAGAAACTCATGTCTGAAGTGTTTTATAAAGTTTCCTCTGAACCCAACAGCAGCTGGGTGGGGGGAGGGGAGAGAGAAGAGGGAGAGAGAGTATTTTCATACAACCACTGCTAGGTTGATGTCAATTCCAGCCAAAACTCTAGAATGGGTTATTAGACAGATGGTTTATGAGGAAAGGGAAGTGATGATCACTAGAAATCATCATTTTAAACTCTACTTTTACAGACCATAGATTCATTAAGAAAAGTCGTGCCAAGCCACATTTTTTCATGAGATATTCATGAGAATGTTATTCTCAAATGCTCAAACAGATCTATGATCTCATCAATTTATATAGTTCTTACAGCAATGCAGATTGCAGTCCATTCATGCCTGCCCATATCCTATGACATTTGGCCACGTGTTCCCATAAGTTTTCCAAAGGCAATTGGCCTAATATGTTTGAGGCTTTCCTTACTTTCTCTTAACATTGCAGAAACACCACTGTTTCTCTCTCTTTCATCCCTCATCCTCATAATAGGACTAACATTATATTTTCCTAGCATGATCTTTATTTTCTCTTCTTAAAAATTCCTCAATTTTTGTTGTTATATGAACTCATATTTTTCAACCTTCTCACACTGACCATGTTTCCTGCCCTTCCTCTTTGAATGATAGTTGTGTGTAGCAAAAGCAACTGCTGCCACTGCTGCTGGGGCCAAGAGGACTATCCTCTAATGTTACCCTTCTACCTCTAGACTCATGTAGAGCAAGTTCAGTCCTGGAGTTATTCTGGCCTCTCCTGGGGAGAATTACTTAAAGTGCAGGCTTGACTTATAGCTAGATTCTCCTCAAAAGCCACACTGGCCTACTTGCTGTCCCTCACTCTACTTCTCTTTCTGCTTCTGTATTGGCTGTCCCCCATTCCTGGAATACCCTGTCCACTCATCTCAGACTTTTGATTTCCCTGGCTTCCTTCAAGACTCAGCTCAAATCTCACCATCTACAGTATATATTTCTTGATTCCCTAAACTATTGTTCTATTCAATTGAGATTACCTTTCATCAGTTCTGTATATATCTTTTATGTACTTAGTTCTTTCATGTTTCTATTCCCAATTAGAATGTGAGTTCCTTAAGGGCAAAGACTGATTTTATCTTTCTTTATAAACTGAGTGCTTAGCACAGTGCCTAGTACATAGTAAGCATTTAATAAATGTCCTTTGACTAAGGTGAATAGAAAGTAGTCAATTTAAAATATAAATCAGGTATAGGACAGCTATTTATTTCTTCTACACACAAAATAATAAATGCTAACACAAAAGACTTAAAACCTTACATTAACAGGAAAATTGTATAATACAGTATAGAGCACTGCTAAATTAGTTTTCCAAATTTCACCTCAACTCCACAGTATCCAGATAATTCCTTCTATGTCCATGGCTTCTGACAAGCCAGAGAATGAGTTGGGCTCTTCCTACTGTTGGTTGTCATCCTCTTTGATGTCGAGACTTCTCCTTCTGCTAGTCAACTCTGTCTGGAAAATCTAAGCTCTTGAACTTACAACATTGCTTCAACACTGTGAGTGGTTATCTCAGGATAACCAGTTACCTATTCTCAAGTAAGAAACATAAATCAGAAAGGCAGCCAGTCTAGCAAGGAAGAACTACTTCCCAATTAATTTGCAGCTGTTATACCATACATTTTATAAAATTATTGTAATCACTGGCAATGTCCTTTATACCAACCATTACTTATTTTTTGTTATAAATAACTTCTTCAAAATGCAGTTGTTTTTATTATATAACATCCCTTTTTTCATTATATTTTTATAGCTTTATTCTGGGCTGCTAGGTGGCACAGTGGATAGAGTGCCAGACATGACATCAGGAAGACTCCTCTCTCCTAAGTTCAAACCTGGCTTCAGACTAGCTATATGACCCTGGCAAGTCACTTAACCATGTGTGTCTCAGTTTCTACATCTGTAAAATAAACTGGAGAAGGAAATGGCAAACCATTCCAGTATCTTTGCCAAGAAAATCCAATGGGACCACAAAGAATCAGATGTACCTGAAAACAACGAAACTGGAGCTTTATCCCAATTTTATCTTTTTTCTAATAGGTTAGTGGTCTGACTGTTTAAGCTGATGTAAGGTTGACTAAACCAGTAGATCAAATTAATTCAATAAATATGTTATATATGGATTTCAGCATGATATTAACAAAATCTCCCAAGTTGTTTTTGTGGACAAGACAGATTAATGCAGATGATATGGTAGAACAGTATGGTAGATCAAAAACTAATTTACTGATTGGGCCTAAAGAATCTTGACTAATAGATTAATAGAAAATTTGAGGGATGACTGTAGCAGAACATAACTGCTATGTTTTTTGCCCTGTTAATTTCAACATTTTTATCAAGGACCTAGCTAAAAGTATTTGTTAGAGAATATAGTTGAGAGTCATTAATAACCAATTTGATTTTATTTTGAGATCAACAGGGAGTATTACTATCTCACAGAGAGGTCAACCAAATGAATTAGAACGTAAAGAACAGAGGATATTACAAATCAAAACCAAGTAATCCCAAGGATCATTTGACAAAGTCATGAAATATGGCTTCAGATTTCAGGCCTCTAAACAGTGCCGAAGTCAATACAGCTTCCAGGTTAAGATGGTGGCAGAGTAGAAGCAGCATGCTTAACCTCTCCTAACCCACACAGATTCCTTAAGAGGACAAAAAAACCAAATCCAGACGAACAAAGGGTCCCCACAACAGGGCACAGCATTGAAGGTATGTTGGATTGGGGCATTTCCATGTTATAAGAGGGTGAAACAGCTCTCACTAAAACACAAGCTGAGCACCTTCCCCCACCACACACACACCACCTACAGTGCCAAAGCCAGCTCACAAGAGATAGAGCAAGTTAGAGCATTCATTAAGTTCTTGGCAGCTACCTGGGATCACTGGGGCCTGCTCCTGAGAGCAGCAAGACTTAAGACCCCAAGAGATTAAAGAATGTGGACTTTGAACACAGACCTTGAGCACAGGCACAGACCTTGAGCGCAGGTGCAGACCTTGGGTGGGGACCCAGTGTGGAGGGGTGCATGACTGTGGAAGCAGTGCCTTGAGACTGTTAAAGGAGCCTCAGGCCAGAGAAGCAAGGAAGGGGACCACAAGAAGGCTTGACCCTGAGAATAGCTAGAATGAAACACTAGAAGCCTAAAGAGCGCAGACCAATTGTGGGCGTGAGGATAAAGCTGAGAGGGTTTCACAATGCTGTGACTTGGGCAAAAACTCCTCCACAGCCAGATAGCCAGAGAGCCTGTCTGCCTCACTCAGACTTCTGACTGAGAAAGAAAAATATCATAATAATAATGGCAAACCCTGTACAAGAACATCTAAAGAGAAAGATGAAGAAGAAAACTTTAACATTTGACAACTTTTACACAGAAAAAATCCAGACAACAGAGCAAACAGCAGAGGAGAACAAACAAATAATCACATTCAAAGCCTCCCCCCAAAATTAAAATTGGTCACAAGCTCTTGAAGAGTTCAAATCTGAGATCATGAGAAAGGTGGAAGAGATTTGGCAAGAAAAGTAGGAAATAGCTCAAAAGGAAATTAACAGGTTAAAAGAAAGAAACTCCCAATTGGAGAAAGATGCTCAAAAATCAAATGAAATCATAATTAAACAGCAGGAAACCATGAAAAACAGAATAGTTCAAATCAAAAAGGAATAGCAGAAAACCAGTCTCTAAAGACCAGAATTAGGCAAGTAGAAGCCAATGATCTCTCAAGACAAGAAGAACAAATGAAGCAAAGTCAAAAGACTGATAAAATAGAAGGAAACATGAAATATCTCACTGAGAAAATGACAGATCAAGAAAACAAGGTCTAGAAGAGACAATTTGAGTATCATTGGTCTCCCTGAAAAAGCAGAAATTAATAGAAATTTGGCCTCCATACTACAAGAAATTATCCAAGTAAACTGCCCTGATGTTCTTCAACAAGAGGGCAAAATAACATTGAAAGGATCCATAGATCACCCTCCATACTAAACCCTCAAAAGACAACCCCCAGGCATATAATAGCCAAATTCAAGAGCTTCCAAGTAAAAGAAAAAAATTTACAAGAAGCCAGAAAGAGACAATTCAGATATCAAGGAGCACCAATCAGGATCACACAGGATCTGGCAGCCTCCACACTAAAAGACCGCAAAGCTTGGAATATGATATTCAGAAAAGCAAGAGAACTAGGTCTACAACCAAGGATCACCTACCCATCAAAACTGACCATATACTTCCAGGGGAAAGTATGGGCATTCAACAAGATAGAAGATTTCCAAGTATTTCCACAGAAAAGACCAGGACTAAATGGAAAGTTTGATATCCAACCACAAAAATCAAGAGAAACATGAAAAGGTAAATAAGAAACAGAGGGGGAAAGAAAGAAAAATCTTATTTTTAAATTTGCCTCTTTAAGGGCTTCAATAAGATCAAATTATATGTATTCCTATATGGAGAAATGTTATATGTAATTTTCAAAAACTGTATTCATTATTATAGTAATTAGAAGAATTATTCATAGGAAGAGGTTGGAGTACTAAATGGTCTAAGATGAATCAGGGGGAAAAAGAGGGGGATGAATAGTAGATGGCACTAAGAGAAACTTGAATGTAATAAGAAAAATAGGATATTCTATACCACACAAAGAGGGCATGGGAAGGGGAGGGGATGAATACTATTATAAGAAGGAGAGGAAGAGAGCATTAATAGGTAATACCTGAACCTTACTTTCAGTAGAATTAACCCTGATAGGGAAGAGTAGCTATATCCATTGGGATATAGAATTCTATCTAACCTTACTGAGAAAGTCAGAAGGGATAAACCAAGGGGAGCAGGGAAGTGGGGAGGTCAAAAAAAGGAGGGGAGAAGAAGGGGGAGGGAATTCATTAGGCTTTAAAAAATAAAAAGAGGGGAATAATAAGGGAGGAGGTGGAAAGGGAAGTAAACCAAGGGAGACTGGTTTAAAACAAATCACTGGTTTAAAAGGAAATAGCGTAAGAAGAAGGGGTAGAAGTAGGAGAGGATACCAAAATGTTGGGGAATATACAACTGATAATTATAACTCTGAATGTGAATGGGATGAACTTGCCCATAAAATGGAAGCAAATAGCAGAGTGGATTAGAAACCAAAATCTTACCATATGCTGTCTACTAGAAATACATATGAGGCAGGTTTAAGGTCAATGGCTAGAGCAAAATCTTTTGGGCTTCAACTGAGAAAAAGAAGGCAGGAGTGGCAGTCGTGATTTCTGACAAAGCCAAAGTAAAAATAGATCTTATTAAAAGAGACAGGGAAGGTAATTACAACCTGATAAAAGGCAGTATAGACAATGAGGAAATAACATTACTCAACATGTATGCACCAAATGGTATAGCATCCAGATTCCTAAAGGAGAAACTGGCAGAGCTCAAGAAAGAAATAGATAGTAAAACTATACTGGTGGGAGATCTAAATATTCCTCTTTCAGATCTAGATAAATCAAATGAAAAAAAATAAATAAGAAAGAGATAAGAGAGGTGAATGAAATTCTAGAAAAATTAGATTTAATAGATATGTAGAGAAAAATAAATAGGGACAAAAAGGAATGCACCTTCTTTTCAGCTACACAATGGTACATTCACAAAGATTGACCATGTAATAGGGCATAGAAACATTGCAAACAAATGCAAAAGAGCAGAAATAATAAATGTAACCTTTTCAGATCATAATGCAATAAAAATAATAATCAGTAAGGGCACATGGACAGGCAAATCAAAAACTAATTGGAAATTAAATAATATGATTCTCCAAAACCGGTTAGTTAAAGAACAAATCATAGAAACAATCAATAATTTCATCGAAGGGAATGAAAATGATGAGACATCGTACCAAACTCTGTGGGATGCAGCTAAGGTAGTACTCAGGGGGAAATTTATATCCTTGCATGTATTAACAAATTAGATCAATGAACTTGGCATGCAAATCAAAAAACTAGAAAGGGAACAAATTAAAAATCCCCAGTTAAAGACCAAATTATAGATCATAAAAACTAAAGGAGAAATCAATAAAATCGAAAGTAAATAAACTATTGAATTAATAAATAAGAATAGAAGCTGGTACTTTGAAAAAACAAAATTGACAAAGTACTGGTCAATCTAATTAATAAAGTAAAGAAGAAAACCAAATTATCAGTATCAAAGATGAAAAGGGAGACCTCACCTATAATGAAGAGGAAATCAAGGCAATCATTAAAAACTATTTTTCCCAATTATATGGCAATAAATATAGCAACTTAGGTGAGATGGATGAATATTAACAAAAAAATAAATTTCCTAGATTAACAGTAGAAGAAATAGAACACTTAAATAATCCCATATCAGAAAAAGAAATTGAACAAGCCATCAAAGAACTCCCTAAGAAAAAATCCCCAGGACCTGATGGATTCACAAGTGAATTCTATCAAGCCTTCAAAGAACAACTAATTCCAATACTGTACAAACTATTTGACAAAATAAGCAAAGAAGGAATTCTACCAAACTCCTTTTATGACACAAATATAGTACTGATCCCAAAGCCAGGTAGATCAAAAACAGAGAGAGAAAATTAGAGACCAATCTCCTTTATGAATATAGATGCAAAAATTTTAAACAGAATACTAGCAAAAAGATTTTAGCAAGTGATCATGAGGGTTATTCATTATGATCAGGTGAGATTTATACCAGGAATGCAAGGATGGTTCAACATAAGGAAAACTATTCACATAATTGACCATATCAACAAGTAAACCAACAAAAAACACATGATTATCTCAATAGATGCTGAAAAAGCCTTTGACAAAATACAACACCCATTCACATTGAAAACACTAGAAAGTATAGAAATAGAAGGACATTTCCTAAAAATAATAAACACTATATATCTAAAACCATCAACAAGCATCATATGCAATAGGGACAAATTAGAAGCCTTCTCAATAAGATCAGGTGTGAAACAAGGATGCCCATAATCACCTCTATTATTTAACATTGTACTAGAAACACTAGCAGTAGCAATTAGGGAAGAAAAAGAAATTGAAGGTATTAAAATAGGCAATGAGGAGACTAAGCTATCACTCTTTGCATATGATATGATGGTCTACTTAAAAAATCCTAGAGAATCAAGTAAAAAGCTTTTAGAAACAATCAACAACTTTAGCAAAGTTGCAGGATAAAAAATAAATGCACATAAATCATCAGCATTTCTATTTATCTCCAACACATCACAATAGCAAGAGTTAGAAAGAGAAACACCATTTAAAATCACCCTACACAATATAAAATTCTTAGGAATCTATCTACCAAAACAAACATAGGAATTATATGAAAACAACTACAAAACACTTTCCATACAATTAAAACTAGATCTAAATATTCGAAAAAACATTAATTTCTCATGTGTAGGATGAGTTAATATAATAAAGATGACCATCCTACCCAAATTAATTTATTTATTCAGTGCCATACCTATATAAACTACCAAAAAACTTTTTTATAGAAATAGAAAAAAATGTAACAAAGTTCATTTGGAAGACCAAAAGATCAACAATATCAAGGGAAATAATGAAAAAAACATGAAGGAAGGTAGCCTAGCAGTACCAGATATTAAACTATACTATAAAGTAGCAATCATCAAAACGATATGGTACTGGCTTAGAGACAGAAGGGAGGATCAGTGGAATAGACTTGGGGTAAGTGACATCAGTAAGACAGTGTATGATAAACCCAAAGAGCCCAACTTTTGGGACAAAAATCTACTATTTGACAAAAACTGTTGGGAAAATTGGAAAACAATATGGGAGAGATTAGGTTTAGATCAACATCTCACACCCTACACCAAGATTAATTCAGAATGGGTGAATGACTTGAATATAAAGAAGGAAACTATAAATAAATCAAGTGAACACAGAATAGTATACTTGTCAGATCTATGGGAAAGGGAAAATTTTTAAACCAAGCAAGAGTTAGAAAAAATGACAAAATGCAAATAAATAATTTTGATTATATTAAATTAAAAAGTTTTTGTACAAACAAAAACAATGCAACCAAAATCCAAATGGAAACAACAAACTGGGAAAAAATCTTTATAACAAAAAACTGTGACAGAGGTTTAATTATTCAAATATACAAGGAGCTAAATCAATTATATAAAAAAAATCAAGCCATTCCTCAATTGATAAATGGGCAAGGGACATGAATAGGCAATTTTCAGATAAAGAAATCAAAACTATCAATAAGCATATGAGAAAGTGTTCTAGATATTTAATAATTAGAGAAATGCAAATCAAAACAACTCTGAGGTACTACCTCATACCTAGCAGATTGGCTAAAATGATAGCAGGTGAAAGTAATAAATGTTGGAGGGGATGTGGCAAAACTGGGACATTAATGCATTGCTGGTAGAGTTGTGAACTGATCCAACCATTCTGGATGGCAATTTGGAACTATGCTCGAAGAGCTCTAAAAGACTTCTTGCCCTTTGATCCAACCATACCATTGCTGGGTTTGCTCCCCAAAGAGATCATAGATAAAAAGACTTGTACAAAAATATTTATAGCCATGCTTTTTGTGGTGGCAAAAAAACTGGAAAACCAGGGTATGCCCTTCAATTGGGGAATGGCTGAACAAAATGTGGTATATGCTGGTGATGGAATACTATTGTGCTCAAAGGAATAATAAACTGGAGGAATTCCATGTGAACTGGAAAGACCTCCAGGAATTGATTCAGAGTGAAAGGAGCAGAGCCAGAAGAACATTGTACACAGAGACTGATACACTGTGGTAAAATAGAATGTAATGGACTTCTGTACTAGCAGCAATGCAATGACCCAGGACAATTTTGAGGGATCTGTGAAAAAGAACACTACCCACATTTAGAGGAAGAACTACAGGAGTGAAAACACAGAAGAAAAACAACTGCTTGAACATATGGGTTGATGCAGACATGATTGGAGATGTAGACTAGAAAGGACCACACCAATGAAACTATCAATAATATGGAAATAAGTCTTGATTGATGACACATGTTAAAACCAGTGGAAATGCGCGTTGGCTGCGGGGGTGGTGGTGAAGGGAGGTGAAGGAGAAAGTAAAAACATGAATCATGTAACCATGGAAAATTTTTCTAAAAAATAAAATATTAAAAATAAAAAGAAGTGACGTCAGTCTTTGAAGTTAGGGCTATCAGTTTGAGAGGACTATCAATTCACTAACCACTGATCAACTGTCATCAGTCAAGTAAGCCTAAAAGTAACTCATGCTTCCAATAATGAAAAACTGCTGAAGTCTTCTACTGATGTTACCAAGCCCTTCTCTGCCAGATCTCCCTGCCAAGCCTTACTCTCCACTATTCTCTGCCAGGTGTTACTCTTAGTTGATCTTTGCTAGGCACTTCTCTCAGCTACAGCTGGTTATCCATTAGCTCCAATTTTATTGTGTCACTTAATACCTTATACAATATTCACTATTAATGTTGTGGTTAAAGCTATTTTACCAACTCTTTTAACTACCTCTTCCACCTAGTTGGGGATGCTTTGGTTAGCAAGCCTTTCTCCTTCAGAGGAGAAGTCACAGTTCTCTGTCAGCTCTATCCACCAGCCTCACAGTCTTCTCCTTTGTCTTAGCTAAGATGTATTTTACAAAGCTACCTTCAGTTTTCCATTTTTTTGGAAGGGCTGTGCTTGCTTAACCTCTCCTAGACATAGAAGACTATACTTCTCCTTAGCCCAAATTTCAACCACTTAGTTTTGAAACTGTTCTCTTCAGCTAGGCTTCTCAGCTAAGCTTCTGGGCTATTGGTTATGAAGCTTCCTTCTCTTTATCCTGGCTACATCAGAAATTACAGAAGCTGAGCCTGGATTCATGTCTGTCCTTTGAGCTCTACATAGAACTATTTCGTTAACTGTTTTGGTGAACTAAAAAAAATTTAATAACAAATTTCCACATAAATTTTCCAAAGTTATATACTCCATATTGTCTCCTTCCCTTCTTTCCCCTCCCCTCCTATAACTGATAAGCAACTAAATCCAGGTTATACATGTTTTATCATGAAAAACATACTTCCATGTTATTCATTTTTGTAAATGAATAATCTTACAAAACCAAAACTCCCAAACGTATACCCAAATAGGTAAGTGATAAATTATATGTTTTCATCTGCACTTATACTCCAACAGTTCTTTCTCTGGAGGTGGATAGCATTGTCCTGGATCATTGTATTGATGTTAGTAGCAAAGTCTATCATAATATTGCACTTACTGTATATAATGTTCTCCTGCTTCTGCTTATTTTACTTTGCTGATGTTCATGTAGGTCTTTCCAGCTCTTTATGAAATCATCCTGTTCGTCATTCCTTATAGCACAATAGTATTTCATTACCACTATATACCACAATTTGTTCAGCCATTCTCCAATTGAGGGACATCCCTTTAGTTTCCAATTCTTTGTCATCACAAAAAGAGCAGCTATAAATATTTTTGTACAAACAGGTCCTTTCCATTTTTTCCCATCACTTTGGGGTACAGACATAATAGTGGTATTACTGGATCAAAAGGTATGCATTGTTTTATAGCCCTTTAGGCATATTGGTGAACTTCTTTTAACTTACTTGTCTATTGCTTTCTCTCCTCGGTCTCTCAGTTTAATTGTCCTCCAACTTGAGGGAAAAAACAAAATGAAACAAAATTCATTTTAGTTGCTAGGTCTAATTATAACACTTAACAGCAGTATATCTCCATAGTGCTCAATTTCTTCAAATGAAAAAGGGATTATAAGACATTGTGGTAAGGAAAATTTTAACCTCACCCGGCAGCCTCTCTGATCTATGCAAAATAGCAATATTTATGTTGGCTGTGGAATTCTGAAAGGCTATTCTTCTTTCCTTAGCAACATATCAGAGCCTGGTCTTTATTCTGACTTAAGATACATAAAGAAGACAAAAGGTATTTATTTGACGCTAAGAGTTAGCTTCATATGAAAATGGAAACACTAGAAACTTTCCTAATCAAAACCTGAATACAACAAGGTTGTTCCTTATCATAGTTATTAGCTGTAAAAGTTCTAGAAATGCTAGGGTTAGGAATAAGGCAAGAAGAAGAAAGTAAAGAATTAGCATTGTTAAAGAGAAAGTTAAATATTTCTATTTGTGGATAAAGTAGTTTTATATGCAAAACCCAAGAATTTCTATCATTAATAAAAAAAATCATTAAGGTAATAATAGCTTCACACGCTATTTTTCTTGCTTTTTTTTCCTCTTTGTAACATGGCTACAATGGAAATATGTTTTGCAAGTCATATGCTTGCCTTCTCAGTGGTTGGCTATAAGGAGGAAGAGAATTTGGACCTCAAAATTTTTAAATTAGAAAATAAAAAAATTTAAAGGTAGTAGCTTCAGAAAGAATTGATGTGACAAAATGAATAAAGAACTGACCTGAGAGTTAGGAACCTGGATTCAAGTCTTATCTCTAATCTATACTTACCATGTGACCCAAGGCAAATCTTTTAATCTCTCAGTGCCCAAGGTAACTGTACCTAAAACTATCAGTTTTCTAATATTTTCTAATCTTTATTAGGGGAAAGAGTTTCATCATCAGGAGTACCTGATATCTATGAAATTGTAGGTTCAGATTTTTTTTTAAAGTTTAAGAGATTATGGGACATAAGATTATCCAATTTCCCTTCAAGAAAACAACATTACAAACAACAGAAACCATGGGGAAAAAAGGAAAAATCAATTAATTGCTTGTAAATTAACCTAAGACAACTCACACAGAATCTAAATAAAGACAACTATAAGATAATTTCATAGAGACAATGAAAGAACTAAATACTTGAAGAAAAATGAAATGATCAAACAGGTCAAGCTAATATAGAAAAAATGACTTAACTCACATTAGTGTACTGATTTAATTCAATGGCAATCAATAGCACCATAAATTAACACAAATTTTAAAAAGTCAGAATCATTTACCAATAGGCAGGTGGTCAAAAGATATGAACAGGCAGTTCTTTTAAGAGGAAACAAAAATTATCTATAGTTACATTAAAAAGGGTCAACAACTCTAAAATTAAGACCCTCCAGATACAAATGACTTAGATATTAATGTATACCACTTTGCAAAGATAACAAAAAATGACAAAATATCCTTAGCAGCTAGCATGATTGTGTCAGGGTGGGGTGTGGGAACTCACAGTTATACTGCTAGTGAAGTTGTGAATTGGTGCAAAATTTTTGAAAAGTAATATGAAACTATATCATAAGTATTATAAAATTCCTTAGACAATTTAATCCAGGGATCTTGCTCCCAGGACTACACTCAGAGAAGGTTGTAGAAAGGATAAAAAAAGATACAAAAATATTCATGATAAAGCTACTTATAATAGCAGAAGACTAGAAACAAACTACCTATCTAATAATTATAGAATGACTGGACAAATTATAGATCACAGATTTAGAACTGGAAAGAATCATAGAAGCCACTGAGTGTAACTCCCTTCTTTTAAAGGTGAGTATAGTGAGAGGTGAAGTGATTTTCCCAGTCATCCAGCTAATAAATATCTGAAGTAGGATTAGAACCCAGATCTACTTGACACCAAGCCCAGTGTTTTTATCCACTATTCCACACTGCATCTCGGTATATGAATGTCATAGAATATTATTCTGCTACATGAACTGATAACTATGAATAATAAGAGCTAGCATCTATAGTGTTTTAAGATGAGCAAAATACTTTTCAAAGGGATTGAGCCAATTCATAACTTCATCAGTAGTATGATTATGAAACTGTCTTTAACAGCTATACCAGTTGTTGTGAATATTTTGTTTCATTTGAAAGATAAAAAGAAATGAGGCAAGTCTAATATAAAATGACTGAGAATAGTGTACAGAAGTAAAATAAAAAATAAGAATAGCATTTATATTATGTTTTAAGGTTTGCAAAGTGCTTTACAGTTTGTTATTTCATTTTATACTCACAACAATTCTGAAGGTAGGTGTTATTATCCTCGTTTTACAGACAAGGAGAATAAGGCAGATAAAGGTGATATGATTTGCCCAGTGTCACACAGCTAGTAAGAGTCTGAACTTAGGTCTTGAACTTAGAAGCCCTATACTCTATATACTGGATTTCCAGCTAAACAACAAACTGCATGCATGTAATAACTATCAACTGCTTAAGATCCCTGTTGCTGTCATTTCCATCATTTTCTTCCATTTTGAAGAAGAAACTTTTTTTTTCTGCAATTCAACCAAAGCCTTCATATTTGGGGGCTTCAGTATACATGTGGATGTCTGCTCAAGCAGCCTTTACTCCCAGTACATTAATTTCATTGACTTCAGTGATCTACAGCTTCATTCTATCCACAATGATGATCATTATATTTTATCTGTCACCCACAACTATGATGCTTCCTTGATTTTGAACTTTTGAATTCCCTTCTCTAATCATAATTTCTTGACCTTTCATCTCTCTTTTCTTCATTCCTTTTGAACCTTTATTCTCACCTCAGCCTGTATTTCTCCTAGTACTCCTCAATCCATTATCCTTGTTCTGCCTTCACATTCCTTCCTTAGCCGTCTTGACTATACTTAACCAGTTCAACCATGCATTTTCCTTTGCCCTTCACTCTCTTGCACTCTTAACATACACTATAGATGCTAGCTCTTATTATTCATAGTTATCAGTTCATGTAGCAGAATAATATTCTATGACATTCATATACCGAGATGCAGTGTGGAATAGTGGATAAAAACACTGGGCTTGGTGTCAAGTAGATCTGGGTTCTAATCCTACTTCAGATATTTATTAGCTGGATGACTGGGAAAATCACTTCACCTCTCACTATACTCACCTTTAAAAGAAGGGAGTTACACTCAGTGGCTTCTATGATTCTTAAAAACCTAGATCATCTCTTTGATCATTTTCCAGTTATCTGAATATTTGAAATTGCAATGCTGCAGATAGGATCTGCTTTAGGTTCATCTTATCTAGTCCAATCACTGAAGAAGGGCAAAGAGAAGAAAGTTAGGTGGAAGCATCAGTTCTATGACATTACTTTCAGATGGAAAGTCACTTCTTGAGCAACAACAAAGAGGGAGATTACCTAAATTGAAACATTCCTGTGTTTTCTAGGAGTGGAGGATGTCATCAAACTACTGTAATATATACAACTCCACTGGCTCTAATCCTATACTTACCATCCAAACTTCTGTCTTTGTAATTTTGTTGCTTTATTGAAGGAAAAATGAATAGACATTTAATATTACTCTTCAACAATGTGTAGTTCCCATTATGAATGTTATAATTTGATCATTGTGCAGACACTTGGGCAAATGCTATGTGAAGATAAGCAGGTTAGTTTGCCAGATAAGCCTTGCCACTACAAATTGTTATTATAATCAGTTTTTCCTGAGTTTGATAGTGTGATTCAGATCCCCAAAACCTAAACTATTACCTTTTAGTGGGTAGAAGATATCATGTTTCTGATCCTAAGAACTGAGACTCAGAGTTTGACACATGATGAACTTATAAAGCCACTACAAGAATCCTGGAGTGAGTAACAAATCTCTTTCACTTGACTACACCTTAATAAAAATGGAACATAGAAAGCATATAGTTTGAATACTTTCATTTCTCAGATGAGGAATATAAAACATTTCATAATTACAAAATATTCATAGATTCTATAGCTAAAAGGCAGTTAGCCAAAAAAAATTGAGCTCAGGAAGAATGAAATAACTTGCTCAAAGTCACATCTCAGTAATGTGACCTTGAATATTAGAGCTGGGATTTGAATCTCATTCCATTGTCACTCATTGTGCTTTTTCTGTTAGTATCGTGATTATTCTCCATCTGAATGCCAGAGTACAGGAGGTTGAGTCAGTTGGTAGTGAGAAAGTGCATTTAACAAATAATCTCTTTTACCTTCAACCTTAAAGGTCATTTAAGCCCATCATTTTATAGATTTTTTTCTTTTTTAAAATTAAATTTTATGTTATTTTCCCCCAGCTACATATAAAAATAGTTTCCAACATTTAAAAAAATATTGAGTCTCAAATTATCTCTCTCCTTCCCCTTGTATCTTTGCAACCCCCATTAATATGGTAAGCAGTTGCATATAGATTTTATATGTGAAATCATGTAAAACATTTCCCCCTATTAATCCTTTTGTGGAAGAAACTCAAATAGAAAAAAATATTAAGAAAGAAATTTTTAGAAGTTTTGCTTTGGTCTGGATTCTGACTCTTATTAGTTCTTTTTCTCTGGAAGAATGTGACTTTTTTTAAAATCATGAATCCTTTGGGATAGTTTTGGATCATTGTATTGCTAGGAATAGCTAGTATTCGCAATTTTTCATTATACAGTATTCCTGTCACTGTGTATACAATGTTCTCCTGGTTCTATTTATTTTACTCTGCTTCAGTTCAGGTAAGTACTTCAGGTAAGTACTTCAGGCAGCTTTTTCAGAGAGCCTCTTGCTTGTCTTTTCTTATATCACAGTAGTATTCCATTACAATCCTATACTGTGCCCTCACTTTCAAATTCTTTACCCCTCTCCCCCAAAATAGTTGCTTTAAATATTTTTGTACATATAGGTCCTTCCCTTTTTCTTTCTTTCTTTTTTTTTTTAACTCTTTGGGATACAAACATAGGAATGGTATTACTGGGTTAAAGAATATGTATTGTTTTATATAGCCCTTTGGGCATAGGTCCAAATTGCTTATCTGAATGATTGAATCAGTTCACAACTCCCTCAACAATGCATTCATGTCTCAACTTCCCCAAAACTCCTCAAAATTTTGTCATTTTCCTTTTCTGTCCTAATAACCAATCTGATAGGTATGGGGTGGTTATTTCAGAGTTGTTTTTATTTTCATTTCTCTAATTAATAGTAATTTGGAGTATTTTTGCATAAATAGTATTTTAATTACTTTGAGAATTGCCTATTCATATCCTTTGACCATTTATGAATTGGAGAATATTTTGTATTCTTATATATTCAACTCATTTCTCTACATATTTGAGAAATGAGGCCTTTATTAAAGAGACTTGTAAAAAAATTTGTACCATATGATTATTGTATATTACTTTCCATCCTATTTATCCATTTAGTTTCTGATGTCTATCTCCCCTAATTTGCCTTCTTTTCTATTAGCCCCACACTTTTTTCTCTTATCACCTTCCCATCTTACTTTCCTATAGGGATAAAATAACTTTCCATAACCAATTGATTGTGTATGTTCTTCCTCCATTGAGCCAATTCAGAGGAGAGTAAGGTTTGCATTCTCTCCTCCCCACCTCCATCTTCTTCCCCTCCACTATAAACACTTTTTAATTACTCTTTTATGTGTGATACTTTACCTGATTCTATTTTTCCATTTACCCTCCTCCCAATACATTCCTTTTTCTCCTGCCTTAATTTATTTTTTTGTATCGCCTCATCATATTCAACTTATACCCTCACTTTCTATATATGTATACTCCTTCTAAATATGACATAATTCTTTGGTGTTATAGGAATCATCTCCCCATGTAGGGATGTATGAAATTTAACCTTAATAAATGTCTTTTGATTTCTCTTTTCTGTTTACCTTTTCATGAATCTTTTTGAGTCTTATATTTGAGAGTCAAGTTTTCCATTTAGCTCTGGTCTTTTCATCACAAATGTTTGAAAGTCCTCTATTTGACTGAATACCCAATTCCCTCCCTCATCCTCTCACCTCCCCTCAGGATTATTCTGAGTTTTGCTGGGTAAGGGATTCTTGCTTGAAGTGCTGGTTCCTTTGCCTTTTGGAATATTATATTCCAGGTCCTCAAATCCTTTAATGTAGAAGCTGCAAAATCTTGTTCTATCCTGACTGTGACCCGATGATATTTGAATTTGTTCCTTTTTTGAGTTTGTGCATTATTTCCTCCTTGACCTGGGAGTTCTGGAATTTGGCTATAATATTCCTGAGAGTTATCCTTTTGGGATCTCTTTCAGGAGGTGATTGATGGATTCTCTCCATTTTTACTTTACCCTCTGGTTGTAAAATATCAGGGCAGTTTTATTTAAGAATTTCTTGAAATATAATGTGTAAACTCTTTTTTTATCATAACTTTCAGCTACTCCAAATAATTCTTAGATTATCTCTACTGGATTTATTTTCAAAGTCAGTTGTTTTTCTCATGAGATATTTCACATTTTCTTCTTTTTTCATTCTTTTTACTTTGTTTGATTGTTTCTTGATGTCTCATGGAGTCATTAGCTTCTATTTGCCCAATTCTAATTTTAATGCATGGTTTTCTTGATTGAGCTTTTGTATTTCCTTTTCCATTTGGCCAATTCCAATCTTGAAAAAGTTCTTTTCCTCAATAAATTTTTATACCTCTTTTTCCAAAGGGCCAGTTCTGCCTCTTCAGAAGTTCTCTTCAGTGCATTTTTGTATCTTTTTCCATTTGCAATTCTGCTTTTTTTAGGAAGTTCTTCTCTTCATTGATTTTTGTGCCTTTTTTAAAAAAAACTAATGGCCCTGTTCTGTTTTCTAAAGAATGTGTTTCCTCAATATTTTTTATGTTGGCTATTGGCTCTTTTTTCATGATTTTCCTGTATCACTCTGATTCCTTTTCTCATATTTTTCTACTTCTTTTATTTGATTTTAAAAATAATTTTTGAGCTTCTCCATTAAACCTTTTTGCCATTGAGAGCAATTAATATTTTTCTTGGAGGCTTTTGGCACAGTAGTATTGCCTTGGCTGTATTTTTCTGAGTTTGCATTTTGGTCTTCTCAGTCACAAAAATAACTTTCTATGCTAAGTTTATTTTTTTTTGATTGCTCATTCATCAGTCTTTTTCTTTTCTTTTAATTTAAAAAATTGTTAAAGTTGGGCTTTGTAACTGTGGTGAAGGGAGCACTGTCAATAGGTTCAGGTTCTGTGTGTAGCTGCCTTCAGAGCTGGCTCTGGGATCTATCTGCTTTTAGTTGTTCTAAGGTGTCATGATGTAAGGAGATGTGTGTTTAATATTCTCCAAGCTTGTGCTCTGGTTTGTGAGTAACCCCAAGCACTCTTTTCCACCTTGGAACTTTGAGCATGTTCCCCTTCCCTGCAAAGTCACAAACACTGGTACGTTCTCTGCCATCTCAGCTTCACCTGTTTAAAGGTGTGAACATTAAAATTGAAGGACATATGGTACCTCACATATAAGAAATACTCAAGAAATATATGTTGATGTTACAAGAAGAAAGAAGATAGGTAGAATGATGAGAGGTAAAACATAGCTGGGATATGATAAACTCACTTGGATTCCACAATAGTTTTCTAAAACTTCATATTTGTTAACTTTTGAGTACCCTTAAGGGTAATGTCATTTAAGCTCCCCTTTCATAGGGGTAACATAAATCATTTTATATGTCTATGAATGGCATTAAGTGTAGGTATTTCATTACCTATGGGAAGACATAATGTATTTCCCCTCACAATTTCTTGGTTACCATAGTATTTTCACTCTTAAATATAGAAGAGTAAATTAGAGGATGCTTCTTTTCCTACTGGAGTGAAATTGAGACCATCCTTGGTGAGTTCATTCAACTCCTCTTTTCCATACCTAAAAGCATCTCCATACCTTTACTCATCTTCAATCCTTTATTTTTATCTTTTATCTCTTCTCAGAGAAAGAAGCAGCCTTCTTCCTTGTCATTGCTAGCTATTCACATTGATCCTATTTACTCCTACTTTTGCCGAGAACTTGTTTCAACAGTTACCTCTTGTAGTTCTTTCATTTCCAATCTTTCCTCCAGTGGTTTCTTTCCTTTCTGCTAAAATGTGTGTAAATCAAAACAATTCACCTTACTCTTAACAGACTGGATAAAATGACAGAAGAGTAAAATGATCAATCTTAAAGGGAATGTAGAAAATGGAGACACTGTGAACTGTTCCAACTATTTTGGAGAGCAATCTGTAATTATGCCCAAACAGTTATAAAACTGTGTGCCTTTTGACCCAGCACTATCACCATTAGGTTTGTTTCATAAAGTTATTGGGGAAAAAAGAAAAGAAATTATATGTTCTAAAATATAGCAGCTCTCTTTGTGGTGGCAAAGAACTAGAAACTGAGGGGATGTCCAGTTGGGGAATGACTAAATAAATTATGTCATATGATTGTAATAGGATGCTAATATGCCATAAAAAATGGTGAGCAGTTAGTTTCCTAGAAGATGGTGGTTGTAAATTGATGTATGCTGAAAGTGTTTTATGTTTAGTATTTCTTTTGCATATAGGAAAAAAATTATCAATCCCATATGCGATTCATATTATATACAGCAAAGAAATTTTTACTCCTTTTTGGGGGCAACTCTAGATATAAGCAATAACCTAGCTATAAATAAATCTTTCCACAGGTGTCAAGGTAGGGGTTTAAATAACTGAAATGTGAGGAAAAGGAGTCAAATTTCTTTCATTCAAGTCCAAATTCTCACAGGACTGAACCTGGTTCAAACTGTACACCTATGTCCATAGCAGAGGGGCCCCTTTAAATGTACAATATCCAAATACCTTGAAAAAAAGGTAACAACCATTTTTAATTATGTGATTTATAAATAAGCAAAGGAGCCCTGAAAGTGGCAGTATTCCTTAGACCAGTGATGGGCAAACTATGGCCCGCGGGCCAGATGCAGCCCCCTGAAATGTTCTATCTGGCTGAGCGACATTATTCCTAATCTGACAAATACAATGAGTAGGATACAATACAATGAAACTTCAAAAGAGTTGCCTTAGAAACAGACTGACAGAGGAGCATTTCCTTTCCTTTGGCCCCCTCTTTAAAAAGTTTGCCCATCACTGCCTTAGACCATTGGTCTCACTTTCAGCCCAATGCATATAATTATCATCAGGAGAAGGAACTCCTGAGAGGGAGTTAGCCATCCTAACCAATTGCCATGCACAAAGCAGACTAGCTGAAGCTTTAAGTTACCCTAAGGCAGAAATAGGAGGCAACATTGGGCCAGGCAAACAAACCATCAGTAACCTTTTGACCACTATCTCCCTTTGGACCCTGATGGAGTCAGTTTAGGTGTCTGAACCTGAGAGCCTTTGGAATAGCAATACTTTCAGCCCACTTCCCTCAGCCATCATCTTGAGAAACAATCCTTGTAGAGATGTTCAGCTTGCTGCTGACACTACCACAGTGTTTTGAGTTAATAGGAAGGTTTGATTGCACATTCATCTTCTTTTGGTAGCCTTCAGGTTCTTCATTGATTCTCAGGATCTCTTACCTTTCACTTTAGTCTACCTCTTTGCAAGATCTCTTTTCCAAGTTGGTCACAATTGAAATTCTCTTGAAAAACAAGGTATTAGTTTTCATAAAACTTCTTCTAATACAGATGAACTGTGAATTCTGAAATGCTGAAGAAGATTTGTCATCTTGGGATACCAAGAGAAGACAGAAGACACTGAGAAAGAAAATAATTTCCAAAGTTCCATATGTCCTTAAGTTATAATATGTTTATTACATACATGTATATGTGCATATGTATGCACACACACATATATATATGTATATGCATATATACATATGTAAATAAAAAAAAGAAATTCTCACACTTTCCTTCCAGGTCCTTCAGTAACCCTTGTTGACCTATTCATTGCTGTGGCTCACTTCTAGTGCTCCTGCAGCTAGAGTTAGTGGGGAAAAATCTCCTTCCTCCCCTACCCCCCACCCTTGCTTTATATACATTGATTCACTCTATCCTCACATAGTGACTTGCCTTGCCTCTCCTCTCTTTTCCTTCCTCTTGCAGAAAATTATTCTTAGCATCAAAATGTTCAAAGTTAATATTGCTAGAACACTAATGTTCTGCAGAATTCTTTGATCAACAATGGCAATATGTTTTCACATTTCTCTCCCTAGAAGCTATCGTGGATTTAGAATTTGCTATTATTCAATCATTTTCAGTTGTATTTTGTGACCCTATTTGGAGTTTCCTTCTTTAGTCCATTTTACAGTTGAGGAAACTGAGACAAAGTTAAATGACTTGCCCAGGGTCACACAGTATGTATTTGAGGGCATATTTAAACTAAAGAAGATGAGTCTTCCTGACTTCAGGTCCAGTACTCTATCTTCTGTGCCACTTAGCTGCCCTAGATTTGCAATAATTGGTTCATAATTTCTCACATTCTGTTTGTTTTCAGGTATAATGTCCAGGTATTGTTTGTAACTAGACAATATTTCTTTCCTTGGTGTTATGGTTGGAACTATCTTGAGCCCCAAATGCTACAATACAAATTGAGATTTCTTTTTCATTCAATAGTTAACAAAAGGAGGTTTCTTAGTCCTAACACTGAAAGGATACTTACCAGGGACACAACAGCACCTAAGCAATCAAGTAGATTGTTTCCTGGAAATACTTAGAATGCAAGACAAATGTAGAGTGGCCACCAAATCTGAAGGCTTTGATAGAATGAGGGCAGATTTTTTTATGTCCTTAAGCAACCACAATGGCAAATCAATATGCCCAGAGGTCATCAGAAAGCTAAATCACATGGCAGGGGGATCCCTGTGAGATGGGGACCCTGTCCTTCTTGGTTTCTTTCTAGTCTCTCCCCCCTCCAATCCATTTCCCACATACCTAACAAATTGGTAATCCTAAAACATTGTATAGCATACAATTGTGATAGAATACTCTTGTGGTAGAAGAAATGATGAACAGGATGATTTCAGAAAAACCTGGAAAGACTTACATGAACTGATACAAAATTAATCAAAACAGAATCAGGAGAACACTATACACAGAAACAGCAATTTTGCATGATGATCAATTGCGAATGACTTAGCTGTTCTCTGTAATCCAATGATTCAAGGCAATTCCTAGGGACTCATGATGAAAAATGCTATCCAGCTCTAGAGAAAGAACTGATGGAGTGTGAATAAAGATTGAAGCATACCATTTTTCATTATATTTTCTTAATGAGTTTTTTAGTGATATGTATCTTCTACAACATGATGAATATGGAAATACGTATTGTATGATAGTATATGTATAACCTATATAAAATTGCTTGCCATCTCAGGGAGAAGCGACAAGAAAGAAGGAGAGAGGGAAAGAATTTGGAATTCAAAATGTGAGGAATTGAATGTTAAATGTTGTTTCTACGTGTAATTGGGAAAAGATAAAATATTACGAATCCTCAAAAAAAATTTCCCAAGCATGGGTCTGACCATTTTACTTCAGTACTCTAAAATCTTCTTGGCTCTCTGTAGTCTCTAGTACAAAATGTAGATACATTTAAAATTGTCCCTCCAGATCCTTCCAGATTTATTTTGTGTTACTTCTCTTCATAGCTTCTTCACTTTAGCCAAGATTCTGGTGTTCCTGACTTCAAGCCCAGTGGATAGGGCATTTGGTCTGAAATTAGGAAGACCTGAATCCAAATTCTGCCTCAGGTAGTTATTAACTGTGAGACCCTGGGAAAATCATTTAACCTCTGTTTACTTCCACCTTTTCATCTGTAAAAGAGAAATAATAATACCAAGGCTGTTGTGAGGATCAAATGTGATAATATTTGTAAAGTTCTTGGCACAGAGCTTGGCTCATACTGGGTATGATACAAATGCTAGTTATTACTCCTATTAAATTGGCTTACTTACAGTTCCCAGAACTGAGCATTCTAGCTTTTGCCTCCATGCCAGATATAGCCTTACTGCTTTTCACTGCCTTTTGGAATCCCTATCTGTCTTCAAGGTTCAACTCAAGTTAGCTTCTTCCAATAGGAAGCTTTTCCTGATCATTTCTCCCTATCTCCTATCCCTCCTCCACTTGCTAGTGCTCTGTCTCCTCAAATTATCAATCTGTGTATATATTGTATCTTTGGATCAGGGAATTTCTTTCTTTCTTTTTGTCTTTTCAAATTCTTACCTTCTGTCTTAGAATCCATACTTAGTATTGATTTCCAAGGCAAAATAATGGTAAGGGCCAGGCAATTGGGGTTGAGTGATTTGCCCAGGGTCATAAAGCTAGGAAGTGTTTGAGGCCACATTTGAACCCAAGATTTCTTGTGTCCAGCCTGGCTTTCTATCCACTGAGTTATATAGCTGCCCAATTGTATTTCCTTTTTTCTTTTGTCTTGGTATCCCTAGTATCAAACATTGATTATAGTAGGTCCATAGTAAATGGTTGAGTTAAATTAATTTGCCTTCCTATATCTCAATAATGTTTCTCTTCCATATAGTAAACCATTCCACACGTTTCTTTTGAATTTCATCCTGTTTTGTCAGATTTTTGTTAAAGCATCCTTAATTTTATCTGTACCTATTAATTTCATCTGTGACTATTATAATATTATAAAGTAGAAGGGTAGCTAGGTACTGAAGTGGATGGGGTGGTGGGGCCTGGAGTCAGGAAAACACATCCTCCTGAGTTCAAATCTGGCTACAGATACTGTGTGACCCTGGGCAAATCACTGAACCCTGTTTGTGACCCTGGGCAAGTCACTGAACCCTGTTTGCTTCAGTTTTCTCATCCATAAAATGAGCTGGACAAGGAAAGAGCAAACATTCCAGTATCTTTGCCAAGAAAATCCCAAACAGGGTCATGAAGAGTCTGACATGACTGAAAACATCTGAACTACAACAACAACAAAAAGTAGTGAGGGCCTTTACACATTTTATACAGCCCATGGTATTTAAATTCATTTGCAGATTTGCTTTCACCTGTGCTTGGGATACAGAAATTTGGTTTTATGCTTGTATTATTGTATTCATTTAAAATAATTGTTTTGCTTAATAGCAAATTGATACTTAATGACAAAAAGCTCAAATGTGCAAAAAATAAATATAGTGTGATGAGAAAAAAGGAAAATGTTTGATGGTAGAAAAGGCCAACATCCTCTTCTTATTCCTGAATTCTCAATGACCAAAATAGAACCTTTTAATTTGTTTGGAAGTAGCCTATCTGCCTTAAATCTATCTGGCCTGATAGGATGACTACTTTTCCCATTTCCAGTTCAGATGAGTAAGCTCTAAAGTCAGAGAATCTTTAAATAATTAAATTTCTGAATCACTAGTACCCAACATAGAACGATAGCTAGATATGAAAATTAGAGAGATAGATAAGATAGATTCTGAGGGTTCTGAGTGGAAATGAGAGAATCAAGCACAAGGGTAGTTTTCTCCTTCAGCTATTATAATTACAGGCTTCTTAATTAGCAGGACTGTCACCTACAAAGTCAAATTGTGATTCAGTGGATTGTGATTCATTTAAATGCACCCTTGCCTTTGAAAGGAAAAAAAATCTACCTATCAGGTATAGTTGATACTTGGACTAAATAATGATGATGATAATAATAATCATAATAGCATTAATAGAGCACTTTGAGATTTGTAAATTACTTATATGTTATTTCATTTGATCCTCACATCATTAGTTTTTGTGTCTCATGGATCCCTACTCAGAAGAATATTTTCAAATGCATACAAAAATACATAGAATTACAAAGGAAGTCAATCTAAATATTTTTAAAAGTACTGGACCCCAGGGTAATATCTTGCTTGTCTAAAGAAAAGGTTTCACTGGAAACCTCTCCTGATGCTAAAAATCTTGGTATTATGTTTTACTCCTTCCCCCCTCAACTCCTATATCCAATCAGTTACTAAAGTCCTATCCATTCTACCTTTGTAATAGTTTTTATTTTTTATCCTTTCTTCTTTATTTCTATTATGACCACCTTTGTACCTATTCTTATTATTGTAATGACTTCTTATTTGATCTTCTTGCTGTCTCCTGTTCTTCTCTCTGATTTAGTTTTTATACTACTCCTAGAACTGTTTCTTAAGTATAGATGTAGGCACACTTTTAAGCTTTAGGCCATTCAGTGGCTCTTTACTGCCTATTAAGTAAAATTAAAATTCCTTTATTTGCCATTCAAATCACTCCCCAAACTGGTGCCACCCATTGTTTCCAACCTTATCCAGATTAATCCTTTGCATGTACTTTATATTAGTGGACTCACTATCTTTGCTTTCTTGCTTCTGTGCCTTTGTTCACACTGCTCCCTGCATCTAGAATGTTCTTTCCCTCCTTTTTTCCTATTAAATACTCTCTTATCTATTAAATTCCAAATCAAACTCCACCAACTCAAAACCGAAACATGAAGCCTTTCTTGATCTATTCTGAAGCCACTACTATTACTACTGGGATTTATCTCTCTATCCTCCCTCTCTTAGTGACGTCACCATTTCTCTGGAGTTTAATTAACACTTCTATGCAGATGGTCCAAAGATCTACATATCCAGCTCTAGGCTATCTCCTAGGAGAGGGGAAGAGTTTTCCATCACTAAATGCCTACTGGATATTTCAAACTGGATGACCCAAATGTAGCTCAAACTCAACATCTTTAAAGGAGCACTCATTATTTTTTATTCCAAAACCACCCTCTATTACAAACTTCTTTATTTCTACTAAAAGTTTCACCATTCTTTCAGACTATTAGGTTCACAATTCAGTAAGCACTTATTAAATGCCTACTATATACTGTATACCCAGTAATATATGAGGTGCTGAGCATATGAAGAAAGGTAAAAAATAATCCCTACTCTCAAGGAGCTCACAGTCTAATGGGAGAGACAATATGCCCAAAACAAACAACTATGAACAAACAAGATTTAACTAGGACAAATCACAGTTGATTTTAGAGGGAAGACACTAACATTAAGGGGGAATCAGAAAAGACTTCCTACAGAGGGTGGGATTTTAGCTAGACCTGAAAGAAGCCAGGAGAAGATATAAAAATTTTGATGAGGTTTGGTTTCCATTCTCATGATACTTATAGTTTCCATAACCTATATTGTCATAAAGCCATATTGCCTAAATAACTCTCACTCCCTCTCTTATTTCTGTTTACACTTTCATATAGATAGGATTTTATATTTATAAACAGCACATTATCAAATGCAGCTATCAGAAGGGTCTACCTTGACCTCACTGACCTTGTGGTTGGAACAAGTATTGTGCCATCTCTGGAAACTTACCTCTCCTAGAGTCTTTGATTTGATCAGACTTTAATCACATCTAGAGTCTTTGATCTCACCAAATGTTAGTCACTCTTCCCTGTTGCTGCCTACACTGACTACTCTTCACTGTTGACACTTACTTAAATACATTTCTTCTATCTCAGAGTGGGTACCCTAAACTCTCCAGTGCTGTGTGGTGATCCTGAACTCTAGTTTCTTTTTCCTGGTTAAAAACAGATCCTTGTTGGTACTTTGGTAGTCTTTATTTTCATATTGACATATCTGGTGTCAGCTAGTGGTATTTGGTTGCTGTTTTTGACTTCCAGCACCTGGTATCGACCTCTTGTGTCCCGTTTGGATTAAATGTAGTGGCCCCACTTGGTTAATTAAGCTCTCCAATTCCTGAATTCCCATCTCTTTTTTGGTTGAGTTTTTGACTCTCTAATCAAGAACCATTAACACTTATGGGCAATTTGGGGTCCATTCCAACAGATGACTGCCAGGTACATGTTTTTAAATTATGAACCATATACTTGCAATCGTGTTTGGATAATTGGCAGAATTTAACTATATGTGATACCCGACACTGCTGGCAATAGTGGGACTACTTTGATGGAAACAAAATTAACTTTTTGCAGATGAGTCTTGATTCTGCTGGCCCCAAGATTGAGAGCCTTGGATGAAATGCCTTTTTACAATGACTTTTTGAAACAACCAAGTGGGACTCTGAATCTAGAATTTAAACTCTCTTCTGTTCAAGGAAATATAGAAAGTATGAGATCAGGAAAAAAGCAAGTCCGAGAATGAGATCTGTGACCTTCAGGAGGAGGTCTCCAAATTAAAGGAGAAAAAAAATGAAAAAATCGGATGAAAACTTTATATACAGAGCTATAGTGAATGGACTTTTAAAAGGTCTTAAAATCGACCTCTCCTTCCTCAGACCTTTCCCACTCTTAGCAATCACCCAGCTCATGGAGTGACAAAGTGTGTTCCTATTTGAAGAAAAATTGCCACAAGCCGTAACTTATAATACAGCTAAGAAGCTCTCAGCTAATGCTGCCTTCCTCCAGTTAAAAAAGACCAATTAGTCTGGCTCAAACATTTGTGTACACTGAATTATTTTAAGAAACTTCAACGCTACTGTTTGCTGTCTTTTTTCTGTTTAGTGGAGTGAAATTTAAATATGTTGTGTGTGCACTCTGGTTTGTGTTAAGTGAGTTGTATACAATAAACTTGCTAGACAGCCTGGTTTCTGGAGCCAACTAGTAAACACCAAAATGAAAATAACAGTGTGCTTATACAAAAGATTGGTAACTGAAAATTCTCATTGGTATTCTGCGATTTTAAATGTTGCCATTAGAACACCCAGATTTAAGTTAAATATAAATGTGCTTTTAAGTGAGATGATTAGAGTAGATTAAAACCTAATATTAGATTGCCACTTTTAAAGTTTTTTTTGCCAGTAGATTCACTGTAAATACTTGAACCCATAATATGAAATTTTTGATTGAGCTTCTGTATAATACCATTTGGAAAATACATCCAGCCATAACTGAATTTATTTCCCTGCCCTCGAAGAGCTTATAATCTAATGGGGGAGACCACTTATGTTGAGGAGTGCTGGTTGGGAAAGCTTATCATAGTCTGGGAAGTGACAAAACTGTAAAATCATAACATGGAAGTTTGTAAGCACTGTTTATGCTTTTTTTTTAAACCCTTAACTTCTGTGTATTGACCTATAGGTGAAAGATTGGTAAGGGTAGGCAATGGGGGTCAAGTGACTTGCCCAGGGTCACACAGCTGGGAAGTGTCTGAGGCTGGATTTGAACCTAGGACCTCCTGTCTCTAGGCCTGGCTCTTAATCCACTGAGCTACCCAGCTGCCCCCTGTTTATGCTTTTTACTTAAATTTTAAGCACAGGAAACAGGGGAGGAAGAGGAGAGTGGGTTATTTTTTTGTTGTTGTTTGTTTGTTTTCATTGAAAATTTCTATTTAATTAATTTAAAACATTTTTCCATGGTTACATGATTCATGTTCTTTCCCTCCCCTCTAACCCTTCCCCCCGTAGCCGACCCACAATTCCACTGGGTTTTACACGTATCATTGATCAAGACCTATTTCCATATTATTGATATTTGCACTAGGGTGATCATTTAGAGTCAATATCCCCAGTCATATCCCTATCAACCCATGTGTTCAAGCAGTTGTTTTTCTTCTGTGTTTCTACTCCCACAGTTCTTCCTCTGAATGTGGATAGCTTCTTTCTCATAAGTCCCTCAGAATTGTTCTGGATCATTGCATTGTTCCTAGTAGAGAAGCAGAGGACAGTGTTTTGACATGCCCTTTCCAATAGTAATGACAGTGTTGATTTGATTACAGGGTTGGGGGGAGAAGTGTAGATTCCAGGGAGTGAAGATCAGAGTGATTTAGCTCCTTTCTGGCATGGTCTCTAATAGTTCAAAAGAGAGTGGAATAACAGTGTTAGCAGTACCACAGAGAAAGATGGAAGATCCATTAAATAAGAAGGAAACCTTTATAGCATCTTTAAAAGTTTCCTGTGCCTGGAATCAAAGTAAACAGCACACACAGCACTTACAAACTCTCATATTATAATTTTTTAGAAATTCATAGGTGTATCAATGACCATTCGGTGATTAAGTGGGTTAAATATGTTATGGTTTCATTTTTTAGGCAATAATGAATGTAATAAAATACCTTATATTTTTCTTTTTTATTCTTCTCTTCTTTGTAGTCTTATAGCTAATAGGTAAAACTGTAATTTCATGTTATTTAGAAAAAGATTAATTCACCAAGATTTTGTATTTCATTTAATTATTGTCAGGTTTTCTTAAATCCTTCTCTTTGATTTTTATATACTTTGCAACTGAATGAACAGTTCATTCAGTAAGTCTTTTAGTATATCAGTCTTGGTCAGGCATTTTAAAGATGAAGAACTGAGGCAGAGTTAAGTGACTTGCCCAGGGATACACAACTAGTAAGTGTCGGAGTCTTCCTGATTTGAGGTCCTAAATTCTATCCACTGAGCTATTCTAGCTGCCCATGCTACTCCTTTTTTTTTTTTTTTTAAATAAACTCTAGCCGCTTTCTATTACCTCTAGGTTCGAATACAAATTCTTCTGTTTGACATTTAAAACTTCACGACTTGGTTCCATCTTATCTTTGCAGACTAATACATGACTTCCCTTCAGACAGACTATGTTCTAACCCAACTGGCCTTTGCCATTTCTCTTGCAAATCATTCCTTTCCATGACTCTAACCCTTTGCATAGGCTGCACCCGAGACCTAGTGCACATATGTATGTGTGTCCATCTTCATCTCTATCTTTTAGAATTCCTACCTTCTTTGAAGTTCAGTTCAAACATTACCTTCTCCATGAGGCCTTTTCTGATCCCCTCCTCCCACTAAAAGGTCCTCCCCTCCAAAGGGGCATTATATTTATTTTGTCTCTATTTTGTATATGCCTATTTTATACATATTTATAGATTTTGAGGTAGCAACTATTTCATTGTTTTCTTTGTATCCCTAGTACCTAACACTGTGTCTGGCAGGCATACAATAGGTGCTTAATAAATAAATAAACGTATGTTGATTGATTGATAGTGGAGATTAGCAGGATGTAGCATATGGTCAAAAATTAATTTGCTCATCTGAAGTGGCATAAAAACATCACTCATGATGTGTGACAGGAAAAAGAGGTGACCAAATCCTATCATGAGCAGAGAAGATAAATAGAAAGGCAGTCTGAATGTTGTTCTGGTATTCACCAAATAGTAAAAGGCCCAGATAAAGTCTTCCAGTGTCTTAGAGAATTTTTTCCTAGAAATTTTATGGAAGAATGTGATTGAGAATCACACAGAATATGAAGGCATGGGTGGGCTCCAGTCTACAACAAAGACAGTGTCTCATTTGATCTTTACAACAATGCAGGAATTATTATCCCCATTTTACAGACGAAAGAGCTGAGGCACAGAAAGGTTAAGTGACTTGTTTAGGGTCACTGGTAGTAAGTATCTATGATAGGATTTGGATTCGATTCTTCACTATTAGTTCAGTGTTACCTAGCGATGACAGCTCTCTTGAAGCATCAAAGTAGATTTCATATGTTACTGTATCTTTCAACATAATTCTGTATTTTCTTTTATTACTTTATGTCCTTGTTACATACTAAAAGCACAAACATTGTTTCAATGAAGAGATTGAAATGAAAACATTGAAAATAATAAATGTTTATTGATTGACTGACATCACAATTCTGCCTTGGACTGACCCTGGATATGAATGAAATGAAAACATAAATTAAATGAGGATAAAGCCTGTTTTTATTTACTTAAAGAATTATATAATATTTTTTAAAGTTTTCACTGGGATCAATTTAAAAAAATTAAGAAAGATACCCATTAGCCTGATGTGTCAGGGTGGAAAATTGTCTTAATATATTCCTAGGTTAAGGAAGGGTACTGAATAGGGTCCAGTATCTGTCATTCTACCACGATAGCTTTATTCTTATACATCTTGAGAGTTCCTTGGTGCTCTCTTATTATAATGTAAGTGATTCTTAGGGCTTGTTGTTAGCTAACACCTTAGTCGAGAGTCATCCCCAATCATGATCTTTCTGGACTATGGATTGGGACACTCAGTAAGGAAGACTGACTAGAAAGGAGTTTGAAAGATATTGGAAACAAACTTTGCCCATTCACAATTTCGCATAACCATTCTAGCTCACCTCTGTCAACACTCCCTTTTCCACTCTCCCAAGCAGCACCCTCCAGGACCCTCTCTGCCATTGCTGAGCTGTCCTCAATTTGGGCAAAGAGAAGGACTTTTCTCATCTGTGTGCTTGAGAAATATTCACTAGCAGCTTCCAAGGTTACATGGAGCATGCTGCTATGTGCTGCATCAGAATTCATCATTAGAAAGTCTTCTCTTTCTAAATTTAGCATCATCTAATCCCATTACGCCTGCTGTAGTTACATGACCTTGTTTGCTCAGTTGCTTTCACTGGAGCCCTAATGTGACCAAAGTCGAGGGCTTGATCTCTCAATGTCTTCAGTTCCATTGCAGAATCGTCACCCTAACCAGCTGTCAGTGAATATGCCATTAGTTACGAGAAGGACCAGGTGACGAAGTGCGGATGGATCAGTTTAATCCTGTATTCCTTTAGGAAAAACAACTACATATCCAGGGTCAGTCCAAGGCAGAATTGTGATGTCAGTCAATCACTAAACATTTATTAAGTACTTCCTATGTGCCAGATATGTTGCCCTTCTACTAGTGCCAGGGTTCCATTTTGTGAGCCCTTCCTCAGGAGGGTCCTGAATTTCAGTCACTTCCTCCCCCAAACTATCATCACATCAATTTAATTGATCATAGCCAGACCTTATAGCACTGAACCTAGTCCAGGACAATATTGTTTATACCCCAATCAGTCCCCAAACTCCCTGATTGGTAGTCATTGTATTTGTTTTGTTCATAGTAGTTCAGACATGGGACTTCTGAGTCCATCAAGATAGGCAAATCCCATTCTTCACGATCCAGTTCTATTCATAGAAGCAAATGAGTAAGAGCACTGTTTTAGGGGTCAAAAGACTTTGGTTCAAACTCTACTTCTGATACTTACTGCTATCTTGGGAAATCACATTCTTCTGGGGCCTGAATTTCCTCATTTGCAGGATGGATTTTGGTAGATGGCTTCTGAGATCCCATCCAATTCTTTATGAGGAACTTTCAGTCTTAGAGAGTTACCAGGAGGATTAGGTGATTTCCCCTTGGTCATGTAATCAGAAGTAGGACTTGAACTCAAGTCTTTCTGAGTCTAACACTAGATTTTTATCCACTATGTTATATCATCTCTAATATATTGGCATAACTATCAAATAACACAATGCCTTAAGTCAGATTAAGTCTTTTTAAGACAGTAAAGAATGAGCTAATGGTGAAATTTTAGGCAGAAAGGAAAAATATTTTTTAGTCAAGGGTGATTTCTCAGTCTTCTGTGGCAGTTTACTCCACCAGTGACATTTCCATGTATTGTGCCACAAATTACTTTCCCCTTCTTTCTCCTGACATATATCATTGCCATTCTATATTGTTTATTATTTCTCCTTTGTTTTTCAGGTAGTGAGCTGTGTGGTTATGGTAAAGGAAGTCCTGAGATAGGAATTGCTTTTCAGTTATTCTCAGTCATGACTGACACTTCATGACCCCATATGGGTAATTCTTGAAAAAGATACTAGAGTGGTTCTCCATTTCTTTCTCCAGGTCCTTTTACAGATGAGGAAACTGAGGCCAACAGGGTTAAGTGTCTTGCCTAGGGTCACACAGCAAATGAGTGTCTGAGGCCAGATTTGAACTCAGGAAGATAAATTTTCCTAACTCTAAGGCCAACACTCTATCCACGTATCTATCCAAGTTAAGACTTAGGAGACCCATATTCTAGACTTGGATCTGTGCGATGTAACCCTAGATAAGGAACTTAACCTCTATGGGCTCAAATTTGCAGTGTAACTGAGGGAACGATAGATTTAAAGCCAAAGGACTTAGGTTCTAATCTCAGTTCTGCTATTTGCTACCTACCTGTGTGACTCTGAGGAAGTTGCTTCACTTTCCTAGAAGGGAACTAGATTAGATGCCAAATTCTCCTTGAGATCTAATGAATCAAATGTGATAATGGATGCAAAAGTACTTTATAAAGTACTATAAAATGTAATGTATATTGCCTAGGATTGTAATTTCTTTTCAGGCGTCTTTCTCCCATTCAGTAGTTCTGTCTTGGGATATTTGTTTCACAGATATCATCCATTTTTCCAAGTTAAGTTTCATTTTGCTATTTTCTTTTCATTCCAAGGCCTTTTTGCATCCCTTCTGGTGCTGCATGCAGTAAATCCTAATTTAGCATCGCCTGTGATTATAATTAATGTACTGTTTACTTTCTCTTCCAGATCATTAATGAAGATGTTAAATTAGACCAGAATGAAAACTGATCCCTGTGGCACCCTGCTAGACACCGCCAAACAACAGGACGCATTGCCATTAGCTGTATCATTACCCTTTGTTTCTCTTGTGTGCTTAATTCCTTGCTTTGGTAAAGAGTCAAAAATTGCTTGACATTTCCACCACTTTAGAGATGCTGCTGTAGAGAAGAGCCATTAAAAACCTGCCAGATTCTAAATAAGTCCTTTTGCATTTTGAATTAAATGTGGATTATGAAAAGAGAATTGTCAAGAATTGTTCTTTTGCTTATTATCTTAGCTGCTTTTGTTTTCCATTGACTTTTCTGCAGCTGTTCTGTCTTTGCTGGAGCCCATGAAGTTAGATATTTGGTGTATTAGAGGATGTTGCTTGCATCAGCTTAACTAGAAACAGCAAAGGAACTTTGATCCTATACATGAAAGCACACATTTGTAGTACTGTGGCCTGAAAAGTCATTGATCTCGAAGAAGAATTCTACCTAGTCAGTGCCTAATAGAAACATTGTCTCTTACAACAGAGCTGAAGTAAAGAGCCTTTACATATAGGGAAAGGCATTATAGAACAGCCTATAATAGAACATGTGTTTTGAACCTGAAGCTCTTGAACTTGATTTTAAAAAATATTTCCATGACTGTATTTCAACAGAATTGGCTTCCTTTATAATCCTCTGTCTTTGATTTTATGTGTAAAAGGGTGGCTGGTGTATGAACAAGCCCTACTAATTTTCTTGACTTTGGCGAACTCTTCCCCAGGGAGGATTATGGGGAGCATCATGATGACGTACCTTAGGAAAGAGTCTTGGAAAGACATTTCATAAGAGATTGTGGTTGGCTAACCACAAGGTAGCTAAGAGGATTTTTGTTTGGCTGCAGAGGCATTTAAAAAAACTTAATTTATTTCACTTCACTCTTTGCCTCGTCATCTCGTTTGGCTTTCAAGGTGAGTTAGTCACCTAAACCTGTCCGGTGAGAGGTGTCCTGTCCATTCAATAAAGGAAAGTCTTAGGCATTTCTACCTTCTGTGGCCATGTGGCCTTGACAAACACGCCTTGACCCATATCCTTTTTCTTTTGGTCTTATCTATTCCAGGTGTAGGGAAAACAGTTCTTCCAACTTTTTGAATATGAAATGTCCAAGAGAGTACATCAGCATCCTGGCATCCCAGAATCTGCATTCCTGCTGGGTGTTGCCGCCAATCCACCGTGAATAACTCAAGGAGCAAAGAGTGTCCCTCTGGACCTGGGCTACTGAAGTAGTCTTAGCCTTTGGCAGTGAATTTGTTGGGACTGATGCTAAGTAGGAATTAAGTTAAAATTTGATACTTTTCTCCTAGAGATCTAAATGGAAACTGGGGCTATTCACTGGCATCTAAGGATGGGAAGAAGAGAAACATAATCATTAGTTGCTCCAGCCAATGACAATAGAGGAGAGAAACACCCCACACTCTCAGGATATGCCCTGGAACCCTGAGGGCAGATGTGGGAGCCAAGCAGTGCTATACATGTATTTAAAAAACATTATACTAAGAACGGTCCATAGGCTTCATCAGACTGCCAGAGTTGTTCATGACACAGATAAGGTCAAATACCCCTATTATAGCAGGCAAGGAAAAATGGAACCCTGTGTGTTGAATTGATAGAAGCAGTATAGAGTAATTGCAAGAATATTAGTCTCAATTTTAGAAGACCTAGGTCTGAATCCTGGCTCTACCACTTTGGGGACTTCTGACAAGGCACTTCATCAGTTTTCTCATGGAGATGAAAACATTTGCACTACCTACCTTAGAGAGTTTCTGTAAGGAAAGTGCTTTCTAAATCATAGAAGGCTTTTTTAAGGTGAGCTATTAGAAAACATATTATAGTATATTATAAAATTATTGTTATAATATACTAAAATATTATAAGATGCATTACAAAATGGAAGGGGCAGCTAGGTGGTGCAGTAGATAAAGTGCCAGCTCTGAAGTCAAGAAGACTCATCTTTCTGAATTCAAATTTGGCTTCAGACTAGCTGTATGACTCCAGACAAGACACTTAACCCTATTTGCCTCAGTTTCCTCATCTGTAAAATGACTTGGAGAAAGAGAAGACACACCACTCCAGTATCTTTGCCAAGACAACCACAAATGGGATCACAAAGAATTGGACACAAAAAACACTTAAAAATGACTGAACAAATTATCAAATGGAAAGGCTGTCCAAGGGGAGGGAGAAATTTGTTAAGCATTTCTCAATCAAGTACTGTGTGAAAATGATGAACTTTGTAGACCAATGTGTGGAAGAAAAAAAATCAGCCAAGGAAAACTCCAATTAGAAAGTAAACTTTTTTCCTTCGTAAGACATTGGAAACTAGAATGAAAACCATACCAAGAAGATTGCTGGGAGGGTTGTTTTCATCACAAGCAATGACATTGCTGAGTGCTATTTTCAAATGCCTGATCCCTGAAAGTTATAAATCAGTTACTCAGCCCATTCTAGGAAATTCACATAAAGAGTTTTGATGGATCCAAAAGTATATTGAATGCAATCATCTAACCCCAAGTATAAATCCACTAAGAAAAGCCTTTTTTACCTACTTATTATTAGTAGAAGCCTAGTGCCACAACTGTGGGCATCCTTTGTCCCTTGGACGTGCCTAATTCATTGTTTTCATCACTTTTCCTCTAAACAAATTGCCAATAGTCAGTAATAGATACTCGAAACTTTAGGAATTTTGGAAACTTTGAAAAGTAACCTCTCTGCCCAGACCTTTCTTTTCCTCATTTCTGAACTTCAGGGTAGTCCTCAGTACTAAAAACCTAATGTTTGGACCTTAAATGTGGTAAAGCTCTCTGCATGGGCCCTAAGTAGCTTTGACTAGCTTTAAACATTATAAAATTATTAATAATAATAAAGGCTGACATTTTAACAATATTTTTAGGTTTGCATAGGGCTTTACAAATATTTTCTCATTTAATTATCACAAGAACCCAGAGAGGTGGGGGTAATAATTATCCTCATTTTATAGATGAGAAACTGAGGTAGATAAGAGATTAAGTGACTAAGTGACTTGCCTGGGTTCACACAAATATCTAGGGCTAGATTTGAATCCAGGTCTTCCTGCTTCCAAGTGTAATAATCCAGCCACTGCACCACATGGCTGGCTACAATTATACCTAGTAGGACTGATCAAAGTTTGGAACTATTATCCATTCATATATAAATGTTAGGACTTTTAGCACTTTCTTGAGAAATGTGCTAAGAAGTTTAGTTCAATGACAGTGGCATTAAAAAAGTGTTCTCGTTTAATAGAAGGGTTTAGAGCAGTGGTTCCCAAACTTTTTTGGCCTACAGCCCCCTTTCCAGAAATATTACTTAGTGCCCCTGGAAATTAATTTTTAAAAAAATTTAATAGCAATTAATAGGAAAGATAAATGCACCTGTGGCCATCACTGTTCCCTGGATTGCCGCAGCACCCACCAGGGGGTGGTGGCATCCACTTTGGGAATCACTGGTTTAGAAGGTAGTCAGTAATGGAAAAAAAAAGTAATGGATTTAGGAGGCAGGGATACCTTGGCTTAGATCATTATTTTGACATCTAACTAGCTGGCATTTATTCTCACTGATCCTCGTTCAACTCTCTAAAATTGTAATAGATGGATATGATAGAAATACAGAAAAAAGAATCAGTAAAGAAGGAAGTGTTCACTAGTACTTTGAAAAAAACATCCAACAACCAATATACATCCATGCACTTGTATGTACTATACATGTAGACACTTTCTAAAATATATCATTATAATACATGTCCATACTATAAATAAAAAAATATAATTTTGAAGGTTGACAAAGTGCAATGTAGATGAGGCAAAGCTTTTCTCCCATTTACAGAGGAGAAAACTGAGAGTCCAGGAGCTTAAGTGATTTACTAATGGTAAAATAATTCCAATGTGTCAAAGTGAAAAATCAGACTTGGGTTTTCTGACACTACATCCCGTAATTTTTCTACCACATCACATCTATTTCTGTGGAGGAGGGGGAAGAAGTAGGGAAGTAGAGGGAAAAAGCGAGATAGGAAGAAGAGGAGATAAAGATAGAGAAGAACAGAGAAAAATGGAGAAGAGAGGAGAGCTGTAGTCTATAAAATGTAAAAAGGTTCTATTTCCCCATTTTGTTTTGTCTTGGAATTTCTTGCTTTTCATTCCCTCTCACAGTAACATTGACATTAAATATCCAATCTTCTCTGCCCCATAGCAACTTGAGTAATATACCACAGCCAAGGTTGGCTGCATCTGCTTCTCTTATATGATCTCTTCCTCTTTACACATTTCTAGTTAAGATTTTTTTATACTATACATTACTATTGGGATTTAAAAAGTGATTTATTTTGCTACATAATCCAGACCTTTGATGCTGGGTGTTTTGTTGACATAGTAGTTAAGGATAAAAGGAGAGTTTAGGGGATTGTGGAAATCTGACTTTCTATAAATCACTAATTTTATTGTAGTAAATAGAGGTCACCTGCTGGAACTTTAAAAGCCTCCATTTAAAAATGGTACAAAGCTATCAGTGTCAGTCAAATGAAAAATAGGACAAAGAGAGTAGGGAAAAAGCTATTATTTTCTAATTTTATTCAAGGCTGTGCCAAGGTTTTGACCAAATGATAGCTAAGGCCATAGGGTAAGAGCAGTGACTTGACGTGGGGTGGACTTTCAGGATGCACACAAGAATTTATTCTCCACTGTCCTTGCTCAATAGGACACATTTTAAAGTGCTTCTTGCACCCCTACACCCAAGGATCAAGAATGCGATTAAGTAGATGAGGAATATGGAACCTGAAGAATATAATTCTGTTGGGGGCTTACAAATATCGTACCTACATTCTGGCTACAAAGGTCAAGTCGATGGACTTGAGCATGAGACCAAGTCTATCTGTCTCTCCTCAGTCACAGTAAAGTTAGTGTGCTTAAAGAAAGGTTTTTTCCTACCTAAGTGACTTTTCGTAGACCACAAAGTAGTTATATGGCCTTAGGTAAGTTATTTAGCTAGAATCTCATCATTGGGGATGTAAGTGGAAAGGACTCAAAGGAAGTATAGTTTAACCTAGTCTATTCCAATTTAGTAGTACAGTAACTCCATGGGGAATTGTAATGATTAGTCCAAGGGATTCATACTAAATATTCATTAATGGCATCCTAAGCAGCAAATAATATTCCTGATAAGTTGCAAAGTTATTTTCTCTGTGGCAACCAGCCAGTCCATGTTTGAAGCTCTGTTTCTCCTGCAATTTGAGACCATAATGATCATCACAATGATTTGGGTGTGTTCGTCCACTAATTACATCAAACTCTGACCACTTCTGCCTAAGCAGTATATTCTTGCAGTTTCTCAATCTGTCCTCAAATTGTTTCCAAAATGCCATAAGGATTTGAAAACATTGGAGATCAAACTAGTTTGTAAGGATAGTGAGATGAATCTCTATACTCTCATTTGTGTCCTGTACACTGCACCAAAGTAGCTTTGTGGTTCTCCTCTATTGATCGTTGCACCTCATCGGGTATATCATCATATTATCAAGATATTACCAATGTTTAGGTCTTGAAGGGCAGATATCAAGCTGTTGAAAAGTCACGATGCTTGGGCATATGCATTATAAACCATCTTGAAACCATCAGAGATGATCACAAATTTTCATTACAGTATTAAGGCCACTTTCTTATTTAAACTTATTCCTCACCTTTGTTAGTATTCTTCTATCTGGCAGATTTTACAAAGGAACTGGTTGACCACGTGGTAAATAGTCTAGTAGAGTTTCTATGTACTAGTAATAGAAGTAAAAAAGTCACATCTGAAGTGATTCTTTCCTTACAAAGGTTAGTTTATAGATAAGCATTGTTTAAGTTGAAGCAATTTAGGCAATTAAACTTTAAATACATTCATCATTTAATATTGTGCTTTCCATTAGCCAGGACAATAAAACTTTGTATTATTACTAGATATTAATTTTCATCAATTGGCTGGCCAGCTAAAAATAAAAATGAATTTCTATTTCTTTTCTAAGTGCTTATACATTTCTATCATTTTTCATCTATATAAGCAAGTATTTTCACTATATTCTTATTTTATTTGTTTTTTTTTAAACCCTTGTACTTCGGTGTATTGTCTCATAGGTGGAAGAGTGGCAAGGGTGGGCAATGGGGGTCAAGTGACTTGCCAAGGGTCTCACAGCTGGGAAGTGGCTGAGGCCAGGTTTGAACCTAGGACCTCCTGTCTCTAGGCCTGACTCTCACTCCACTGAGCTACCAGTTGCCCCACTATATTCTTACTTTAAAAAGAAATTCAGAAAAAAATTAAAGAAATATTTGGGGATAAACCAAATATTGCCATTCTTTTGTCCAACATAGTCCAACATAAAAATTAAGTTCATTTATGTTCATTATCTTAAACATCTTCCAACTCATTTGATTAAAATATTATGTTCAATAAAATTTATAAAACTAAGGAATTTAATGTAAACTATTATAATTATAAGCATAGGAAGTCTTGTTGATTACTTATTTTAATTCTTATAGAATGTCTCCAATAAAATATTAATAATTATTTTATAAATTTGAGTTTTATAATTTAATATTAAACATTTTCATAATTATATATCAAATAAAATGTTATATGTTCCAATTATAATGATATATAAATTTTAATTTGGAACTTTTGGGGCATTGTAGTTATTGAAAGCACTTATTGAATAAATCTAAAAGAACATTGTGAACAATCTATTAAATTACCATGGGGGTTTGCAATGCAATTTTTTTTTTGTCATTGCTGTTAAAAGGGTTTTAAGGAACAAAAGATGTCAATAACCACCAGTATGATAGAAAGGATTTTTGGGATCAGTGGATCTGGAATCCTATCCCTCTGACTTTTGGACAAGTCACTAAGACTATGGATGGGTTTTAGTTTTCTCATCAATAAAATGAGGGAAATTAAATTAAATGACCTCTGATGTCCTTACCAGTTCTGAATCTGTGATCCTAAGGCTAAATTACTTGTAAGATCCCTTCTAGCTCTTACCTTTAATCTTCTGACTAGATGAATTCTTAAATCCTTTCTGGCACCAAAAATTTAGTATCCTACATTTTAAGTATGAAATTGACATCCCAGGGGCTCTAGAGGTTGGTGAAATTATATGAAGCTAATTAAAAACACTTGAATGTTTCCAAAGTTTTTTTTTTTGTTTGTTTGTTTTTATAAATTGATGGCCTTTAAACTTATAATATGTTAAATTTGATTCTTTTCCCTATGTGGACACTTCAGATAGAAGGGTAGATCTATGGAGAACGGTGTGCTGGTTCTTTTCTAGAATACTTTTTGTGTCATTTCAATCTTAAGTAGGTAAAAACTACTCTAGAGCATCTTCTTCTCTCCCCCATCTCCTTCCCTCCCCTTTCCACTTTGGTGTCAGAATAAGAAGTGCTTGATTTTAGCACTTGGAAAATGGGAAAACCTTTCCTTTTCCTTTCCTCAGACACTAGCTCTTAGGTACAGGCTGGGCATGACTAAGGTTAGAGGTACAACCTGTCTTCTCATAAGTCCTGCAAAAGAAAGGAACTCCCAGACTTTAGGAGATACCATAACATCAATGACCTTACCATTTTGGGCCCACAATTCTTAGCACTCTACTATAGTAACTACACCAACAAAGCTTCCTGGGAGTGACTGTAGCATTTGCAAGAGTATTCTGGGTTCTGCATGTACTATGATGATGTGTGTGGCAGCCAGTGGTGATGGTTGAGGAAGAGGAGGAGTTGTAGGCATTACAGGAAGAGGGAGAGACATGATCCTAAAATATAACTCTCTCTTGTGCCAGCATTTATTAAAGTGATGTTCCTCACAACATACAGAGCACAGAGGCACCCTGTACATTTGTGTTTGGTGCAAGCAGCCTTGGAAAGGAAGGTGACTCACTGTATTGGGGATGGGGATGTGTGGAAATCAGAGAACACAGGCTAAAGAGAACCTCTGGTTCCCTTATGAACTCTTGCAAGGGTGTTGCCAGCTCATTTTCAAAGACTCTTCTGTAGATAAACATTTGTCCTTTTTGGTCAATGACCAAAGGAAAGGATCAAGGAGGAAAGATAGAAGAAATATTTTCTCTCTTCTGCACCTTGAATGTGGAAGAGAGAACTATAGGTTCACATCATCAAAAACCCCACAAAAATACCCCTCTCTTGATGGGGGAAATGCTATCTTTGGAACTATATCCAATATGACAAGTCAAATTGGATGGTTAGAAAAGCTGAGAAACTTTCATATTTATATTATATATTTCAAATAATTTCATATTAAGAAACATTCCATTTCTTACATTTCTTACAAAGACAAGCCTTATATTTGCAAAGTATTATTTTGTAATAAAAATCAGTAGTAAAATGACAATCCTGACCCTTGGATAAGAGATGAGGAAATATGTTTCTGTTCTTTCCTTGAAGATGTGGGAAACTATAAGATATGCCATTAGCTGTGATAGGCTGATTTTAACTCTTTGTTAGAAGGAAGGGCTCACTGGGTGGGTGGGGCTGCTATATGGAAATGAATTTGATGTAAAAGCAAGACATCAAAAATATCAATTCAAAATGAAATAAAAGCTCTGTATTTTAAAAACAAAAGCAACAATAATACTATTATAGAAGTGAATAAAGTGAGGGCTTTGACCAGTCGATCGATCTCTAAAGTTCCTTTTATCATTAACATTTCAAAAATCTCATTTTAGCAAACTAGAGAAAACATTAGCCTAGGAATCAGAAGATCTGAGTCCAAACCTTGCTGTGTGACCTTGAACTGCACACTTCTCTCTTGGTTTCAGTTTCCTTGTCTATAAAATGATGGAGTGGAATGAGATAGCCACTAAGGTTTCTTGCAGGATTAACTTTCTTGTGTGTGTGGTTTTTTTCTTTTTAAATGTTTTATTGATTGCCTCTCCCCTCCCTATCTTTTTATATCACTTCCCTTTCCACCCAAGTGCTCCTAATTTTGTGCTCTTGGGACTAAACAGAACAAGTCAAATCCCTTTCCCACATGACAGTTTTTCAAATTTTTAGACAGCTATAAATTCCCCTCTAAATTATCTCTCCTCCAGATTAAACACCCCTCCTTCCTTCAACTGGTTCTCACATGACATGATCTTGAAGGCCTTCATCATTCTTGGATTCCCTATTCAGAGCTCATCCACTATGCCACCCTGCCTCAATGTCAAAGCTACAGTAATTGCAGTCTATTTATCATTGGTTGCCAACTTTCTACTGAGGAGCCTCCCCACATTTATCTAAGCTTGTCCTGGGATGACAAGTATCTGGCTCAACTTGGCCTTTGAAGACTTTCCAGCTTGGTAGGACCTGTCACATTATATCTGCTATAAAATATTACTGTAGAATATTCTTGGGATGGAATAGAACACTTCATCTTGAATTCACATGAAGGTATATATATATATATGTTCCTTTGTTCTGAGTGGATTGGAATAATGATAAAAACTCATATTGACATATGTTATAAGGTTTTCAAGGATTTTTCTTTACAAAAATCTGGTGAGTATGCTTATTATGGTTATTCACACAAGGAAAGAATCTTGGATCTTGAATCAGGAAACCTGGGTTCTGTACCACTTAAACATCTGTGTGATATAGGGTAACTCACTTAACTCCTATGGGTCTCAGTTTCATCTGCTCTAGAATGAGAGGGCCAGATGAGGTAACCTCTAAGGTCCTTTCCAACTCTAAATCTATATGTAATTCTAGGACACTGTGAAACTGAGACTAACTGGTTTACCATGGTCAAACAGTTAGCAGGTGGTAGAACTAAGTCTGGAACCCAGCTCTCTCAGAGAATTGAGAGACTGGAAACTACTTGGGAAGCAGTAGAAGACCATGGAAAGGGGAGTCTGGGAGCTCTAAAGAGAAACTTCGAAATTACTTCAACATTTTACTGAACATATTCCCTTTCTTACACCATTACAATTTCAAATATCCCTTCTCTTTACCTTTTGGAGATTGCTCTAAAAAGCAACAGATACTTAAACTCCTCATCAGACACAATCTGTCATTCCTTCCTTAACTTTAATCCCTATATCTTTTTAGAGAATAAAAAAATTAGTCTACTATATCAAAAAATCATATCAACATATTCTTATATTCAGGACTTCTTAATGAGTACAGTAGGATATCTGTATGGTATGATTTAAAGACCCAGGAAAGGATACTATGCTCAATGATAAATCTTTATAACTGATTTCACTGATATCCTTCTAGTGACAGGAATGGATTCTTGCAAGTTGACCTCTGTAATTAAGGAATTAACCATAATAAAAATGATGCAATTGTAGTGGATATACCCAAATATACCCTAGGACCATGTTGGTGAAGCCTTGGCATGGGTACTAGGGTCTCATGGAGGTAGCTGCTCTGTTCCTCCTCTCCGAAGAGCCTGAGAACATTTTTTACATGCCCCACTCCTCTGTCCAAAATACAATGCGAGCATTTTCTCTCTCTGCTTGTCTGGGGGTAATGCCAGGAGCTTACAGGTAGCTTGAAGTTACAGTTTGGGCACACAATCTCAAAAACATTCACCAGTGCTGCCCTAGGAGGAATTCTTTTTCCTTTTTGAATCTTCTAGATAATGTATAACATCCTCCACTTCCCTCATTGCAGAGATGGAAGACTTGGTAGGGATATGTAATTCTGAGTATTTTGCCAGATTGAGTTTATGTCAAAGTTGGCTGTTGCTTTTTTTCTCTTTATCTTAAAATCTTTGTTACAGCTTTGGAGGCAAGGGGGATAGATAGAGTATATTCATAAGTGAATGGCATAAAAACAAAATACATTAATTTAACATTTTTCTTAAAATAAAAAATCAAGTAATGCCAAACATTTAATCTTTTTTTTTTTGGACAGAGCTTCTAGAATGACAAATTAAAGAAATGCTTCAGTCAGATTGTATTTGAGTTTTTGCAAGGTATTTATCAAGTCTCTCATGATATTCTTGTTAGGAATATGGGCTAGATGGGCACCATTAGATGGACTTTTTGATAGCTGAATGGTAATAATCTATGAGCATTGATTAAAGAGCAAATGCCAATCTTAGCAGTTTCCTTATTGTGTGACCTGCCCTGCCCCACAGTATTATCATTGATTCACCTTAAGATATGGATGACTTACATTAAAATTTCTGAATTACCCAACGTTGGAATAGATAGTTTCTATATTGGATGAGAAATTCAAGGAGTCAGAAAGATCTCAACCAATTGGAATTGTCAGAGGATTTCATATTTTCAAAAAATTCAGTTCTGGATAGAGTGCACTGCCTGAAAAATCTGTTACCTTATAATGCTGTGTCAAAGAATGCTGGGCTCCATGATCTGCTTCTGGCACATGGATTTTTCCTATCCACTCAATTTGCTGTTGTTTTCCCCTTCTTGGATCCTTAGTCATCTTCATGACCTCCCCTACCCCTATTTCCCCACCATGGACTGACCTCTCTTACCTTCAACCACAAATCTAAACTGGGTGAATATTTCTATCTACAACTTTCCCAACTCCTCTTAAGGTCTTCTATGGACTGATTACTTAATTGCCTCGTCCTGCCCCACTTCCAATTATGGCAGTGACTATACTCAGTTTCCCACAATAGGAATGATGAACTGATACTAATAAATTCTAAATTTGGGACTACAATCATAGATTGAAAACCAGAAGGAATCTCAGAGGCCATTCGCTCCAACTCTTTAATTTTATAGATAAGAAAACTGAGGTGGAGGGAGATAAAGTGATTTTGCTCCAGTTCATACAGGTAGTAGGATTTTGGGCTGAGAACCTCTAATTTTAGTCAGAGTTCTTTCCACTCTATCATGCTGTCAGATTACCCCTAAGAATTTATTGTTTTTTATATATTTTGGTGTGAGTATGATTAAAGAAAGGTCAAAGGGCTTATCAGAACCAATGGATCAATGATTTGTCAAGGCTAGGAATAGCCATTTTGTAGGTTTTTCAACCTGCTCCAAATAGAAGGTAAAAGAAAATGAATCTCCATCCCTCTTGCAGTTGTAGCAACCATACTATCAGTCCCCGTATCATCACTGACATTTAGCAAAGCAGAAGCTCAATAAATATTTGTAGACTTGAATGGAGTTTACATATGGCCTAACATCTTCCCTTTGAAGAGCTCCCAGTATTTTGTAATATATTAGCTTGTGCATCCTGTATAGTGGGTAGGCTTATATTTTTAGAAAATATATATCAGTGAGCAAACATTTTAAACTAGTAAATTAGTTGGATTTTTATATATCTCAGATGAGTCAAGAAGGGGAGGCTTAACATTGTGAACAAAGTGAATGGGGCTGACTTTGAACAATCAATCACAATGTGCCAAGTATTACTATAATGTTTGACATGGTATCAAATTCCTCCCTGGGACGTTCCCATTCATGTCAAAGCTCTGAGACAGCTGACTAGACTAGTCTCAGTCAGCCATTGAGTTCTAAATGAGAAGAAGGTGGGCAGCTATTCTCATAATGTCATTAGCATCCTTCATAGGACAATTCAATGTTTTTCAGAGGTACTTCCCAGTATCAATTGATGAAGGCAATGTAACTTCATTCCCACTTTGGCCAGTGGAGAAGTGTTACCCGCTGCATTGATCTGATCGAGGACAAAGAAGGCCACAAGACATTCCACTGACAAACTTTGTGTCTCTGTATAGAGAGTTATCCCTGTTTGGAACATCTCAAATATTTTAGCAACTTAGGAATAAAGTCTATTCTGCATTAATGAAGATGATGTTAGTAGTCTACTTAATAGATCTTCTACATCAATCATAATATTAATGATAATAACTAATATTTAAATAGTACTTTAAGGTTTTCAAAGTACTTTACATATGTTAATACATGTGATCCTTACAACATCCCTGTGAAGCAGGAGCTGTTATTTTCCCCACTTTATAGATGAGGAAACACAACTAAGAGAGAGTAAGTGACTTGCTCACAGCCACATAGCTACGAAGGGTCTGAAGAAGGATTTGAACTCAGGTCTTTATGACCTCAGGTCTTCACTCTGTATCTCCTCTGCTATCTACCCAAATTGAGATACCGAACATATAGACAGTTCCAGGAAACATTATACAAATGAGTTTGGGTTTGAGCTTGAGGTACTTAGGGGACATTCAGTTCAAGATGTCTAAAACATAGTTGATATTATTAGATTTGATTGAATGAGAGAGAGAGAAAGAGAGGGAGAGAAACAAAGAGAGAGAGAAAGAGAGAGAGAGAGGCTAATTATGAGTTCAGGAAGTCATATTCATACATATAACTGAATCTCTGGGAGATGAGATCATCAAGTGAGATAGATAGAAAAGGAGAAGATTGAATTGCATCTTGGGGTAAACTCATATTAATGGGCGAGAGACATGGATGAAGATGCAGCAAAAGAGATTGGGAAATAATGCTCATGCAGATAGGAAGAGAAACAAGAATGATGTCACAAAAAACTAAAGAGGAAGGAGTGTCTAGGAGAAGAAGATCAACAGTGTTAGTTGCTACATAGAGATCAAGAAGGATAAGGATGGAGAAAGGATCATTAGATTTGTCAACTAAGACACAAATGGTAAATTTAGAGAATAGTTTCAGCTGAATGATTAGATTAGAAGCCAAACTGCAAAGGATTTGGAAAAGAATGAAAAGGGAGGAAAGCGAAGGTATCTAGTATAGCAACTTACTCAAGGACTTTGGACAATAAGGGGAGGAGAAGTTTATTAAGGTAGCTAGTGGGAATGTAGAAGTGAGAGTTTTTAAAGAAAGGGAAAGATAAGGGCATTTGTAGGTAGCAGGAAAGGAGATGGTAGATTGGGTGAGATTGAAGATTAGTGAGAAAGGAGGCAGTCATAGTGGGGTCAATCTGCTGGAGAAGATTTAGCATTATACATACTCAGGAAAAAAAAGAAAAAGGAGAAAAGAGAAGTTCTAAAGAACTGTGAATGTTACTCAGAAAATCACATAAGCATGGGAGATATTCTTATGATTCACCAGAGGATAGACATGAAGTAAAGAAGGAAAAAATGTGCCAAGTTAAAAAAAAGACATAGCTAAAATAATTCCCACATTTAAGAAAAAAGTCAATATAACAGGACTTTTGGCCACTAGGTTAATTTCTTCTTAGGTGAAAACGTCCAATCATATTAGGTGTCTAATAAATGTTTGACTAAGTACATTTAATTGAAATCAGTCTTCTGGGGGACTTTATTACACCAACACAAAATTCTGATTTTATAATTGTATTCAATGGAAAAAATGGGATTTTCTTCATAGCCAACATTGTTGAAATGCTTTTAATGCTGAAAATGAGGTGATGCTATAGCATGTACAGTGTCTCCAAAGTCTTAGACTTTCATATCTTAAACAAAAGTTTAAGGTATCTTATAACATCAAATAACATCATTTTAATCTTAAAACATATCACATAAATTTGAGACACTAGAGACAATTTTAACTTTTTAATTTTACAAATCAGGATACTGAGGTCCTATGAATTTCAATGGCTTGCCTTAGGCAAAAAATGAGAGAAGTGGGGCTCAAACCCAAGTGTTCCGACTTCAGAACTTCCTTCCACTACTCCAGACTGCCTTCTTATAAGTATATATGTGTTATGTTAATGGGCCTCTATGCACCATTCTATATCATATATTGGAAAGAACACTGTCGGTTCCATGTACTGAATAGTGGTCTAATCTGTCCCTTCATTCTACACTGATATTATTTAGTGAAGGTAAAGCTTTCCTAACAGACGCATTGGCAGACAAAAGACTATTAAAGAGTTTGCTTTTTGGCTACAAGAGAAACCATCTTGCATAACTGGAAAATCGACAATTCCATCAAACTGCCCTTTTGGGTACCAAGTGACCGTGGAGAGTTAGAAGGCTATATTATTAGAATGTTAGAATTGGATTAGTCCACCAGAAATTGAATGAACGAATCTCAGCATTAGTACTGCACTAGTCTGCCATTCTCGTCTATTGCTGTCACATAGCCCTCTTTCTAAAGAAAGATGACTGTTGTACTCTACTCCGTTTCCCCCAAAATGACAGAAAAAATCTGGCAGCAGTGATTCTAATGCCATAAATCCTGATAAAACAAAGGCCAGAGGATGATACTGAGTGCATTTGGAGACCTGTAACTAGAGAGGCTTGATCTATAATCCTGAATTAGAATTAAAATGTGACTATTTTGGGAGAAAGGCCAACCTGGATGAGTGAAATGTCTAAATTATAGAATATTATAGAATCATTTTTTTAAAATTGCAAACTTATTACTTTCAAGTATAGACATTAGCACAAGCTGATGGTAAACGAAGGGTTGCCAAGTGGAGATCCTGCCAAATATACTTTAATGAATAAGGATAATTTGTAAATGACACATTAATTATTTGTTTATAAAAGGAAGATGCAAAGTGTTCAAAATATTTTATCTTAGGTAAGCAAAAATCTCTCTCCGCAATATTCATAAAAAAGATGCATTTGCAATGAATTTGCTTAGTAAGCCTATTTTTTGTAGAAAATTTGGTGCTGGTTAAAAAAAAATAGATCGATTAGTGGAACAGAATAAGTATACAACATACAGAAGCAAACAAACCTAATAACACAGTGTTTGATAAATCCCAAGACCTCATTTACTAGGAAAAGGATGCATTATTGGACAAAAAGTGCTAGGAAAAATTGGAAAGCAGCCTGTTAGAAATTATGTTTAGACCAATACTTTGCACTATAAACCGAGATGAGCTCTGAAATGATCCATGACTTAGATTAAAGAAAAGGTAAATCAAAAACAGTTTGAGGGGGAAGAAATTGTCTTTTGAATCTATGGATAAGGAAGAGTTGGTGAATAAATGAGTGGTAAAGAGGATCACACAAAATAAAATAGACCAATTTGTTTATATGTGATTTCAAAAGTTTTTGTACAAACAAATTTAAGGTAGCAAAACTTAGAAAGGGAATGTAACTAACTAACTAGAGGGAAAATCTTTGCAATGATTTTTTTTATAAAGATCTCATTTCCAAGATATATGTGTAACTGATTCAAACTTATAAACTGAGAGTCATTCACTCATAATTAAATGGTTAAAGGATATGAAGAAAAAATTTCAAAAGAAGAAAGCCAAGCTACCAACAATTATATGAAAAATGCCCGAAATTACTCTTTGAGAACTGTAAATTAAAGTAACTTTAAGGTTCCACATCACACATATATCTCAGACAGGCAAAGATGATAAAAGAGGAAAATGACAAATGTTAGAGCAGCTGTGGGGAAATGGACACACTAGTGTATTGTTGATGAAGCTATGAATTAGTCTAGCCACTCTGGAAAGCAATTAGGAATTATATCTCATAAGTTATTAGACTGTGCATATTCATTGACTCATCTATACTCTTACTAATCTAATACCCTAAAGAAATCAAAGAAAGTTGAAAAATATCTGTATGTACCATAATCTTTTTGTAGAAGTCCTAGAAACGAAGGGGCCATCCTCTTATTGGGTAATGGATAAACAAAATGTGGTATATGGATGTAATCAAATATTATTGTGCAATAAAAATTATGAAATGGACATTTTCAGAAGAGACTGGGCAGATCTTTATGAACTGATGCATAATAGGGTGATCAGAAGGAGAACAATGAAAACATTAGAGAGAAAAACAACTTTGAAAGATATTAGAATATAATAAATGTCTAAACAATAAAAAATCACGTAAAAGAATAAAGATAAAATAAATCACTCATTTCCTAACAGAGAAGTAATGAATTTTAACTCCCAAAAGAAACTCAGCTTATGTTGAGATTTGTTTTGCAAAATACATAGATATATATTGAGGGATTTGTTTTGAGGTGTCTTTTTTAATTGCCTCTATGGGCAAGGGGAAGGAATGACATGACAAGGATAGTGAGAAGGGCAAATTAATTTTAAAAATATTTGTTATTTGAAGGAAAAGTTAACTGAGGTCCCCAGGAAGGGAACTGGAACAAATTGTTGGGAAATGTAAGGCTATATTCCTGAAGGAAAAATGAGCTAAAATAAAATTGGTTTAAAAAAAGGAAAAAAAAGATAATCTTTTGTCCAATCTGAATTCAAAATGCATAACAGAATTATATTCTTTTGTTCTATATGACAAACATTATTAATATTTATAATATTATATCTGATAATATACATAATATTATAAATAACATATACATAATAATATTCAATCTATTATACATATTAGAAAGGATCCCGAGAAGAGAGTTAGGTTCTAGTTAGAGTTATACTAATTACTAACAGTGGGTGTTCTTGGGTAAGTTACTTAATTGCTGGACTTCATTTTCCTTTCCTGTAAACTAAAGAGGATAGAAAGAGATTGAGTGGTCATGATTTCTATATTATGGGTCATCCAAATTGATATACTTTTAATGGATAATAGTTTTTAAATATGTTAATGAACAGTTTAAGGCAGTGTTGGAGCTAGATGGGAACAAAAGGAGAAAGAATCAAAGATTCATTTATTTGGATTTGTTGTTGCCCAACAGAGAGTAGAGAGATGCTGACTATTAGAGCTGATTTATCTCATGCTCCTTAGAAATGTGTCCTCTTCCTAGTGTGGTTGGGCCAGTGACATGTGACAGCTCAGCAGGGTGAGGGTGATAACAACTGTTCAGAAATGCCAGCACTCTCTCACCATAGACCCCTTTCTTGGAGCGAGATGGAATAAGCAGAGACTAAAATAAACAAACACACCCAGAGGTCCTGTGTCAACTCCTCAGTGGTGTCCAGCTGCATATAGAATTACTGTGGGCCAGCAAGCTGGAATAATTGCTGCAAATTCTTAATTGCTAAAAATCAAATAACTGAAATCAAATGAGCAATGGATATATTTACTGCCTTCTGTATAGCCAGATGAAAGGCAAAAAAAAATCGTTGTTTCTATTTTCATTGTACTTATCTATTTAGAAAATATCTAATTTAGGGAAGGCGGTGTGCTGTAATAGTATTGGCTCTGGACTTAGGGACCCTAGGTTCAAATTACACTTCTGATATGACTTGTGTGACCACAGGCAAGAGACTGAACCTCTCTGGTTTCTGTTTCCTTATGCATAAAATGAAGGTGTGTGTGTGTGTGTGTGTGTGTGTGTGTGTGTGTGTGTGTACTAAATGACTTCTGAAGTCCCTTCTATTTCTAAATCTGTGATCCTATTATTTCAGTGGTATGAATATTCCCTTCATCAACTCATGTTACAACTGCTCTTTGGTTGACAGTCTTTGTGAATAGTTCAGGATAAAAAAAAATCATCACCTAGTTTGTCCTCACTTCTGGTGATGAGCCACTCTGTTCTTAGATAGGCTGACCTTTAACTGATGACCACAGAATACAATCAGTGAGCCTGGACTTGAAGTCTTTCTGGCTTGACTAGACCTAATAGGGCATGTGTAATGCTGGCATGAGTTTTGAGAGCTAAGAGTCATTGTTTTGCCAGACTGGCATTTATGTTTTCATTTACTCCATCCTTCAATGGATCTGTGGTTTCACTGTTGTTGTGTGCCATCTAAGGATGTAGTTATCAACCCATCCTTCTGCCATTCCTGTCTATATTCTTCTATAAATTCTCCATGTGATATCTACTTATTCTGTTGAAGATCTAACTTTGTTGAATTTTTAAAAAATATTTTGTCATTTCAGTCCATATTTGGGTTATCCCTCACTTACTTTTTTTAAACATTTATTAATATTCGTTTTTAACATGATTACATGATTCATGCTCCTACTTTCCTCTTCACCCCCCGCGTTTCCCCCACCCATGCCGACGCCCATTTCTGCTGGTTTTATCATGTGTCATTGATCAAGACCTATTTCCAAATTGTTGGTAGTTGCATTGGTGTGGTAGTTTCGAATCTACACCCTCAATCATGTCTACCCCGACCCATGCGTTCAAGCAGTTGTTTTTCTTATATGTTTCCTCTCCTGCAGTCCTTCCTCTGAATGTGAATAGCGTTCTTTACCATAAATCCCTCAGAGCTGTCCTGTGTCATTGCATTGCTGCTAGTACAGAAGTCCATTACATTCGATTTTACCACAGTGTATCAGTCTCTGTGTATAATGTTCTTCTGGCTCTGCTCCTCTCACTCTGCATCAATTCCTGGAGGTCTTTCCAGTTCACCTGGAACTCCTCCAGTTTATTATTCCTTTGAGCGCAATAGTATTCCATCACCAGCATATACCACTATTTGTTCAGCCATTCCCCAATTGAAGAGCATACCCTCCTTTTCCAGTTTTTTGCCACCACAAAAAGCGCAGCTATAAATATTTTCGTACAAGTCTTGTTTATTAATGATCTCTTTGGGGTACAAATCCAACAATGGTATGGCTGGATCAAAGGGCAGGCATTTTTTTATAGCCCTTTGAGCATAGTTCCAAATTGCCAGCCAGAATGGTTGGATCAGTTCACAACTCCACCAGCAATGCATTAATGTCCCAATTTTGCCACATCCCATCCAGCATTCATTACTCTGCCCTTCTTTCATTTTAGCCAATCTGCTAGGTGTGAGGTGATACCTCAGAATTGTTTTGATTTGCATTTCTCTAATTATTAGAGATTTAGAGCACTTTCTCATGTGCTTATTGATAGTTTTGATTTCTTAATCCCATATCAGAAAAAGAAATTGAACAAGCCATCAAAGAACTCACTAAGAAAAAATTGCCAGGGCCCGATGGATTCACAAGTGAATTCTATCAGACATTCAAAGAGCAACTAATCCCAATACTATACAAATTATTTGATATGATAAGCAAAGAAGGAGTCCTACCAAACTCCTTTTATGACACAAATATGGTACTGATTCCAAAGCCAGGGAGATCAAAAACAGAGAAAGAAAACTACAGACCAATCTCCCTAATGAACATAGATGTAAAAATCTTAAATAGAATACTAGCAAAGAGAGTCCAGCAAGTAATTAAGAAGATCATCCACTATGATCAGGTGGGATTTATACCAGGAATGCAAGGAGGGTTCAACATTAGGAAAACCATCCACATAATTGACCATATCAACAGTCTAACAAACAAAAATCACATGATTATCTCAATAGATGCTGAAAAAGTCTTTGACAAAATACAGCATCCATTCCTATTGAAAACACTGAAAAGTATAGGAATAGAAGGACCTTTCCTAAAAATAATAAACAGTATAT